>NW_025765159.1:177500-522500 GCF_003918875.1 Haliotis rubra | reverse complement strand
ACAGGGATCAAACCACTGACCCTCCTCTAACTGGCAAGCACTCTATCCACTACACCACGGATGCGATATCATAACACACACTTCCATTGACAACCAATCTGTGAGTTAGGACAGTATAATTAAGCTTTACGTCACTGGGGCGTGTTACTTAACATTCCAAACTGTGATATCAAACAGTATGTCATACGAACATAATCCTCCGTGATCCACGAGAAGAGTATAAACATGGAAGAACTAATCAAGGTAGTTCTGTCAGCGAAATATGATCACGATCGGCATGAAATGCCAAGTGTTCGCCGTGTGTAATTTGTACCGACATGAACTGTGCGTCTCACACAGGGATGGTGGGGCAATACGAGTACAGATGAGGAAAGCTTCCATCCTTGTTGTGTTAGTACATGCTTCACAACAGTTTGTGATGAGCAGAACAGGCTTGGGATAAACAACAACATCGGTTGAATGGGGGGATTGGGTACTGGAGACTGAACCGTGTTGCTGTTTATTTTCGGAGGGAGGTTTAATAGATATTTTAATCCTGAAGTGTCGTGCATTACATCATTCTCAGATATAACAGAAAGCATGCATTTAATATTTAGGAGTCAGTGCGTTATATCGGAGGTAGATATAATAGAGACCATGTCTTTAATCCTGAAGGGGTCTGTGCGTTATATCGGAGGTAGATATAATAGAGACCATGTCTTTAATCCTGAAGGGGGCTGTGTGTTATATCGGAGGTAGATATAATAGAGACCATGTCTTTAATCCTGAAGGGGGCTGTGCATTATATCAGAGGCAGATATAATAGAGACCATGTCTTTAATCCTGAAGGGGGCTGTGTGTTATATTGGAGGGGGAGATTTAATAGAGACCGTGTTCTTAATCCTGGAGGGGTCTGTGCATTATATCAGAGGCAGATATAATAGAGACCATGTCTTTAATCCTGAAGGGGGGCTGTGTGTTATATCAGAGGCAGATATAATAGAGACCATGTCTTTAATCCTGTCTTTAATCCTGGGGCTGTGTGTTATATTGGAGGGGGAGATTTAATAGAGACCGTGTTCTTAATCCTGGAGGGGTCTGTGCATTATATCAGAGGCAGATATAATAGAGACCGTGTCTTTAATCCTGAAGGGGGCTGTGTGTTATATCTGAGGCAGATATAATATAGACCATGTCTTTAATCCTGAAGGGGCCTGTGTGTTATATCAGAGGTAGATATAATAGAGACTGTGTCTTTAATCCTGAAGGGGGCTGTGTGTTATATCAGAGGTAGATATAATAGAGACCATGTCTTTAATCCTGAAGGGGCTGTGTGTTATATCGGAGGTAGATATAATAGAGACCGTGTCTTTAATCCTGAAGGGGCTGTGTGTTAAATTGAGGCAGATATAATAGAGACCATGTCTTTAATCCTGATAGGGGGCTGTGTGTTATATTGGAGGCAGATATAATCAAGAGACCATGTCTTTAATCCTGAAGGGGCTGTGTGTTATATCAGAGGTAGATATAATAGAGACCATGTCTTTAATCCTGAAGGGGGCTGTGTGTTAAATTGGAGGCAGATATAATAGAGACCATGTCTTTAATCCTGAAGGAAGTTTTTGTGTGATATTATATCAGAGGCAGATATAAAAGTGAAGACCAGAATTGTCTTTAATCCTGAAGGGGCTGTGTAAAATTATATCAGAAAGGAAGATATAATCAGAGACTGTGTATAAATTAATCCTGAACCTTGGCGGTTTGTGAAATAGATTGGAGGCTAAATGTTGTCCAAATTCAGCCTGATATCTGAACCACATAAGTGTATATGAATTGGGTTTATGTGCTTGTGCATATCGCACGCCACACTCAACATTAAAAATGACTCGCAATAAATGTCAAAAATGTATTTTCTTCTATGACGTCAAACCATTCGACAGGGAGGTCATACACGATAATGATAAGGGGCATAACTCCAAGTATGTTAACACTAGGTCAATGTGACCCAGATCACTTGGAGAGAATTTGTTGAGGATACGGACGCTATATTTTCGTTATTTTATATTCATGGTGAACAACACTATTCCAATTCAAAGTTCACCAATGCGCTTTGGTAGTTTCACAATTTATAAGAAAAGATGACAACGTACTACATGTGAAAGCACCTAATAGCTATTTGAATGGCCCTATCCGATATATAAGTTAGTTCTTAGATTCCCACATTCTCCTGTTTGTGTAGATGTAATTTGACTAATTTTGCATCGTTATTACCAGAGTACTAGCCATATCTTCAAATGTAAATCTAAATTGCTGAAAATAATACAACATTTTAGTTGGACGTCATCGCTTGTTTTATGCATTTTAAGTACGTCGGAAAAGAGGCGACATTGGTATGCTGATTAGTATATATCTCACTTAATTTCCATCAATTGTATAAAAGGTCTAGACTTCTATGTCAGAATTTAACACTCTTTAGACAAAATATAAAATGACTGTTTTTTTCCATTTAAATAGTGTCCTGAATATATCAACAATTAGACGGTTTGACAGTGTATCTTATTGTGAACAACACGCGCACCTGTTTGGCATCAATTTAACGTAAATAAAAATAATATTTCACAACACCCGAATATTTTGTTTGGGATAAGAATTTTGTTTGTTTATGATTATGAAGCTATTTCTCTTCATACGTATGCAATGAAAGATGCAAACTATATATTAGAATATGGATATAAGATTTGTCCGAATTAACACATGAGATGGTATATATATTTTTCAACAATTTTCCTATAAGTAGTTAGAGTTTGATATCCTGTCATCACAATATTATTTAATCGAATATGAATTGAATATATTATCGAAAACAATGATAGCTTAATCATAAAAACGTTTCCAACAAACGCACCTTGCCGATCTATATGCATCATTCTTTTTGTCTATAAACGACACAAAATTATGCAATGAACAAGACAATTCCTTTAAATATGTGTGCATATACATTTCATACCATATATAAATCATTGTCATTAATACTATCAGTTTTGCATATAAGGTTGAATTATATCACCGCTCATTAACCTGTTCATATGAAATTGCAATATTAGTCCAAATAAATTGAATATTGTACATCATAGGAACTAAAGTAGTTGCAGTTATGGCTACGTTTGATCTTCTAACACTTCTGTGTAAAGGTTTAGAATATGGTGTATTGCAATAAATATGTCAATTTCTTATGTAAATATGATTCAAACAATCAAAAACTTTCAAAGAATAAAACACCGTAAACCCTATATGCACGTATGATATGATATTGAACAAGGCTAAATGTAGATACTGAAGTCAGTTTCATGAAAAAGTATCCGAACTATCCGCGAAAAATATACATCATAATACTGACAGTGTAATTGGAAGGATATGGCGATTGTGTTTTACTCTTGTTCAACCGACCTTCACCTCAAAGAAATTGCCTAATATGTAGAACAATGTTGACGTATGACATCACTACCGCTGACCGATTTCTTACAAAATGGCGGCTTTATTGACAAGGGTACACAGGATTTTGCTGAGGACCCTTCCACTGATTCAGGGATCGTTTGTACATAAATATGAGATGTAACGAAGTAATCAGAATGATTCTGACTATCTGTGTATTGTTATATGTTTTTATCGCTTTCACTATACGAAGAGAAAAGGACATAAATGCAGATAATTACTGTTGTCGTTCTAGTGATTTGGCGCCAGTCATGGCGTCACGCTACCCAACGAAACTTTGACAATTTTTATGAATTATCAAATCATTGCATTGTATTTATTTATAATTTCCTATTTCTTGCTACGATACTCTTTCCATGTATATTCTAAAGGTATTGAGCCATTGCAAGCAATGAATAGACGGATGAATGTTGAAAAAATTTCAGAAAATGCTACGCCAGTGTAAAATCGAATTTGTCTTTGTTTACATTTCACACAAACGCAGTCTTTCAAGCACAGCGTTCGCTTTTTCACACCCAATATGTTTTTAGTCTCATTTTATCTAGACAGTTATTATTGGTGACACAGACTAGTTTCATATTGATTCTAAAATGTATGGGGAATTCAGTGATGCATTTTTCGAAGCTGAATATGAAATCACGTTGATGTAATAGAAGCGCCTCAATACCGCCTTCGCGAAGCGATGATTTTGTAAACACTATCCAATATGGCGAAAGCGCTACGGTGTTAGATGTAATCTGCAGTTTCGAAAACATCCCAACCGATTCTAGATTCATCGGGTGACGTTTCAGAATTATAATTAAGCGAAATCATGGCCTATTTTGAAAGGTCATTTTCAGCACTTGAGCTTTGTCTAAAATAATAGTGGATGGTATCAAGAAACAGGAAATTTCCCGCAGAATTCGAAACTGTGAAGTGTATTTGTGTGAGTGGGATACTTTGATTTTTATTCGACTTCAAATTGAGTGTTGAAGGGGAAGGACATATATGTCCCTGTGGCATCCAGGGGGTTAATCCTGAAGGGGTCTGTGTGTTATATTGGAGGCAGATATATAGTATGACCAGAAATTATTGAGAATTTTAGGAATATGTTTAATTGGATTTCTAGTATAAACAACCTTGACCAGCTATCAAGTGCTTGGTTTCATTCAAGAGAGACAACTCTGTTAATCCTTTTTCATTAGTTTGTGAAGAGTTATCCCCCTTTGTTTACTTGCTAGCAGACGACATTTTCAGTGATCTTCAGTATAGATGATTTAGAGAAGAGGAAGTTGATTTTAGAGTATTATAACAAGGACATCAGATCAGCTAAAGTGATTTCAAGTAGAACAGACATCCCTTTGTCCACTGTTTATCGTGTTTTGAAAAAATATTGCAAATGGATATGGCATTGAGCACCAGGGTGGCGCAGGTAGGCCCAGAAAATTGACTGTCAGTGACAGGAGGCAGCTTGGTATTCTTGTTTCTAACAACAAACGAAGGTGTTTAGAAAACTTAAGGCTGGATATGATTGATAGAGGAACTGTGGCTGTCTGTAAGGAGACAATTAGAACTGAGCTGCATGCAATGGGTTGGCAGAAAAGTCGAGGAATTCCATCACCGATCATGAAACCTGAACAAAAGGAGCGAAGGTTGAACTGGTGCTTACAGCATAGAAAGTTTAACTGGGACAATGTGATTTTCTCAGATGAAAGTTCTGTGTGGCTGTTTCCTAATACACTGAAATTCTTGACCAAACAAACTGAAAAACGTTTGTATCAGCGCCCAAAGTAGATTCCGAAATTTAACGTGTGGAGTGGCATATCTGTGAGCGGTTTATAGAGACTGTGTCTTTAATCCTGAAGGGTGCTGTGTGTTATATTGGAGGCGGATATAATAGAGACCGTGTCTTTAATCCTGAAGGGGGCTGTGTGGTATATCAGAGGTAGATATAATAAAGACCATGTCTGTGCACTGTATAACAGGCAGACAAAACAGAGCATACAGTTGATTCTGTGTCAGGGCGTCAGGGCGTCATATCAGAGGCAGATTAAAAAATAAATTTAGCATGTATTTCATCCTGTTGGCCTTTTTTCCCTTAAAGCTGATGCAGATATCAATGAAAGCATGTACAAAATGTTTCCTGTAGGTATTTGTGAAATTTATCATCAACAAATGTATGTACTTCATTCTCTAGGTGTTAGTGAAACATATCATTAAAGAAACCTTACATTTCAGCCTGTATGAGTTTGATTGTTATCTGACACACATATTGTAGATAGTTTCTAAAGGATTGCCCAGCATTACAAACTGTACTGAGGTTACAAGTGTGTCGTACAGGTTTTAATAAACATGCAACATATCAGTATTTTCCTATGAACTCCATCTAATGATGTGGTCTGCACTGTATCAAAATAAATGTGTGACGTCCTTATTTTTATGAAATCCTTATATATGTGACTTGCATTGAATTATATTACTTCTCTTAAATTATATGGATGATAAATGTGATTATTACATGACCAATACAATAATCTGGTTATTCTCTATGCTTACAAGATTAGCTGTGGCGATGAAATATTGTCTTCTATGGAGAGCGTCTAATACGTTATATATACACTGACTGTGATGTCATCACCATAAAACACTGTAATATTTGTACACACAGATCTTATTAACTGGCGTAATGTAAAAAACACATGGATAATCAACAGTAAAGATTAGCGAGCTTTACCGACATGCTACTCATTAAAAGTTGAAGGACAATCAAATTTCTTATAAGACAAGACTCATTTTTGAGTGGCATATAGGAACAATATTTTATGGATAGACAATTTCTTTATTGACAGCTCAACTAAAGTTGTATGGAAAAAAGATCAGGGGTCCACTGACTTTCTGTGAGTATCTTACTATACTGAGTGAGTGAGTTCAGTTTTACGCGAGTGATTTACGCAACTTTTAGCAATAGTCCAACAATATCAGCAATAAACACCAGAAATAGGTTTCTCTCCCATTCTACCTATTTGGGGAATTGAACCCGGTTCTTGGCATGATGAGCGAACGCTTTAACCACTAGGCTACCCAACCGCCCCCTTAATATACTGACATATCAATCAACAACATTAGTCAGTTATTCTGTATGTGTACATGTGGTTTCATATCTAGACATGTGATTAATCAACTTGATGCTCAACAAGAACAAGTGTGACCCGAACAGGGACTGCCCTAGGCTAGGAGTCATCTTGACCCCATAATTTTCAACGGAGTCATATGCATATAAAAAGGGGGCAATTTAATAAAAAGAATTTATGAATGCAATGACAAGGCATGATGGGATGACTGAATGAGAATCGGTTGACTTGCTGTTGCGTCAAATCAACACAACCAATTAAACTGAGTATTTTCAACACAGATTGTGTCGAATACACAAGATTTCTGCATCAGCGCTGTCCTGTCTATCATATATATAAAAGAACATTTTCCAATTTCTCTTTTTTTCATCTTTACCATGGCAATTTTCACAACATAAATCTTTCCGTGGCAGTGAATTGTCAATACATCAACACCGTGAATACAAAATCAATACATTACCCATATCTGTATGATTTTTGTACATTTGCACTTGAGTGATTCAAAGCTGATTGGTCAGAAGCAGTCTGATGACATAGCACCTTTGTTGAAGGCAGTGATCTGGATGTCATCCGCTGTGCACCATGCCTCACGAACATTTTATTAAAGACTTGAGATAAAAGTTGTGACAATAAATATACTGATTAACCTTTTGATCTTAAAGTACATAACATTCTTCACAAGGAAGACATGGCCTATAATTCCTTGTAGCTCAGAGGCTAGTGTCAACATGTTCCGACACCTCGGTGGTGAGTCAGGAAGAGAGAATATCTGGCAGTGGTTACTATCAGAGTTACAAGGTGTTACTTGTTGTTTCCCTGCCTGGGGATAACAATGAGGGGATGGAACAACCACAGGTCAGCTCACAGTCACTGTAACATATCTGACTGGGATACCTCAGTAAACAGGTGGAATGGTACAATTTGGTAGCACTATAAAAACTGGCATAAGTCTGGAATATTACCAGTAAGCAAACACACATTCAACTTAATGAGAGCAATTATCTTGAATGTGACATTATTTTCAACACCCCTCTTTTTAGTCCTGAATTCATATCAGACCTGCATGCCTAACGGTCCTACATTCTAGAACAATGATCTATCAATGTTCCTGTCGAGTCAATGAATTACCAGCACTGAAGGTGTAACAATATCTCGGCAACTGATGGAGGACACTCTAATCAGTCTTGTAACATCCGGCGCAATCATTTTAAATTTAAAACGAATACGAAACACACTTCTATCAATTAATCTGCATTGTGCCGTTTCATTTCAAGTGTCAGATATGAGCAGGAAATCGCTCCTAAGGCCTTGATTCACTAGGGTGTGAGTTTGCATTCTCCTCTGTACTTCCTAATCATCTACTATCAATCATCGCTTAGTTAAGGAGTTCTCATCAGGGTATATCAGTCATTATACTACACCACTTCCGGTAGAACATTTCACCTACAGCAAACATATATTTACCTAAGACAGGACAATTCATTCATTATTTTTTTCCTTATTATTATTACAATCTAATCCATCAAGCCCTGTGAAATCTGCTTTACAACAACTGATGAGAAAACTCTTGTTCTCAAGCTACAAATTATTATTTCATTTTCACCAACATGATAAACGACATAAATTGTTATGGAAAATTTAATCATAGAGCAAGCCAGTCATTCATCATAGGAAACTATTTTCACATTTTTTGACACAAAATTCCTCTTATTCATGAGATAAATTCACCTCACAATGATTTATTAAGTTCAAAGCCTCGTATAAAACTTCCTAACTTTGTCAGTCTTAAGAAGGGATCAGTGTTGTGACCAGTAATGAATTAAAGCGATGGAAATTCTTTTCTGATATAGCGGAAGCATGACTTAAAATTCATTATGATGCTATTAAACCCAACTTCAAATATAGTTAAACCTATACCCCCTGCCTTCATTTCTACATTCCCTCTTCAGCTTTAGAAAAGGACAAATCTTTATCCTCTAGAATCAAGTAATATTTTCATTTTTACCCCTAAATACATAAGCTGGGCATTTTCAATCCTTTTGCCTTGTAATTCCAAACGTTCAGCATATACTGTGAATAAACGATCTCACAACATGATTCTTCCAGAACAAATACCTCCAGCAAAAAACACAAACAACATTTTTTGCAACGAAGCTCCAAGCTCGAGTCAATAATTCACAAATAATTTCAACATGTCTGTTAAGATCAAGGCCACAGTAAACTTCTTATTCAATATTTCCTGAACGCGCTTCCAAATTTAAAAGGAAATCCATTAACATCACAAACAAAACTGAGAAAAAAAAGATCATTATCCCTTAATTACATCCTAAAAAAGCAAAGCTCCACTCATGGTAAGTCTGTGATCAGCTGCTTTCCCCTGCACCATGTTCATTACAGATAGCAGTGGGTCACGTCTATTTCGAGTGAAAACACAGGCTTGCTGTACTTATCACATACCAGGAGCTCTGATCAGTCAGCTTGTGTGGGTGGTGCAGGGTTTAAGTTAATGATAGAGGTAGTCCATGGAAGACTTTGCTGGAATATGTATAATTTATCAGTATTGTGGCAATTCACTGTCTAGTCTGGCTGACAGCTTATGTAGACATCGCTCTGGGTCTTGTTGCCGAGTCAGATAGATCTTGTCTGTTTCATGCTGACCTTCTTTTGACCACCATCATACTTTTGTCTCGATTACAGTGCAATGGAGTGAAATTCATCCATGATCTCTTTCGGGATTTTCCCCCCTCTTTTCACGTGAAGCTGTGGTTAGGTGGAACAGACGGCAAGTTTTAAACCTGCTTCCTCTCTGTCATGAAGGTCTTTACCCTGATAATGATTCTATCGCATGCAAGTTTCTGGTACACACGACCATATGCCGGAAATGATCGCAAAAGTAAGAGGCACACATTTTTATATGAAACACACAGAAAAAAGCCTGAATGTTTGGGACTATGTTTTTTTGGCTTTGAGTGAGTGAGTGAGTTTAGTTTGAAGCAGCTTTTAGCAATATTGCAGCAATATCATGTCAGAGGACACAACAAACTGGCTTTACACATTGTGCCCATGTTGGGAATTGAACCCGGGTCTTCGGCGTGATGAGCGAACGCTTTAACCACTAGGCTACCCAAACGTCCTTTGTGGCTCTGAGTTATAATTTTTTTAACTTTCAGGGTTGGAAACACAAAAGATGGGCTTCACACACTGCCCTCATATGGGAAATTTAACCTGGGTCTTTATTGTTGTAGCAGAACGTGGAGTCATCCCACAGATGACATCCTTACCGTGTCAGCTTGCTGACGGGGTTAACCTCTTTGGTCATGTGGACAAGGCGTCCGACTTCGGAATAGAACGTTCGTGGTTCGAATCCCAGCACGGGACTCGGAAATTCTATGGCCGCTACATTGGCGCCCAACGTGGGGATGAGCACGTTCATATGAAATTTGAGCAAAATAAGTCTCAGTACCCAACTATGAGGCTCGGGACGTGCCTTCTGTTGACGGGGGAGTATGTAGCAGGGCGTGGAGTCATCCCACGGATGACATCCTTACCTTATCAGCTTGCTGACGGGGTTAACCTCTTTGGTCATGTGGACAAGGCGTCTGACTTCAGAATAGAAGGTTCGTGGTTCAAATCCCAGCACGGAACTCGGAAATTCTATGGCCGCTACATTGTGACGAAGAACTTGGCAACTTCACTGCCCTACCATAACATGAACTTCTTTGAAAAAGTTGTTTCTTTATCTACGTAAATATACTGATGACAACCAGCAAGCTCATGGGGCAATATTTTTGAAGGGCAAGTGGAATGTCAAAGGAGCCCCTCAAGTCTAGCCAGTTTAATCTTTCAGAATAAATGAAACTAATTTCTAGCTTAAAGGTCACATGCAACGTAAAACACAACTTTGCAGATTCTGATACCTTTCGGTATGGACTTACCGAAACAAATCATGAAAAATGCAAATTCAACTTATAAAGTTGAAAAATAACGCAATGAAAAAAACCGCGCGTGGTTTCAACAGCTGTGCTGCGCTCATAGCACGTGTGCAGTGAAATAGGTTCGCGCAGCTTGGCTGTGGGTTGTCCGGTGAATACTCGGTGAAGGCTTTGGTGTGAGCTATTTTTCTAATGTTTTGTTGATATTTCACAGACGCGAGCTTTTTATATGTTATGACAGTAGATTAACTGTTTATATAATTTCATTTGTCTATTTCACCACACGTTCTTCTTACCAAGTCACTTTCTCAGTTCGATACTTAAAAGCAATGTCATTATTTAGCGTTGACAGAATTTCTAACTGTGATATAGATATGTCGTTGTCACAGACAAAACTCAATGTCTGTTTTATTGACACCTATGTGTCTGCCTGCCTGTCTGCTAATGACCATATTCAATACACAACTGCGATCACTGACCACATGCAATTTGAACTTAACACCAATCAGGCTATACACCATAAACAAAATGCATTGATTTATGGCCCGAAGTTCGGGTCTCTGTCACATTATGTAATTACACAGACAGGCAGGTGTGATACTTGTACACATGACATGTCATGATGTCTGTTGATTGCAAAATGTTATGCACAAAAAATGAGCATGTATTTACAAAACCCAACATCTCTATATATACACACACAATGAGCCGTGAGGGCATCTGCAAATGAACCAGCCGTTACACTTGAGTGCACACCCACCTGCTCTGACTGGGTTCGGTATCCCGGCTGCTTCGTTTCTTGGGAAGTAAACCCAAGTACACAATATTGCACTTTTGATTTGCGATTGTACGCTTATAATTTTGTTTATATGTTTTTTCATAACCAGCAATGTATATTATATGTCATGAATAAGAGATAATTGTGTTTTAATTATGTTTGATTTTTTGGTTGCATGTGACCTTTAACATTTTCAAAGCATTCACTGTCTGTGTATTCAGTGATTACATCGTACAAATATGAGCATGAAACTCTTCTTCCTAACAGCATTTTTGTGTTGAATTCAGTGAGTGATGTTTCAGTCAAATGACAGCAGTTTTAAACTAATCAAGTCTGGCCAGACAATCCAGTGATTGACATCATGAGCATCAAGCTAAGCCACTGGGGTATGATGATATATATCAAACAGTCAGCGAAGCAGGCCAACAAAACTTCCATCACCTCTTCCGACAAGCCTCAAAAAGGCTGCTTAAGACAAATTCAAACTCAGTCTCAAGTGTCTAATGAAACTGTCTTGCTACTTTCTAATGATCTTCCGAGACGGAAGGTCGCTGGGTTCGATCCCCCGACCGCCATACTAAAATATGGTAGGCATTAATGGGTACAAGGACTGGTTCGAGTTAGTATAATGTGTCTGAGTGGGGTATTCATGCTTCAGCAACTCAGTGGGCTCTAAAACCAAAGTCTGGGCTAGTACAAGCAGCCGCTAATACAAACTGCGATGTCGCCATATGAGCGTTTTAAATATTCTGCTAAAACCCAATTTCACCTCACCTCTAATGATGACACGTGATGTAAAATGTTTTGGAAGCAACTTACCTGTGCACTGAAATATGTCACCAATAGTTGAAGAAATCCGAGCTCTTGTTGGAAACAGCATCAACAGTTAACAACCCCTTAAAGACACTAATCCAGAAGGGCAATGTTTACATAGCCAGCACTTTATTCTCTTTATCATTCCAGAAAATCAATGCCCGTTCAAAAAAGTGTAATCTCGCAACCAGCTGCAGTTAATGAGGGAGGGGGTGAATGTTGTTTTATGCCAGTCTCCCAAATGCAAGCTGTAACTGTCCCCGGCAACTGCATGATATCCAGGGTGTCTAGTCAGAGCTGACCGCCTCCGTGGTGTAGTGGTTAGAGTGTCCGCCCGGAGAGCGGATGGTCGCGGGTTCGATCCCCGACCGCGTCATACCAAAAGACGTTAAAATATGGTACTTGTTGGTCCCTGCCTGGCGCTCGGCATTAATGGGTACAAGGACTGGTCGGCTCGGAGTCAGTATAATGTGTCTGAGTGGGGTATTCATGCTTCACTGCGGCATGGTATCTCAGTGGGCTAGCACTAAAACCAGCTTCAGTCTGGGCTAGTACAAGCAGCCCCACATACACATACACACGCATGCACGTGGTCATATGAGCGAAATATTCTCAAGCACGACGTAAAACCCAATTTCACCTCACCTCTAGTCAGAGCTACAGATAACTTTTTGAGTCACTGAGTTATGTTCTCGCTTGTGTTCATCTCAATTGGGTATCCTAATTTTCCTTTGAGTAACCAAACAAATTTTACCCACCTGACTCAAACTCAATTGGATATCTTTCCAATAGTTGTAAAAATATCATAAACTTTAAATGTTGGTTTACGTGTTTGTTATTTATATTTGATCTGTAATATGAGAATCGATAAGAAAGACTGCAAGTTGCCACATTCGTGTGCTGAAATAGAACCTCTCAATATACCTCACTTACTTTATCTATCCTCAGTAACAACCAAGCTAAGATTTGACAGTTTGTGTGTATACATGTAAGATCAAATTTATTGAGTATTTTCAAAAATCCAAGCGTACCTGTCTGAACAGAAGGAATTGAGTTTTCACATAAATATTTGCGTAATTTACGCAGATATGCAGCTTATCTGTACTTCTGTCTAGTGGAGTGGAGTGGAGTGGAGTGGAGTGGAGTGGAGTGTATCAAAGCCCTTGCTGCAGGTGTTAAAGAGTTGATGTGGATGGGGCAGATAGTGTGCCGATACCAATGGGGTTGGTGTGTTAGGTGTTGATGTATGTTGGGGGTTGGGGTGAGTTGGGGCAAAGTGTGTCAAAGCCCTTCATGCAGTTGCTAAGAGTTGATGTGGATTGGGCAGACAGTGTGCCGATACCACTGGGGTTGGTGTGTAAGGCGTTGATGTGTTGGGTGTGTTGGGGGTTGGGGCTTCGGTGAGGTGGGGTGGGGCAAAGTGTGCCAAAGCCCTTGCTGCAGTTGCTAAGAGTTGATGTGGATTGGGCAGATTAGGTGTTGATCAGTGTTTATGGGTATAGAGCATCTGTACCCCCCTGGGATTGGTGTTCAAGTTGATGTGTGTTAGGGTATCAGCATCAGAGTCGCAGTACCGTTGGAGATAGTAAAACATGTCTTCTTACTTCATGAATGGGAAATAAAAGCCTTACCACTGATTGCCTTCACTATAGATTTTCTTTTCATATTGACAGGTCACAGTGACCTGACACACTTCCAGATGAAACTTGGCTAAGATCAATTTCTGCCAAATGTTTTAGTTTTTAGCTATACAAACTTACCTTTTTAAAATTCATATGTCCCATGAAAATTCAGTTTTTAGTAATTCCTGGTTATTTCAGACGCCAGGCTTCATGAATGAACAGTTTCTAATTTTCAGCTGTCTGCTTTCCATTCGTTCTTTGATGCAGTGTAATATGTTTTTCATAAAAATGATTTCCTTTAATTCGACATTTATTTCATCAAACAGATCCGAAATGGAAAACTTCTGCTTGGCATTTTCGGTGATTTATAATCTGAATACTACATTTTTTTAAAGAGAATATTTAAAATATTTCCCTTTTCAAAAAAGTTTAAGACTTTTACATCTGAACTTTTGTTTTTTAGCTTTTCAAATAAAACAGTGGAATTCAATCAATAAAAACATGAAAAATGTTCTAACAAGTTTGTTGAATACATGCATTAATTATTCATAGGGTTTTTCTATCCATCATATTTTTGCACATACAACAAAAAATCCTTTTCTCCATTCCAGCACTGTCAGCTAAATTATGTATGGAATTTCCATATTGATTAATCCCCCAGCTTCGCAGATCCTTTTGCCTCCAAGACATATAACCTACCCTTAAGACCAACAGTTCCCCCACTTAGCATTTTAAAGATACACAGCCAGACTCCAGCTTGTGCTACAAACATTTAATCACCGACCCTCGCTGTCCCTAGGTTTCAGTGACAACTTCTAACTGATGCTGTGAACCCACATGGGTGCCAGAATCAATACTGAACAGTTCCCTCAGTTACCAATTCCAATACCCTCTCCTCATCAATAGCAAAATCAAGGTCAAGGTCGGGTCAAGCAGCTACAACAATGCGAAATTGTAGCATCAGTGTTGTGTTACAGTTGATTCAATTCCGCGTTAACAATGCATGACAGCATTTAATTTCATTCTGTGTGTTTGCCATGCTTGTATATTTTACAGTTAGCATGTAACATCCACCAGAACTCTCTTTAATGCCACAGACATTAGAAAATCTCAACAACTAGATTTCCTACATTTGAATTATCTTGCATGTTCATTTCTTTAAGAGTGCTGGCCAACACGGTGCTGTGATGGTCAGCATTAGATGACCGCTGCCGGACAATGAGGTTCTACGAAGTAGCCATTAACATCAGCTGTTGTCTGTCAAGAGTGAGACGGAAGGGAGCTCTCTAGCTAGACTGAGTGCAGTGCCGTTACGGATTAATAATCAACAAATGGTCAACAACTGGTCAACAACAGAGCTGTTATAAACCAGGTAAGGATAATAAGACTGGATTTGTGTGTGAAAAAGTGTACAAACAGTAGAAATCACAAAAAGGGTTAATTTGTAGTGGTGCATTTTTAAACACAAATTATGATACTGTTCAGTATATACAATATTTATACCTAAATGGATCTATTTTAAGGTCCTGATAACATCAGGGACTCTGATTGATCAAGAATGCATGAGTTATATTTTTTCTTCTGGTGATGTTGTGTTAAGTCCAAGTGCATAGAAGACCTAATCTGTCGTAGAATCTTCTTAGACACCTTTCACAGGTTTAATAGAAGACCTAATGTGTCGTAGAATCTTCTTAGACACTTTTCACAGGTTTAATAGAAGACCTAATTTAATGTAGAATCTCCATCTAGACACTTTTCACAGGTTTAATAGAAGACCTAATCTGTCGTAGAATCTTCTTAGACACCTTTCACAGGTTTAATAGAAGACCTAATCTGTCGTAGAATCTTCTTAGACACTTTTCACAGGTTTAATAGAAGACCTAATTTAATGTAGAATCTCCATCTAGACACTTTTCACAGGTTTAATAGAAGACCTAATCTGTCGTAGAATCTTCTTAGACACTTTTAACAGGTTTAATAGAAGACCTAATTTGTCGTAGAATCTCCATAGACACTTTAAACAGGTTTAATAGAATATCTAATTTGTCCTAGAATCCCCATAGACTCTTTTGACAAGCTCAACACAAGACATAATTTTTCTTTGAATTTCCAGACACTTTTGACAAATTTAATAGTGAGTGAGTTTAGTTTTACGCCACACTCCAGCTATATGGCAGTGGTCTGTAAACAATCAAATCTGGACCAGATAATCCAGTGATCAACAGCATGAGCATCGATCTATGCAACTGGGATACGATGACATGTGACAACCCAGTCAGCGAGCCTGACCACATGATCCCAATAGTTGCTTCTTGCGACATGGGTTACTTCAGATCAATTCTAACCCGGATCTTCACGGGCCTCCTTGTTCTCAACAGCTGAATAACTCCCAGTAAACCATCCAGAGGCAGATACCAATCACGTAAGACCAATATTTCATATTACTGGTCCAGCATGCATGTCAACCTGTCAGAGGAGCCAAGCGTTATTGTGCTCCCCACACACATCCAACAACGTACATATACCTATATATATATGATAATAGGTAAATTGATTGACATGTCCATGCTACAAAACCTTTATTAAATGACAGACTTGAGTATCAAATGATACCTTGAGCGGTGTGACTGTCACTCCCACTGTGCATATCATGCAATCCTGTCATCAAGTCGATAAAAAAACATTATGATTATCAGTGTTTAAAACTCCCAAAATTCTAAGCCAGACAGCCGGACTGGTAACTTTAAAAAATTACCAGTTCGGATACAAAGATGCCTGTCCGGTTTTCAACAATTAAAAACTGTGACTGCTATTTCCATCTCGAACAAGCTCCATTGACTGTTTGTAGGCATCGCAATGAACTACATAGCACTAACAGGCAATGCACCGAGTTTAGGTAAACTGAAAGTACATGATTGTGATTGGTTACCGTAACATGAACTGTCCAATCGTAAGTAGTTTAACATAATTATCATAAAATCTTAAACACCTCAAACTGATGACAAGAGAACCTGTCTGATATTGTGAAATATTTACTCTTAGGGGTAAAAATATCTACCAGACCACAGGACAGGCTACTTTTGAAATTTGACCGTCTGAGATGAAAACAGACCGTTCCGGACGGTCGGGCAGGCGGACATTTTAAACGCTGTGATTATGTCAACATTTGTCAAGTAATAACTGACCCTTGTTCAAATATTTGAGGTGCGGTGGGGTAGCCTAGTGGTTAAAGCATTAAAGCGAAAGGCCCGGGTTCGATTCCCCACATGGATACGTGTGAAGCCCATTTCTGGTATCCCCGCCGTGATCTTGCTGGAATATTGCTAAAAGTGCCGAAAAACCATACTCACTCACTCAAATACTTGATATCAAAACACATCAAGCCTTTAAATTGACGTAGGTTGACATTTTCTGTGTTACCACCTGATCCAATTTCTCATGACGTGGATTCAAGGTCCTTGTTCTGCCCTCCTGAGACTTGCAATCATCTCAGGATAGATCTTACCACACAAGTAGCACATGTCTTGCATGAATGGCTTCTGTAGATTAAACCAACCTGATTCCACAATTTGGCATCATGCACAGCTTGCCGATGCGTGACAAACGCTGTGTTCCAACTGTCAGAATGTGTTTCACTAAGACGTATAATTGTTGGAAGACAATACCAAGGTAATGGAGATCAATGTCCCCGGCTTCATGGACATACGGTTGTATTTACCGGACAACTGATTCCTACCACCACACAAGCAGTAATACAGCACTTAAAACTTCAGCAATGATGATTTCCTAGCTAATTCTGCAGAATTAATCTAATCAAACGAAATCGCCTACCACCAAGCCCTTGATTCAACATAGTAACAATCTCATTTGTCTGGCCGACTACAATGAATATGATATGAGTGTCGTCTGTCGCAGCTGTGTGAAATCTGAACACTTTGAGTGAAGGTACATTAATATCTCCAAATGATCTATGTCCAGTTTTAATCAATTATATTTTTGCTATCCGTTTAGTCTTCTCATTATTTTGACATTTAAATAATGATACTTTGCCATTTGGCTACCACTAGGAATAATGACATATTATCTCTTGAAATGAAGTCAACACGCTGATCATCAAAGCCTCTTAAAACTTTATAGATAGCATTTCAATTATAACATGTTTTCAAAAGAATTTAAAAACAAACTGAATTTTTTTTCCCCCGACAGTCATTTTGAACATAATATACTGAAAAACTTTGGAAACACATAATCAACTTCAACCCAAAATCAGACAGAGTCTATCTCCAGATTTGAACCCAAATGACAACACTGAAGATGTCAACTAATGTCGATTAAAAGTTTAACATATTGTTTATTGTCACCCTAAAAATGCCCTAGTTTCTGTTTATTTAGAAGGTGTTTGTAAACAGAATGTTCTCAACTTAAGAAATAGAATATAAAAGTTTTGTTTTTTTTAACAGTGATGTCCGAGTTGGTGAAGCCTTGTCATCCCCCAGAGGTACTGCTGGCCAGTCCGGAACGAGATGATGACCTTGACCTGGAGGAAACCATGTGTAGGTACCACTGTAGTATACACTTTTAATACAAACCATGACCAGACTTTTTCACCCTTAAACTACCATGCTAGATGTTCACTAAGACACAGTCACAAGTGTCAACGATTGCCCTAGGCTACCAAATATCGGAATCATCTTGGTTCCCTCTGTCTTCAGGTCAGTGGGGTAGGCTAATGGTTAAAGCCTGCTCTTGCCACGCCGATGACCCGGGTTCGATTCCCCACATAGGTACAATATGTGAAGCCCATTTCTGGTGTTGAACCCGCCTTGATATTGCTGGAATACTGCTAAATGTGGCGTAAAACCATACTCACTCACTCATATTAATACAAGTGAATTTATGAAAGTAACGGCTTGGAAAAATGGGACGACTGAATGTAATTAATAGTGGGTGAGTAAGTGAGTTTAGTTTTACGTTGCACTCAGCAATATTCCAGCTATATGGCGGCGGTCTGTAAATAATCGAGTCTGGACCAGACAATCCAGTGGTCAAAAGCATGAGCATCAATCTTCGCAATTGGGAACCGATGACATGTGTCAACCAAGTCAGCGAGCCTGACCACCCGATCCCCGTTAGTCGTCTCTTACGACAAGCATGGATTACTGAAGACCAATATTCTAACCCGGACCTTCATGGAATGTAATTAATAGAGAATGTATTGACACAAAATTTGATGTTAACCTATTTCTCGCCAAGTGTCCCTACGCTTCTGTTTTCTTGCTTATTGTGATAATTGGTTGACTTGCTATTGCATGAACACGACTCAACAGCAAATTAACCTGAGTATTTTCAACACAGATCGCATTAAATATGCAAGATTTTCTGCATCAGAACAATCCCTGAGTGTGTGAACAGGTGGGGTCGACCTAACTCAGTACAAAGAACAAATAACTGTCCCCTGTTTGAGGCAGTAGGAGACGGCAAGATCGCATGCTTGAATCCTTGTAATGCTGTGTTGAATGAACATGCAGTTTTAACAGCACAGCCAGGTCATCTGCCTTTTGTCAGGCCATTCTCAGCATCAGCTTGATATTTTTTTATATATTATTATATTTATTATATATATTAAATTGCAATAGGTACATTTTCGTATGTTCCCATTATCCGCAGGTGAAAGATGACCCTTGTGTTAAGGGCTTAAGGCCTTGTTAAGGTGCCACAATTCATAAAACCACCCTTAGGAGAGCAGGAAGCTATGGTCATGGGTTTGAATCCAAGATTCACTTGCCTTTCTGTCTGTCAGCATCATAGTTGTGCATTATTATTATTATTATTATTATAACTAGTCAACATGAGTGAACTCATATAACTGAAATGTTATTTAATTACCCCACATGGGTACAATATGTGAAGCCCATTTCTGGTATCCTCCACCGTGATATTGCTGGAATATTGCTAAAAGCGGCGTAAAACTAAATTCACTCACTTACTCAGTAATTACTCCAATCACATTCATATATAACAGCAGCAAATCTCAAGGACGCAGAGCTGCAGTAAAGTTTATTATGCATACACCAACTGGACCGATATTGGATGTAGAAAATTGCACTCATCAGTCTGTGTGCTCGCCTTATGTTACAAGTGTCCTCAGGGCAAAAGATTTGGAGTGTGTGTGTGTGTTATTAATCCAGGTTTGTGGGTCAATTTCTTTTTCTAGTCTTGATAATGTATACTGCCATGAAATTGGCTAAAACATCAAGATTGATCATCACTTGCAAAACAAATAAAGATCAATCAATAATCAATGTCTGAGAATAGAAAAATAAAAAATTGGAATTTCTTTATCTTTCTTAATAATGAGCAAAATCACTGTACCTGTACACAGCAGGTGGAATTCAAAATTAACAAATATTAGTTTCAAGATCAGTAAATTCGTCATGACCGTTGATTTTGTGGTCCATGACTTCGATGTATGGTTTGGGAACTACTGCATTGCCAGAGTACTGCTGCTTGATGTCAGGCAATAAACAGGTATTCACATTTTAATTCAAATTGTATTAGAGGCGGGTGCTCAAGGGTTGGACCATTCCTATAGGTAACCTCCCAAAACTTAGACAGCCATATCTTAGACGGCTTAAAACAACAACATTTCTGGTTCAGTGCACAACTTAATAATCCTCAACCTGATACCTATTTCTTATAATGGATCAGTCCAGTAGAAACAATTAGACAAGACGTTATGTTCATACAGCATATTTATTATGAGTTCAACAGAGATAAAATAGAAATAGTAAATAATAACTAAGTAAATGGGTGTTGTTTTAATTAATGATATCTTCATTAGTGTCTAAGCCTCGGATATTGGGAGATAACCTTCATATATCACTGAGATTCTCTATATATCACTGCTGTGCTGTCAGTCGTGACTATTATATAACTTTCACTGCTGTCTGGTCTATTTTGCCAAACGTCATCTGTTTCAGTCGACATTTGAAATTGGGGTTGATGTTTCATATTTAGTCAGTTTCCATTATGTAAATAACACCAAGAAGAGCAAACTTCACTCATATTGTTTCGCATATTGGACAAACTTAAAATTTGTGGACAGTGGTTAAAAATATGAGCAACATGCCTTGTCGTGGATTTCACAGAGCCTTTACATTTGTCAGCTATGTCGCTATGGTCCAGTTGATATAGCTCCTGCCTGGAGACTGAGCTCAACTCCTTTCCTTTGGAAACAAAACATCTGGATGGAGAGCAGACCCCATTTCTTGTCACTGCTTATGCAGGGTGCGATTTAGTTTGCCTTGAAGAGATTGCACCAGGTGCAACCTGATGGATAATTTTGGTTGCACTTTAAAATATTGGTTGCATCCGAAAGTATTATAAGAAAATAGATATCTTACAAAAATTTAGAACTAAAGAGAAACTAATGCACTGTGCAACAGATTAATTCATTCCTATTTTCATTTTAAAACTTTCAATGAGACAAAGACCATAAATTCACCCTTAAAAAGATTTAATGAAATAAATGTACATCTTTGTTTCATTATTAACACCGTTGCTATGATGATTTATTATATTTTGAAGCTATCAAGTTACTTGCACTGGGTGCAACCTGCTGGTAAATGTTACTTGCACCAGTTAGAATTAACTTGCAAAGGTGCATCCTGTTAAGGGCTAAATCACACCCTGTTATGTTAAGGGACACCTCCTTGGCTCTGTGGAAAAACCTCATTTCACCTAACCTCTCATAACAAATAACGTGGTTTCCTGTACCAAGAGCATTTGCCCGGAGAGCAAACCTCATTTCACCCAACCTCTCATGACAAATGATGCCTTGCAGATATCGCGTCTGCTCACATAGTGAAACCCCATTTCACAACTTATGACAAGCCCTGGATGCACTGGATCTATTTGTCCCTATTCTTCCTACAAGAACCGACTGGGAACTCAAACTGTGCATGGTCACCTGAGTGTATGTGGACATGATCTCAGATTCTGATCAATCAAATTTCAAATGGTTTGAAAGAAGACTCAAACCAGCATTGAAACTTCAATCATTGATTGCTAAACCTATCAAGGCAGCATCAATATTGATGAACTCAAATCCAACTGTGTAATGGTTCAAAATGATACGGCTCAATGTCTTCAGTATCAGGCCATCACTGAGCATATTTCAGTGATACAATCACAAGGGTTATCAAGAAGAACCTAGCTTCACAAGCCTAAGGGGTTCACTACATAGCATTTGCCATTAGAACACTGAAATGTTCAGAGGACACAAATCTGTGATCTATGCAATGTGATCACCTGGATCACATTTGGAATGAATTCTGTTACAAGATTTTGAAAGTACTCAAAGGCATAGAAGGCTCTTGTTAAGAATAATGTCTTCACGAACTCATATGATTCAAATAGTGATTGACAGTTGATGATATAATTATACAAAACAACACTGGATAACTGATTTTAATATAACAGTCCAGTAGCTAAAACCTATTTTCAGTTCTAACCATGCATTTTAAATTCCACAGTATTTTATTGCTGATTTATAAAGTTTTTGTCTAAACTCTTAATATCCCTAGGACAAGCGTGAATAGACATTTGAAATACCTGTAATTAAAATTCAGAGCATGTCAGTGAGCTAAAACGCCATTGGTTCCTGTCTAGCATGCCATAGGATTGTATAACTGTCAACTTAACTTAGTTGGCTCGGTCTTTGAATAAAGATATATGAGCCACACACCGTGGCACCTTGCTTATCCACACACTTGCATTTCTAACATTTTGTCTAATAAACAGATTTTCGAATATCTGAATCTCGACAGTTACCCCCTTTTACACAAATTTTAATGAGGCAAAACACCTCTTTTGTATAATGCTTAAGATTATGTCAGTATGGTGTGAAGTCAAGATCTCCTCATAGAACTGAACAAACATTTGATAAGAAACTTGTTTATTTAAAAAACAGAATTTCTGCAGTTCAAGGCATTGGACATAATGATGCACAATTTACATTGTGTTTGCTGCTCTGCTTGGCATTGTATATATAAGCAGGGGTTACCATTACAGTGTGCAATTTGATCAATTACTCTTGAGATTTTCTATTTCAATTCAAAATACATCATGTTGACATATAATTGTCAGACTAGAACAAATATCAAAGTTTCTCAATTATGAAATATGTATCCATTTTTCTCAACAAACATTCACTTGAAGGCATCACTAGCAGTAATCTGATGTGAAAAAAAAGGATGAATTTGTGCAGTCACTAAAATTTCAATGAACAATATCAAATGAAATTTGGAATAAAATCAATAAAATAAATCAGTCATCAGTCCAGATACACAACAAATACTTCTTATACAATGTATGTGTAATATCAGGATTAAATAAACTCTGTTATCTCATGATAATCGTCCCTTTGATGTTGGATGCTGGGGTGACGAACTGTATTTGTACTTGTCCATCACTATTACCAATCAGCGCCAATTAACTACCGGCTTCCCTTGTTAAGTGGCCCCTTTGTTATCTTCTCCCCTTTGTTGTTTTCACATGTACATGTTTTCACCAGCCTCCGAGTCCAAGCTTAGTACCTGATGAAGGAGTAGGTATATGTTACAGAAGTAGACATCCAGAAACTTCCCCTTTGTGTGTATCACTTCTAAATGCCGTTCGAAGACTTTGTATAGACATAATTATTCTGAATGGACCATAAATTTCATTCCAGCTCTTAAAGAGGAAATTGTTTGGCCAGTTACCTTGACAACCCATTGGCATGATAATACTAGTGACATCATTTGGGGAAATTCTAAGAAATCCCAAAAGCAATTCCAACATGATAAATATATATACAGGTCTCCTTCCATGGTAGAAGGCTAAACTTAAACTATCACCTTGTCTCTCAAATGAACATATTTGTTTAAAAGAAAACATGGCTCCTAAAGTATATTATAAAATATATTACAAAGGAGCGCAGAGATTTTCTTCATTTTCAGAAACTGTGGTTGTATAGACTTGCCAGGGCTGTATTGGGTATATTTGTTTCTGGGTTTTCATGAGACACTGGACTGTAATCTAAGTGTTTTAATGATGAAGAAACTGGGCCTTCTTAGTCTTAGGTGCACCTTCTTTATTTCAAACAGATCGGATTGAGTACTGGCAGACCCGTGAAGATCTAGGTTAGAATTGGTCTTCAGCAACCCATGTTTGTTGTAAGAGGTGACTAATGGGATTGGGTGGTCAGGCTTGCTGACTTGGTTGACACATGTCATTGTATCCAAATTGTGTAGATCAATGCTCATGCTGTTGATCATTGGATTGTCTGGTCCAGACTTAATTATTTACAGACTGCCGCCATATAGCTGGCATACTGCTGAGTGTGGCGTTAAACAACAGACAACAGATAGTGTAAAGGCAAGAGAACAGCTTCCAGTGACTAATCTCTACAAAACCACCTAAAACATACACCCAAATTATCCACTAACACATCCGACACTAGGAACTGATTGGTGAAGCTGATTTGACAAACTGACTGAATAAATGTGTTAACAATCAAGCATCTACAGCAATTTTCATCAAATCTGCCATAAGGCCAGACCAATTTTATTTCTTGGTTTTACAGATTTTATTTTTTGTAACTTTTAAAACATAATGATTTATAAAAAATGTCATCTCTCAAACCAACTTACAACAGAGTATAAATCCGTTAAAACCCAAATCTCTGACCATTCTTCTACAAATCAGTTGAAATAATTTGCAGACAATCTTGAAATGAGAAAACAGGAACAAAACAATTACCAGATATTAAATTTTTAACATGAATTTTCAAAGAATTATTCCATCAGAATTACCAAAGGCACATTAAGGTGAAACCTAAGCACACAAACTGCACTGAAAGTACATTAACAAAATCAAATCTTCACATATATTCGAATTTGAAAATTAGCTAATCGGGTTATTGAACCGTCACTGCCATGACCTAATCATCTCATTATTTGTTCCCTGAAATCAATATCGGACCCAGTAAACAAGTTAATATCTACATCCATACACAGCTGTTGCCACGTGTTCCAGTTTGTTTATTGTTGTGAGCCTCACACTGTTCACGCTGTACAGCGTCAACACATAGCTTGGGACACTATCACTGGTATGAAACTCCTCTCTAACGAGATTCTAAGTGCATAGCACCGATGCACCTGACCATGTAAACACATGCACCAACAATGCACTTTACAACGTTACCGACAACCTACCAACATTTCTCAATCAATACTTCAGGCAACACAGAACCGATTAAGTCTGCATTCACGCACTACACACGGAAGCTAATTCCATTCGAACATCAGGATTGCGGTGTTATTATGCTGGGTTAGGAATTAGTTTTTATATTCACTACACTGCAAATATCATCGACAGAGTTGCTATCAAACTAATGTCCTAAATGGCAGTAGAAAATATCACAGTCCTTGAATTTCACAAGATTGGACTACAAAATTTTGACTTCAATTTCTGCTTTGGTTGAAAAATATTTCAAGCAGACATCCAGTTATAAAAAAAAATGATGATATTCAAAAGGTGTCTCCATCTAAAACACAACAAAGTATAAACAATTTAAACTCAAGTCTGACCATTCTTCTACAAATCAGTTGAAATAATTTGCAGACAATCTTAAAATGTATAAGACAAAATATTATGGATGTCAACTTGTTTATTGTATACATGTTTCAGGGCTTTTCCTTTCAGGTGACCTGACGAAGGGGCAAGGAAAAGCCCTGAAATGTTGTGTATACAATAAAGAAGAAGTTGACATTCATAATATTTCGTCTTATACTTGAATACCAACTTCTATATGCCTCTCAAGAACTTAATTTTAAAATGAGAAAATAGAAGCAGCACTGTGAGATGGTGAGTTAAAAACAAACACAACTGATACAGACAGTTAAGAAAGTGATTCGCTTTTCCAGTGTTCACGAATGGTGTTTCAAAGTAACAGGACATTGGGTCCTGTAAGTTTCAGACGTCTGTCTGACCCATTGAAAATTCACAGGACCCATAGAATATAATTAAACACACATTTCACATTTAACATTTCTTATAATTGGCACTGAAATTATTAACAAACATAAGATTTACAAACAGCAAACAAGTGTCACATGTCACATATAACAACTTCAGTCAAAGTCATTGTGAAATATACAGTCAGACACTGGGGCCGGCGGGTTGTAGACTTCTATCGGACCGTTGACGAATCTGCCGGATTTGTCAGAGAGTCAGATGCTATTCGTCAACACTGTTTTTCCAGTACATGTTTGACTAATGACAGCAATTAGTGCCCAGTGTATCCATACACATGAAAAAACCCTGATTGCTATCTCCGATATATTCATCTATGAATACATTGTTGATGATAATGAGAATAAGTAATTACCAAGCACTTATCCTTGTAGTTTTTAATCACCTCATAGCTGTGTATTCATTCAATCATAGATCGCTTTCCGGAAAACCTCATTTGTACAAGACTTCATTAGGATCATCAGTTGGCTCAGAGTTGGAATTAGAACTGAAGAGATAGCTCGTGATTAAATTAATTTCACTCTAACTTAATGTGAAAGAGGAGTCAGACCTACTCATTTAACAGAGTTGTTTCGATTTATTCTGCGCCACACCGAAGCTCTTCTTTCATCAGGATTTTCACACGAGCTTGTGACTACCATAACATTCTGTACCTTTAGCCACTTGTCTGAAACCTAAGTCTAGTAAAATTCTGTTTGGTATAGTAAACTCACCTATTTTATGTTTGTTTTTTTATCTTGAAATAAAAATGTAGGCCATCACCCCAAATTTAGGATACAATTGGTCCTAGTTTTATACATAATGATACTACAGTTTGTAGAACAAAATTTAGTGAATACAGAACAATGATTATTTTAACCTAAAGTTCTTGGCTAGCTTCTTAATTACTTCTACATAAGGGTTAGACATTAAGATTTAATTATTTGATAAACATTTTCTTGTTTGTTGTTTAACACCACACTACAGTTTTCCATTTTTAAGACAGAATCCCACAGTGTTGAAGTGAAGGATCAAAACCAAGGAGGAGGTTTTGATCCAACTTATGAACCGACCGAAGACATACTTGAGACATAATTTCAATGTCTGGTATTTACTATTGAAATCAACTGCGATGTGACTGGCAGCCGATACCTTGCCTTGCATGCGCAGTGAATGTGCTCTGCACACGCTATCCGTCTTGTGAGGAAAACATGGTTTATACTGACAAACAACCACATTCTTCACAGGATCCTTCATAGCCTAGTGGATAACACCGCCAAGCTAGTATGCGAAGGGTTGCAGGTTCGAAACCAGGCAATATATTGGAAACCACAATATATTGGATGTTTTCAATAATGTGATATTTTACGATCATATTCAGTAATAGCAAGACAAAGTTATATCAATCTTCAAAACTTGTACAAGTAAAATAATTCAAAGTCAAGGGCAATACCTCAGAAAATCCCTGGGCATTCCTTGGGATTTCTTGGAGAATGCCTATGAAACTGCCTGTAGAGGTTTACTCGGCAAAAGGAGAACCTGGCGAGACAATAGCGTGACTTCACTGGAGGTTTATAAATCAGGATCTGTGTTTGAAATACTTTTAGCCATGATGAGTTTGGCATGGAATAAACATATTGCAAGTTACTCAATGGGATTTGATGGGCGAATTGTGTTTTTGCATTTATGTTTATCCAAAATACTGGGACACTCCCACTAAAGGTCTACTGTTTCTTTATTGGCTTACAATAGAATGGGAGAGGCTTGTGTTGCACTCCTACCGTATATTACTGTGGATAAGCCAAATTTTGAGGAACAAAAAAGAGCAGTCTGTAGAAGGGGGTCGGCTTATCAATGGGTTACACTTTCGTCAAACTTTTTCTCAGAGGGTAAGAAAACGACATTGTATTGCTTTGCGTGAACAAAGAAAGAAGACGACTTTGTCAGTAAAGA
This sequence comes from Haliotis rubra, assembly GCF_003918875.1. Classification (NCBI taxonomy): domain Eukaryota; kingdom Metazoa; phylum Mollusca; class Gastropoda; order Lepetellida; family Haliotidae; genus Haliotis; species Haliotis rubra. Next base: position 494,767 of record NW_025765159.1, on the reverse strand, counting down.
TGTCAAATTTGCAATTAAACATCACTAGACAAGATTATTTACCTTTTCAGTTCTAATTTGTTTTTGCTGGGCATTGTATTACTTGCAGGGATTAAGACTACCGTGTGTATTTGTCTCGTATACATATAATTATCGGTAACTGCCAGTTGTCTGTGGTCTGAGTTTGCCGCGATTAGGACCCCATTGTTGGGGGTCGGCTTATGTACGAAATATACAATTTTGACACTGATTTTAAAGGTCAAGTTAGGGGGTCGGTCTGTGAGGACTTTATTTTTCATATACAACTTTGTAAGAATTGATTTCAATGTTTTTCCATTTAGAAACCATAAAGAAACATTACAAATTTTTGTACATACACAGATTGAAAAAGGGTGTAAGCTGATGCCCACATTCCATAAACACAAAACATAAAATCTCCAAAAATTATTTGTGCTATATGGAAATATAATTGCACTGACGACCAAGCAGAGGTCGGATATTTAGCTTCCTGCTCTACTGTCTTTGGTATCGACACAGACATAAGTCATAAACACACTTCCCTTGCATCAATAGGCACTCACGCTTCATCGATATACATGGAATCCACAATGTATGCGTGATGGTTTGACTTGGCTGCCTATCTTACAATAGGCAATGAAAGTCAAACAGATGTTTCTTATCTTTGTGCTGGATATTCGAATTAGGGATTTACCTAAATCTGCTCATAAGCCAATATTCAGCCCAAACAGCTACAGGGGGCAGTGGGGTAGCCTAGTGGTTAAAGCATTTGCTTGTCACGCCGAAGACCCAGGTTCGATTCTGCACATGGGTACAATATGTGAAGCCCATTTCTGGTGTCCCAACATAGTGATATTGCTGGAATATTGCTTAAAATATGGCCTTAAACTAAACTCACTCACTCACCCAAAATCAACAGCAACTGACACTGAGAATTCCCAATTTGAATTTTAGACTGTCCCAAATTTTCAGAATTTACAGTACAGTAAAATATCAGGTATTAACAATATCAGGATTTCTTTCGAAATTTGGGTGGAAAAATCAGATGTTGTATTAGGGTTTGGAATTTGTCTGGTAGAATTCTGGTTGGACTGGTTCTAAGAACTTCTTTGAGTGGCATTTTTAGAAGTTGGCGAAGTCAGATAAGGACAAACTTTATGGATTAACAACTTCTTTATTAGGTGATGCGACGTTTCGATACAGATACCTGCTTTACAATGATACAAGAAATGTCACATCACCTGACAAATAAAGACATTGCTCATCCATAAAGTTTGTCCTGATCTGGTTCTAAGAATGTTAGGATTGTAAGGATGATAACAGAATCATTATTATTCCTTCTTGAAACTTTGTTCCCATGTCTACTGACTTCTGAAAAAAAATGGGAAATTTGAAGTCATTTGTCATTTGGATTCTGATTATTGTTTTGTAATGGCCTTTGAGCCGTGGCATGCAAGGTGCATTGCTGCTTTGTTATCACAAATTACATACAGCTGACTGTATATTAAAGTCAATGGAGGATGAAATAAGTGTGCATGTTTATTTGTTATCGAGCCTAACACACTTGCCCAATCAGCCATTAGCAGGTTCTGTCTCTAACAGCTTACTCATCAATATCTAACGGCTGCTGATGCTGCGGCCGCAACAAGGAGACCTCTCCATTAATAGCTAAATGTCGCAATTAATCCATGTAATTGCCCTCATTACTACATTGAATACAAAGTGACAATTTCTTCAAGCAAATACAAATTTATAGAGCCAATAAAAAAAACACCCACAACAACCCGAACCCAATAAACAAAAAGCCCCAAACCCAATACATATGCGGAACAAATTAATCCCAATTATTGTATTTCTGCAATAGATGCCTTCATCCAAGTGTTTCTATGGCAACAGTTTTTGCCATCAGCCATGAATTGCTCGAAAACCCGAAAGGCCCTCATAAATCAATCAATCAAAATGTAGATTTCAAGGGAGAATCATCCATGAGATGTCAATATCCTCTGAGAAAGACCAAACAAATACAGACCCTGTTATTAACGACTTGTATATTTCACTGGTTAATAAAGCCCGTACATCCACACCAGCTGAGCTAGATGTATGACACATCGGCCAGCATGCTGATGTGTGTTGCATACAGAATACAGGCGTACATATCCCGAAATGTACTTGATTGACTTGGATACCGTCCTTGGTCAGAATTAACATGCAATCAGAAAGCGAATCTCCTCCCAGTGAAATGGACAACGCCGATAATGAAGATGACAAAAACACCCTCAAAGATAAAGGTAAGCTTCATGGTAGAACAAGAAATATAGACCCGGTCATGTCAATATCATGCGTATTTCATCTGGTGGTGTGTTCCTGCTGTGAGGGTGATCAATACCAAGTCATAGTGTTTCATTGTGGTCCGCCCATCCAGTGTACATCTCAGCACTTCACCCTACACCCAGTCCGACGACAGTTCCCCAATAGAAAATTCAATTGATTGATCTCCCGTGAAAAAAATGTATGATTATAATGAAGATAGATGAATGAAAGGAACGATTGAATACCACCATTAGTGCATCGAACCTGTTACTCATTTCATTCTGTTCCATAATGGCACATTCGCAAGTTACACAACCAAAATGGGTAGCAATCCTTCTCTATGGTTTACGAAACTCCCATTAACATAGATATTGATATTGCAGTCTGTTGTATGTACGTCGCTTGTTTGGTTCACAGCCGTCATAACAATGACACAAATATGACGTAAAAGCGTCATACAGCACAATTCTTATCACAGCCACTTACAAACCCAATTTGAGGACAAATAGTCTAGTAGTTCTAAATATCAAAATATTATTTCGAAAGACTCTTCATGTCGAATGTGAAGATGATTCTCACAATTCAACGATATTGATTTTTAACCCTAAGCAGGTCAGCAGTGTTATGAAATGGGAAAGGTTAGCTTGTAGGATTTCTGACTCACTTGACCATGATCAGAAGCTTGACATTTTCAGAGAAATTCAACACAAAACTTGTGACAGGTAATATATTCAAATTACATTCCCATCACATCACAATCTAGGTCACCTTGTCACAGGTGAACATTTAACTACATTTCAGCATACTTCATTCTCAGCCCAGTTTGTTCTGTTTTACAGTAAATCTTGTAAATGTCTAGACCAATGAAGCAACATTTCTGAGTGTATGCTTGCTCCTTCAGTGATGAAGGATCAAGCATACACATCGAAACGTCGAGTTATTCACAATAATGAAGTTGACATCCATAATTCTTGCTTTTCTTATGCATTCCACTTCTAAATGCGCTTCAAATATTTCAATGAAGGAAATTGTAACAAAAATACGACAAAATCTTGTCAAGGTTGATTTCACCCATATATCTAGAAAGAAACTGTATAAATTATCTTTTTTAAAACAAAACAGCTCATTTTTTCAAAAACAATTTTTTTCACAAAATGTTTGGCTATATTGTATATACCAAAATTACCTTGTTTGGCCTTATTTTCATAACCTGATGAGAAACCCATTTCTGGTGTCCCTGGACGTGAAATTTCTGGAATATTGCTAAAAGCGGCGTAAAACCCAACTCACTCATAACCCGATGATGTTCACTCCCTCCCACCCCGAACTCAAACACTATTTGCCTGTAACAACAATCCTATTAATTCCAGTCTCCTGAGGCTATGTCGGACTAGTCAAACTCGTCAAACACTTTGATGAAGTTAGCATCCAACCTCAATTCCCAATGAAATAACATTGCAGCATGTTCCTCTGGGTAATATTGTCGTTAGGACAAAGTAGTGAATGTTCGGGGGGAAGTCTAGCTACATTGGCCTCCAAAAACAGGCAGATACGTGACAATGTTCGGCAGCTTAACTTCTGAATCTCTCTTGGGCTTCCGTCCTCCCCATCTGAAGGATATGTTATATGTGGTGTCCCTTTAAGGCAAGAGACCATGGAAATGTGCTGCTGTTCACCTAATGAATGGGTGCCAAGCTGGTGGAAATGGGGAAAGATACAGATAACTTTTGAGTCATTGAGTTATGTATTCACTTGTGTTCATCTCAATTGGGTATCCTAATTTTCCTTTGAGTAACCAAATACATTGTACTCACCTCACTCAAACTCAATTGGGTATTTTGCCATTTTCCATTAATTGTAAAAATATAATAAAGTTTAAATGTTAGTGTTTGTTATTTATATTTCATCTGTAATATGAGAAACGATAAGAAAGACTGCAAGTTGCCAAGTTAATGTCCTGAAACAGAACGTCTCAATATACCTTGGTTATTTTATCTATCCAAGCTAAGATTTGACATTTTTTGTGTGTACGCATGTAAGATCACATTTATTGAGCATTTACAAAAATTCAAGTGTACTTGTACGCAATAGACTTTACAGGAATTGAGTTTTCACATAAGCATATGCTTAATTTATGCAGATACGCAGCTTATCTGTACCTCTGTGACTGATAACCTTCTTATGCCTCAATAGTTACTTTGGGTTGTATGTTCCTCAGGGAGATCAACCTGTCCATGTGATCACACCCTCATCCATTGGGTAATGGTATAGTGCTTTGCAGAATTAGGGTGTGGCATTGGCACATCATAAAGACGCAAATTATAATTATCATGATTAATTTTGTTTTTTAATCTTTGCCATCATCATCGTCGTCATCATTAATGTCAAAGTGTAGCTGCTAATTAAAACTTCACGCTAGTCTGCTGGCCTGAGACTACTAAATTGAGCTGAGGACAAGTACATACTGAATGATGGTAGTCCTCATTGACTGGGGCCATGATTCTGATCCTGTCTTCAAAGATTCCCTTTTGCTACAAATTTACAAGTTGCTACAAGTTTATTTTCATAAGGGCTAGGAGCCTAAGTAAAAAGACACCAAAAAATTGTACTGCATATCCGATATATATTGTGGATAGATATAAATGAACAGGAACGATTTTTTATAGAGCAGGACAACTTTTTTATTGCAATGGAAGTTGTCCATCCATAAAAAATAATTCCTGTTCATCATACCAGTTTCCAAATGCCACTTTTCGATTCCCCACAAGGGAAAAATGTGTGAAGTCAATTTCTGGTGTCCCCTGTCCTGATATTGTTGGAATATTACTAAAAGTGGTGTAAAACTCAGCTCACTCACTCACTCTAAATGCCACTCAAAGAAGATAGATGTAAACACAAACTGACCCCTACCAAGACCCTATAGCAAACACTTTTGTCTTGCTCAAGCCGCATTGGCTATGCATCTTTTTAACTCTCAAGGACAATCGGAAAAAGGTTGACAACATAATGGAAATGTCTATAAAAAACAATTCTCTCCACACAGACAACCATCAAGGCAGTAATTTCATCCAACCACATCTGGACATTTGGCGCCATCTTCAATAGATTTTAAACTTGTTGTATGGACTATGAGCAAAGCTTAATGAAGCGCGAAGAATTTAACGAGACGTGACTTTGTACAAGTGACATAAATGGCAGACTGTTCATTTGTTGTTGTGTACGCTGAATCCAACAACATTCAACTTATACCACAGTTAATCAATTCTCGACCAGACGAATTAGAGGCTTGTATTAGAAGCAACGTCCCACGCCATTTTGGAACAATGACACGCAGTCAACCATGGCGTTGAGTCTGACACTGGCCCCAATTTAGTTGCTTTAAATCAGACTCTGTAGAACTACTTCCAAGACTGTTTGTCATATTGCTTAGGACACCTTTGTTAGGTTAGGTCGTCCGAATCTGACATTGGTCAACTGGTTTTGCCATTACGTCAATACTCAATAATACAATCAAGTTAAACAAGTAACTATCCACAGTACAATTTGATAAACAGATTTTCATAATTACACATGCCATGCATTAACATGTAAGAAAATTATCTATCTCTTCTTCAAGTCAAAATGAAATTAACTACTAGTATTCAAAATGATGCAATTCAACTAACAGAATCTTACATATTATACTGACGTGTTCGCTTGTCACACCTTAGACCATGATGGGTTAACAATCTTTTTACTATATAATATATGACGAACCAACTTCTGGTATCATCCACCACATTATTGCTGGAATATTGCTTGAATATTGCTGGAGTATTGCTAACAGTGACGTAAAACCCCACCTACTCCCTCAGCTAACACATAAGCATTTTAGAAATTCATTTCTATTTTCACGTGCTTGCAAAAATGAAAATCCATTGGTCTCTTACTCTTGGTCCAATGCTATGGTAATCCAGTGAACAGGGTCTTACCTTGAACTTCAAAACTAGGATCCAAAGGACCCTGTTTATTAATTTCAAGGATCTAAAATAATAAAAGTAAATAAAACGATCCTTAAAATAATGAAACGGTGTAGTGTACTGATCTGTATGATTTAACAAGTACTTAATTTGCAGGAACTTTATACAATTTGTGATGAATTTGGCACAATGTATTTTTGTGCTTCCTTCATGACATTTCTGCACCCATTCTACTCATTTGTGTGTCCTGGATCCACATACTGGACCCTAAATGCCGAGCCCCAGGCAGGGCAACAACAAGTTTCATCTTTTACTTTCTTTTGCTGTGATGCAGTAGGAATCAAACCAGCAAGCTTCTACTCTCTGCAGATGCTCTGTTTACTTGACAACCAGGCAGACTTTAGGAAAACTTCAAGAGTTTAAGTCATGTCTAATGGTTCCATGGAAACCTTACCCAACAAGAAATTCGATCAGTGATTGAAGTGTGTGCCACTTCTAAAGAGTTTGGTTGAAACAAAACTTGAGCGTGCTCTGCTAGCGTTACGGTAGTTTCTGCCTCTGTCACAGTCCCTGAACCGTATCATTTTCATCAGCCATTACCGCAATCACTTAGCCCTAAATGACGCAAGTGTAGATTTTCCACAAACTCCCATCTCCTGGGTTTCTTTTTAAATCAAATGCAGTTGCTTGTTATTTTTATCAAAATTATATATTTAGAGAAGCTAGGCATTAGACTATATCAACCCCTTCAATTGGCAGCTTCCCATCACTGACAGTCTCTCAGATCCAGCTGAGCTACATGCGAACTGCATCCAACCTTAACCAACCTATAATCTTCAGGCAATTAATATGCATCTAAATTACCATGGGAACTTCACACACAAAGCGACACTGGTTCAACTGTAATATAAGGATCAATACCTGTCATACTTTGCATGATCTCACTGCTTCCAAATGAACAAGCCAATGAAGAGTAAATATTTGTTTTTGAATGATGACTGCAACAATTTATCACATGAATTCGGAGATAGAGCATACCTGATGTTTCTGAAACTCAGTTTCATTGACCACAAGACGAGCAAACAAACCCGCTCTAAATGCGCGCAATAAACATTAAAACCAGAATTAATATTTAAAAATGAAGAAAAATTTGCTAGAAAGTCAATATTGGGTATGGTATCCTTCGTTGCTAAGTAAAAAAATATTGCATTTGCATTGAAGAATGCAAATGTGATTCCCTAAACATGAGGCTAACATCAGATGCTTATTGAATTAAACATGTACATTTCGTATGATTGATGTGTGTGATAGTGATGACCTTGGCAGACAGGATTCTTCATCAGTATCATGTTACATTGTCTCATGCATCATAATACACAATTGGACCGCCAACTTTCTTCTCATTGTCAAAAACACCGAATTATCCTCGTCTAGAAAAAAGTGTTCTATGGGCTGCAAGCTTCCTTGTCATGGCGACCTTTCTCCAATTTGTCTGCAATCTATTCGATGTCACTCGATGTTTGAGGTATGGATTTTGTGAGATTCCTCTTGGACTCATTAACAATCCACTGCAATAATTTGTTTTCCACACAATCAACCAAAACAAAATTCTTTCTAAATCCTCTTCATACAACTTAAATCGTTCGGCCAGGAAGATGCTAAATCACACTAAAAACACCATCTTTCTCGAAAATTTACAATTCAAAGTTTCAAACCAATTAGTTTGATGCTTTTTGGGGATGTTCATCTGGAAGACAGCTTTTTAGAAAATCAAAGATGGCCGCTTGGTAGCCATACTGAACAAATCAAAGTCATCATTCTTTTATCCCAAAGTCGGCAATACAATGGCTTGAAAATAATCAAGTAGGGATTTACATTCAATCCCAATATTGGGACTAACCAGCTTACTTTAGGACATCCTCCTGGCTGGTGTAGAGGCGAGTGGTGCAGTGCTACGAGATCAGGAAGGTAGTGGTTTGATTCTCATTGTCACATACCAAAACATGTTTAAACATGGTACTTGTTGTTACCAAGCCTGGTAACACTGTGGGGGCGGTGGGGTAGCCTTGTGGTAAAGCATCCACTCGTCATGGTGAAGATCCGGGTTCGATTCCCCACATGGGTACAATGTGTGATTGTGAAGCCCATTTCTGATGTCCCATTGCTGGAATATTGCTAAAAGTGGCATAAAACCATACTCACTCACAACACTGTAGCCAGTGTACCCCACTTAAGGTCATGGTGTAGTGGAAGGAAGCTCTAGTATGCTGTATCTGAGAGGGACATCCATGTTAATGGTGAACAATGGACACACAAACCCCTTTCAAGTCAGCTCTAGTTTATCTCCCAGCCCCTGAACCACAATATTTCCCCCTCCACCCAGCGCCTACCATAATGCAGAGGCCAGAAAAGTCTAGATTTTCCTCAGGTTCTGAATCTCCCACCTCCACAGAGCTCCTTTTCAATTTAAATGGAGTGAGTGAGTTTAGTTTTACGCCGCAATCAGCTATATTCCAGCTATATGGCGGCCCAATTGGGAACTGATGACATGTGTCAACCAAGTCAGCGAGCCTGACCGTTAGTCGCCTCTTACGACAAGCATGGATTCCTGGAGATCAATATTCTAAGCCGGACGTTCATGGGTCATACATGTTCAGACTGACCGTCTGAGTTTCGTTTTACGCCGCTTTTAGCAATATTCCAGCAATATTCCAGCAACATCGAACCGGCTGGGGACACCAGAAATGGGCTTCACACATTGTACCCATGTTTAATTTCAAGAAGGAAGTGATTTTTGTATGCAGACCAATATTTATGCCATACTCAGCAATATTCCAGCTATACGGCAGCAGTCTGTAAGTAATCACGTCTGGACCAGATAATCCAGAAATTAACATCATAAACATTGATCCACATATTGGATTACGATGACAAGCAATCATCCAAGTCATAGAGTCTGGCCACCCAATCCATTTAGGACCTCTTACGACAGACAGATTTCTGGAGATGAATATTCCTACCCAGAATTCCCAGCATTACAGGGACCATGTAGCAACACATGTGCCCACCTTATCAAGCTCATCGCAAAGGAATAATTGTCCTTGTTATTGTCTTGGAAGGTATTTAGAACAATATCACCCACATTAGTTTCAACAAGTAATCTCTGTGGCGAGAGATATCACATTACTTTATTATCTCCGTGTCTAACTGATAAGGGATAATTCCGTAAATGTACACATTCCACGACTGAAACTAGTCTTAATGGATGAAACTGGGATACATAATACATGATACGTTAGTCTCTTCATCATGCAATACAATCGAGAAAAGTCTGCAATGCATTGCTAAGATCATAACACAGTGAAGTAAAATAAACAAGAAGACAAAGTCATCAATATCCCCCGCAATGGCAAAATACTCTTCATGATTATGTCTACGAGTTATGATTATGTCAAATATTTAGGTGTGTATTATAGAAAAGGGGAAGGAGAGTACTGAAATGTTTTTAAAGTTCTGCTCCAGAAAAAAGCACTATCACCAATTTCAGTCTATGTCAAACTTGTTGCTATGGAAATGCCAAAAATATTTTATTCAGAAATCCAAAACTACCAAAAGGCAGCAGTATACCACCAGATCTATCTATGTGCCAAGTTTGGTAAAGAAACATTGAATGGTTTTAGAGTTCTGCTCCGGAAAAGTGCACTACCACTAATTTCTGTTTTAGTCAAACTTGTTGCCATGGAAATGCCAAAAATATTTTCAGAATTCCAAAACTACCAAAAAGGAACCAGTACATCACCAGACCAATCTATGTGTCAAGTTTGGTGAAGAAATAGTGAACGGTTTTTGAGTTTAGCTCCGGAAAAGAGCACTACCACCAATTTCAGGCTAAGTCAAACTTGTTGCCACGGAAAAGCCAAAAATATTTTATTCAGAATTCCAAAACTACCAAAAGGCACCAGTACACCACCAGATCTATCTATGTGTCAAGTTTGGTGAAGAAATAGTGAACAGTTTTCGAGTTCTGCTCTGGAAAAGAGCACTACCACTAATTTCATTCTAAGTCGAACTTGTTGCCACGGAAACGCCAAAAATGTTTTATTCAGAATTCCAAAACTACCAAAAGGCACCAGTACACCACCAGATCTATGTATGTGCCAAGTTTGGTGAAGAAATAGTGAACGGTTTTAGAGTTCTGCTCCGGAAAAGACAAATGTGCACGCACGGACGGATCGGACGCGACGACGCATACGCACGGAGTCCATTATAATACCACCCGCAAAACGCGTTCAAGTCATGGTTTGTGGTGTGTGTGAATTTCATGATTTCAGTAGCAGATGGGTTTTGGGTAAATTGTATTAAGTTGGAGAGGGTGAGTAAGTGGGTGGTGGAGCGGAGTGGAGTGGTGGAGCGGTGGAGTGTAGTGGAGAGGAGTGGAGTGGAGTGGAGAAGAGTGGAGTGGAGTGGAGTGGAGTGCACTATCAGCTTACAAGAATGAAAAGAACATTCTAGTCGTAAGTCTACGCTAAGGCGTGGTCACATCTAACGGTCATGAACGTTGTTCTACTGGACCGTAGTGATTAACGTAGTAAACCGTAGTTATATCGTAGTGCCATGTTACCACGGTGTACTTCGGTCAACACAACGGTGCAGTAGGGTCAGTTACGGTCTACTAGGGAGAACTAGGGTCAACCACGTTCAACCACGTTCAAACTACGGTAACAGTAGGGTCTTGGCATTCAAGCTAAAAGTAGAGATATTTTGAACATGTTGAATTTTTTTTGGTCTAACCACGGCCAAATCATGGGTTTGCTGAAGTTCAAGTAATGGTCAGTGATCTACGTTGGACTCCGCATAAATACGTCTCTAACTTCGTTTAATTAAAGTCAAATACGGGTCTACTACGGTGTACTATGTTCATCTACTACTAAAGTCAACTACGTGCGTGTCCGTAAGATATGACCGCCGTACGGGAGTTACGATCAGATCAGCACTATGGTAGCCTCACAGCACTGGCCCCTGATGCTGTGGCTGTTGCCCCTCTGTCTTGCCAACAGCCAGCTGTTTGTGAAAGCTAAATATTCTTGTAATGTGATTCACAACAGCATCACAGATGATCTTGTTATACTTCATGATTCCCCCATCTCTGTTGTGTGAGCATTACTTCATGATTCCCCCATCTCTGTTGTGTGAGCATTACTTCATGATTCCCCCATCTCTGTTGTGTGAGCATTACTTCATGATTCCCCCATCTCTGTTGTGTGAGCATTACTTAATGATTCCCCCATCTCTGTTGTGTGAGCATTACTTAATGATTCCCCCATCTCTGTTGTGTGAGCATTACTTAATGATTCCCGACACGCTGCAAAGCACAAGATGAATCATGATTTATTGTATGCCATGACACACGTTCCCAGATTATCCTGGACGTAGACTAAACGTGGACTCATGATACACTATTTAATCTGAAGTACCACGATACACTACTGCGATCAAAGTATCATGATACATGGTTGCATTTAATGTACTGTGATAGGTTGTTGTTTCCAATGTACTATGATCCAGTGTTGTACTCAATCATTGGTGATACAGTGTTGTATCCAATATATCATGATTGACTCACCATGGACTCAACGTACCATGATGTACCATTGTACCCAATGCACTATGACACACTGTTGTATCCAATACATCATGACTGACTCAATATTGTACTCAATGCATCATGATGTACCATTAATGCACCATGATGTACCATTGTACTCAATGCACCATGATGTACCATTGTACTCAATGCACCATGATGTACCATTGTACTCAATGCACCATGATATACCATTGTACTCAATGCACCATGATGTACCATTGTACTCAATGCACCATGATGTACCATTGTACTCAATGCACCATGATGTACCATTGTACTCAATGCACCATCATGTACCATTGTACTCAATGCACCTTGATGTACCATTGTACTCAAGGCACCATGATGTACCATTGTACTCAATGCACCATGATGTACCATTGTACTCAATGTACCATTGTACTCAATGCACCATGATGTACCATTGTACTCAATGAACCATGATGTACCATTGTACTCAATGCACCATGATATACCATTGTACTCAATGCACCATGATGTACCATTGTACTCACCATGATGTACCATTGTACTCAATGCACCATGATGTACCATTGTGCACCATGATCACCATTGCAATGCACCATGATGTACCATTGTACTCAATGCACCATGATGTACCATTGTACTCAATGCACCATGATGTACCATTGTACCATTGTACTCAATGCACCATGATGTACCATTGTACTCAATGTACCCAACCATGATGTACCATTGTACTCAATGCACCATGATGTACCATTGTACTCAATGCCATGATATGTACCATTGTACTCAATGCACCATGATGTACCATTGTACTCAATGCACCATGATGTACCATTGTACTCAATGCACCATGATGTACCATTGTACTCAATGCACCATGATGTACCATTGTACTCAATGCACCATGATGTACCATTGTACTCAATGCACCATGATGTACCATTGTACTCAATGCACCATGATGTACCATTGTACTCAATGCACCATGATGTACCATTGTACTCAATGCACCATGATGTACCATTGTACCATCAATGTACCATTGTACTCAATGCACCATGATGTACCATTGTACTCAATGCACCATTGTACTCAATGCACCATGATGTACCATTGTACTCAATGCACCATGATGTACCATTGTACCTCAATGCACCATGATGTACCATTGTACCCAATGCACCATGATGTACCATTGTACTCAATGCACCATGATGTACCATTGTACTCAATGCACCATGATGTACCATTGTACTCAATGCACCATGATGTACCATTGTACTCAATGCACCATGATGTACCATTGTACCAATGCACCATGATGTACCATTGTACTCAATGCACCATGATGTACCATTGTACTCAGTGCAGCATGATGTACCATTGTACCCAATGCACCATTGTACTCAATGCACCATGATGTACCATTGTACTCAATGCACCATGATGTACCATTGTACTCAATGCACCATGATGTACCATTGTACTCAATGCACCATGATGTACCATTGTACCCAATGCACCATTGTACTCAACGCACCATGATGTACCATTGTACCCAATGCACCATGATGTACCATTGTACCCAATGCACCATGATGTACCATTGTACTCAATGCACCATGATGTACCATTGTACTCAATGCACCATGATGTACCATTGTACTCAATGCACCAAATGCACCATTGTACTCAATGCACCATGATGTACCATTGTACTCAATGCACCATGATGTACCATTGTACTCAATGCACCATGATGTACCATTGTACTCAATGCACCATGATGTACCATTGTACCCAATGCACCATGATGTACTCAATGCACCATGATGTACCATTGTACTCAATGCACCATGATGTACCATTGTACTCAATGCTCCATGCCATGATAGCCAACAGAAGTTGCTGCATAACAAAGCCTGCAATGATTCAGGCCACAATCTCCTCTAGCACTGCTACAGAACGTACAGATTCAACAACAGTTATTCCTGGGTTGCATAACACAAAAAAGAACCAAATTTTATGTCTGTATTGCAGATAATTTCATGGAGAAATGGACACTTTATCAGCATATAAAGCCATTGTAGAAACAGATTTCACGCAAATTCAGATCGATTCCCACTAATGACGCCTATTTCAAAACAGCAAAGACAACGACAGACTGGATTACAAGCGATATGTGATCTACAGCAGAATTTCATTAAAACTTCATCAGCAGTGATCCAAGATAATATACCTCATCACAAAACAGAGCTGTCTAATCATTTCAAAACTAGGCCAGGAGGTCAGTGGTTGTTGATTTCAGTGCTTGTTGATTTCAGTGAAATGTACAAGAAATTGGTTTACCTATGAGACCTCATGCTCTGCTTTCAAACTTTTCCATCGATACGACCCCTGGAATAACTCTTCCTGCAGCCTTTATTTGATAGGTTTCAATATTTATTCTAAACTTGGAAATCTAGCAGCTTACATAAAGATTGTCTGAGTATTTAAACAGTAAATCAAGATGCTATGACATGAGAATTCAAATGTCAGGGATCTGTTGTGTAAAACTGACTTATTTAAAACTTGGAGCAGAGTTTATGGCTCATCAAAACTTTTTAAAAATATGTGAAAATGACAAATGATTTCATAGTTTCATGTTTCTCTTCATAAGTAGACAGCAGAATTCAAATACATAATAATGACATTGATATTTTGGTATTTGAAGCCACCATCATAGGTTCCTGGCAGGACTAGGGGATGTAACTCTTCACTGGGAATTTGGTCACTTATTTGACAACGGACAAAGCAAGGTCCATGAAATATTTGCAAAGAAAGTACAGTGTCAAATTTTAGCAGCATTACTAACTTGCAAATATCTTTTTCGGGAATATACTGTCAACTTTGTTTTAAAGTCTCTGAGTGGCATTTAGAAGTGATACACATAAAGACTCGTCTTTATGGATGTGTAGAGAAGTTGACATCCATAAATTCTTGCCTTTAACTTTGTTTAAGTATTAAAGAGAATGTAACTCTTCATTTCTTCAAGAAAAGAAAAACAGACATTCTTCCAATGGCATCCTTAACACCACTGACGTATGGAGTTTACTTAGGTAGTTGTAAAGAACAATTTGTCACTTGTCTGGCCAGTTGGACTGCCTTTTAATTATGTATCTCGCTATTAATATCTAAAAATATTGGGGCGTTGGGGTAGCCTAGTGGTTAAAGCGTTGGCTCGTCACGCCGAAAAGACCAGGGTTCGATTCCCCACATGGGCACAATGTGTTAAGCCCACTTCTGGTGTCCCCCGCCGTGATATTGCTGGAATATTGCTAAAAGCGGCGTAAAACTAAACTCAGTCAGTCAGTCAGTCTAAAAATATGACCCAAGACCTTGAATAATATACATCATAAGACATGTTGCTTGTTCCAAATGCTTATCCTACAAGGAATGTGTGATATGGCTGATTGTATGTCATCCTGCTTAACGACATGGGTGATGTTCACTCTATCAACCACTAGATTGCCTGGCTCAGACTATAATATTTACAGGTTATTGTTAAAAGCTGGAATTCTGCTTGCTGTGTCATAAAGCAACACTCATTCAGTCCCTTCTCACTTATTCCATTTTCTTCACTCCATTCTTTCCAACAACCAACTCCCTTTTTCCTTGTCTCACTCACACACTCACTCACTCCAGCATCAGCAACCTGCATGAGTATTCTATTTCTAAACTGAGACAAAAACACATTTTCTCAAAATAATGATGCCTAATTACTACTCTATAGGTAGCTTGCTCCCTCCATTTTAAAACCAATTCAATTGTTAGCCGCCAACTGTTTAACTTCACTCCAGAGGAGCTGATCACCGAAACAATCAACAATTTACAGCCAGTCATTACACCCAAAACTGTTGTTGTGTTTAGCTGATCTCTTGCCCCAGGCTCCGTATCCCTCAATCCATTCTTTATACCGCCAAGTGTCATGGAGAACCAAACTTTGACAAACTGGCCAACGTGGAGGAGAAAAGTGGTGAGCTTAACATCAATAACACCACTTGCAATTCCAAAGGGAACAAATGAATGCTACTCGTCCAACATTCCCACTCTACGGGGTTCTCCCATGATCCTACTGCAGACCCAGATAGGATCCAGATATCTTGACCGGACTTGGCGTATTCCAGTGGGCATTAATCCAGCCACTGTCCACATCTGCCGTACTGGACATGAAAATGGACTTTATGCGCTATCTACAGCAAGTTAATCTGTTATCGATTAAATGCCTTGAGATAAATCTATATGTTTTGTGTTTGTAAATGAGTTGTCTCCAAACACAACACTAGGAGTATTAAGGACAAAGAATTAACCCTCTGGGGTTAAATAAACTTGTTTGAAAGAGACCATGTCCATAAGTTCTGAAGGAGAAATAGATAATTTATATGCCTGTACTTTGTAACCTATATTAGTGTGTTGTTTAATGCCATACTCAGCTGTATCCCAGAGGTATGACAGCTGCTGAAGGAGAAAGAATATACTCTGTAACATCTTGCTCTTGATATGATAGATGATGATGTCCACAAATAGCCTGTTTTATGTGTTTCACTTCTAAATGTGAGTGGGTGAGCCAAGACATTGATGGCTTCATTGACAGGTTCCAAATATTTTACTGACTGACTGAGTTTGGTTTTACGCCGCTTTTAGCAATATTCCAGCAACATCACGGCAGGGGACACCAGAAATGGACTTCACACATTGTACCCATGTGGGGATTCGAACCCGGGTCTTCGGCGTGACGAGCCAACGCTTTAACCACTAGGCTACCCCACCGCCCCAAATAATTTAGGATGAGGGAGTGAGTTTAGTTTTAAGCCGCACTCAGCAATATTCCAGCTATATGGCAGCGGTCTGTAAATAATCAAGTCTGGACCAGACAATCCAGTGATCAACATCATGAGCATCGATCTACGCAATTGGGATACGGTGACATGTGTCAACCAAGTCAGGAAGTCTGACCATCTGATCCTGTTAAATAATACTTAATAATGAATCCATTTATATGGCACCAACTCCATACACTCTGTGTTTGCTCATAGCGCTACAAATATACTAAAATATCAATTTAAACTCTGTCAATGAGGACAGAAACACAATGCAGTAGATTTTAGTCCAAGTATTTTAGTCAGTTAGGCGTTAGTTGCCTCTTACGACAAGCATGGGTTACTGAAGATCAATTCTAACCCAGATCTTCATGGGTCCACTTCCAAATGCCATTCAAAGACTCCTATATGATAACAGGCTATCAATAAATCAGCTTCTACCAGATAATCAAGGGATTTTTATTAGGAATATTAGTGCTTCTGTTAGTGGTCTGACCGAACACAATCAACAAATTCTAATCAGACTTTATGTTATCGTACTAATGTAAAAGTTTGTGTGTGATCTGCACATATGAACTTTTGTCCTATAGTGAGTGAGTTTAGTTTTACACTCAGCAATATTCTAGCTATATGGTGGTGGTCTGTAAATAATTGAGTCTGGACCAGATAATCCAGTGACCAAAAGCATGAGCACAAATTCTAACCCGGATCCACTGTCAAACAGCATTTGGGGAGCTAAGGGCAGACATGAAAACAGATTATCAGACATTTATAGCTTATCCTCTGCCGCCTGATGCCTGTTACATTCAAACTCTATCATGACGGCCTACACATTACCTATTACCAAGGTTGGTCAAACTAGTGATTGATATAATGAACATTGTTGTAAAAGTCCGCTCATATGGCACTCATATCCAGGCACATTGGTTGCTCATGGCGCTATGTACATATTGTGAGATATCAAAAATATCATGGCCATGATTTTCAAGGTAATCTCAGTGACAAGCAAACACATGTTTCTATTTAGTTCTCAAGCAGGACATTTCTACAGAAAGCATCTATCTTAACCGAATCTTTTTTTAAAAATTGTTAACATTCCTATAATTTTCGATGAATTGTCTGCCATGGTAGAATAATTGGACCAATTTCACAATTCCTGCCCCACGGTTGCAAGTCACCCAGTAAACTGTCTACAAGAAATAAGGCCACACAGGGTTTATGGAATCCCTTGTATGAATTTATGCAATGTAATTGTTGCGGATCTAAAATGGCAGTTGCCTCTAGTGCTCATCACAGAACAATTTGCACAGACAAGTCTCCAAGACTCTCGCAGCAATAAGACCCGTAGTCCGAGACGGGGAAGATTTGTAAGGATGGGAAGTCTTCCCACTTAATCGCGCAGACGTTGTGCTGGCGTTTTGGTCTGCATGTTTCATTATGCAAGGGCAATTTTCACAGAGGTTGTGTTGTGCATGAATCATTCGGAGCACAATTTCAATACGCAACGAAACACAAAATCGGTTATATTACATAGATGGCGTTGTTTTATGTGTCTGTACAAACCTCAAACACGGTCTCATAGCTCGGCATGCCACTGTCTCGCAGTGATTATTGCTGAAATTCAGTCATTTGTTCTCTTGTAATATCATCTAACAAACAGCTTTGTGTTTCATCTAAACTGGATATAGTGATATCATTTGCTTTTTGCTACTTCAAAGTAATTGCTCCCTTGTAATATGATCTAACAAATGGCTTTGTGTATTACTGAAAGCAGATATAGTGTTGATATTTGCTTTCATTATTTAGATAGTGGAGTATAATGATGAATGATTCTGAATCAAGTATGTCAGTAAGAGCACTTTGTATTACAGATATCCAACACATTTGTTGTTTGTTTTTTTATGCTGAGGTCAGCATAATTCAATAAAAAATATGACCTTTACAATTGATCAGCCAGTGGTTGATGTGATGAGCACCAGTGCATATATTTGAGCGGGACTGATTCTAACTGGTGCATATATTTGTGCGGGACTAATTCTAACTTCTGATTGAAGTTATTCGTTAACACTTTGACAGGTCATTCAGAAATGCCTAATTAAGCCTAAGCCTCATTTAGCCCAATTAGTATTTTGGCCAAAAACTGATGCAAAAATTAACATTAACTTTTCCAAAGAATTTTCATGATTAATATAAACCATATGAATATTCTAAGAACTTGTTATTAACATTGTACTCCCCTAAGTCAGAAGTAGTATCCACAAATAGCTTGATACTGAATAGAATGTGGTTGAAATTTATTGTGCATGGTACACATGATAATTATCTATTCTATTTGAAAATTTAATTTAATGTATATTTTGAAAGATTCATACATTTTTACTGCTACCGTAGTCACGTATTTTGTGTTGTTTTTTTGTAACGAATACAATAAAATCGTGTGGGTTGGCATCTCTGGTAATTACACGAAGCAGCTCATTGACCACCTGATCCAATGTAGAAGCTTTTAACAACAAACAACACACAATAGTTTGAAATGTTTTACACAGCTTTCACAACCTTCCAAATTCACGCTAGTTTGCCAGCCTGTGACCTGTAACTTGATGTCTTCAGATATTTGTGTTGTTGTTGAGAGTACGAAGATCTGCTTTTAATGAGACAGTGATAAACATTTTTGGAAAAAGGATAAGGATATTTTAAGGAATTTATGATTACTTTGTTTTGGCCATCATGTCTCGTATCTTTTCACACAAGCAGGATATGAGTATCATGTGTACAATTAGCTGCATAACTTATTTTTTGCTTTACATCTGTGAATTCTCTTGACAAGTTTCATGAAACGAAATGAATGAATAATGCACCATTATTTTTAAATCAACACTGGCAAGTGTAAACAGTCTTAGTCCATAAACAGTCGATCTTAATCACAGATGAAATAAAGTTAAGATTGCTTATGGTTCATTGGTTGTAAGTAGTTGTCTGTGCAGCAGTATTTTCAGGGCATGAAAAAGACATGTGATCTTTCTTTACAGTTATAAGCCCTAGCTTTCAAAGCAGTCTTAACAAGTGTGAGCATAGTTTTATGCCACTTTTAGCAATATTCCAGCAACATCACGGCGGGGGACACCAGAAATGGGTTTCACACATTGTACCCAAGTGGGGAATCGAACCCGGGTCTTCAGTGTGACAAGTAGATGCTTTAACCATTAGGCTACCCCACTGCCCAGGTGAGTGAGGTGAGTGAGTGAGTGAGTGAGTGAGTGCAGTTTTACTTCTCTGCCAACGATTTCCCCACTTTCTCACAACAAGGGACACCACTGCTACCTTCAGGAGAATCGGACCCAAGTCTCCAGTGCGATAACTGAATGCTACACCAAAGAGCCTCCCCTCTTGTTTTGTCAATAAAATAATTCAAATTCAAAATTTAATCAATTCTGACTATATTGACGTTGTTTCCTGTGAATGTGTCCATTAGTTCAATTTTTATCTCAATTCACACTAAATTGACACCCAAATTGACAAACAAGGTCTATTACTGTCACGGTAATAAAATTTCATTTGGCAAACAAAGTTATCAGATAATACCTGATAGGTTAGGTGAGTGAGTTAGTTCTAACAAAGTTTTTATCTGTATTTTGGTCACATCACGTCATGTCAGCTTGGAGGAAAGTGATGCTGGTCATTGCAGAGCACAAGTTCAGAGGTGTAGTGAGGTGAGGTGAAATTGGGTTTTACGTCGTGCTTGAGAATATTTCGCTCATATGACGACGTGCATGCGTGTGTATGTGTATGTGCGGCTGCTTGTACTAGCCCAGACATAAGCTGGTTTTATAGTGCTAGCCCACTGAGATACCATGCCGCAGTGAAGCATGAATACCCCACTCAGACACATTATACTGACTCCTTGCCGACCAGTCCTTGTTGTACCCATTAATTCCGAGCGCCAGGCAGGGACCAACAAGTACCATATTTGAACGTCTTTTGGTATGACGCGGCCGGGGATCGAACCCGCGACCTTCCGCTCTCCGGACGCTCTAACCACTACACCATGGAGGCGGTCACAAGTTCAGAATAACCTATCACATCAATGTGCAGTTGTCCAAAGCTAAGACCCATGAAGATCAGAGTTAGAAATGATCTTCAGTAACCCATGCTTGTCATAAGAGGTGACTAACAGGATAGGGTGGTCAGGCTCACTGACTTGGTTGACACATGTCATTGTATCCCAATTGCGTAGATCGATGCTCATGATGTTGATCACTGGATTCTCTGGTCCAGTCTTGATTATTTACGGACTGTTGCCATATAGCTGGAATATTGCTGAGTGCTGTGTTATACAACAAACAAACAAAACAAAGTGGAAAACACCAATGGTCATAATTTGGGCTATTAATTTGGGGAAGTTTTTGGACTTTGTTATTTCATTGTTTATCTGGACCAAGTTTGTCCACATTTGTCATCAACAAATATGTTTTTTTATAGTCAGATTCAAGGATTCCACTCCCATGTATTAAGAAGAATATTGGCAAACAAATCAATTATCATGCTAACACAATAGGCAAAGTCAGCCATTACGTTTGAATTACTTGTTATCAGACAGCTTTTTGCAAGTTTGTGGACATTTCAAAGCAAATGCATATTTAAGCTCTTTAGAAGCCTTGAGGAAGAACATTGAACCTCTGTGTTTATAATAAACAAAATAGGTGGTGGTACACTTTTATATGCACTTAACTAGAGACAGTAAAATGGGATTGCATTTTCAAGAAACCATAACAGGGTTTTGTTTCATGTTTAATCTCTACAGTTTAAAATATCAGCTTCAAGCTGTTGTTTTGAAACATGCATAATGTTACCGATTTACATTAATAATCTAGATATTTTGAAATTCTTCCAGATTTCAAGAACACTTTTGTCTCATCTATTCTATTTTATTCCAAAACGTTTTTGTGTTTTAGTGGTACATTAGTGTTTTAATGTACCTTTCATGATTGAATTTCATGAATTTATTAAAATTAAATGCAGTGGCATCTTTTAGGAATGTCTACATATTGCTGTATTAGCATTTGCTCCTCATGGCAAAATAAGACCTGAGTGTGATTCTCCACATGGGCACAATGTGTGATGCCCTCTATTGTTCAGTTACCTTTATACACCTGGAATAGTGCATACTGTGGTGCCAATCTCACAGAACTCTTGGATCATGATGGACATAAAAAGTAAAATGACCTCCCTTCAGAAAGGGGTCATAACTCTTGTCATGTTGGATGTAAATAAGCATAGATGACCTTCAGAAAGGGGTCATAACTCTTGTATCATAATGGGGTCAACAACCCATTTGTCATAAGGAAATGTGGTGGATGTCAAATGGTAAGGCATAGATGACCTTCAGAAAGGGGTCTTAACTCTTGTATCATAATGGATGTCAACAGGCCCATGACCAGCAAAGATAACCTATTCAGAAAGGGTCTTAACTCTTGTCATGTTGGATGACCATAAATAAGCATAGATGACCTTCAGAAAGGGGTCTTAACTCTGATTTGTCATGACCATGGATGTAAACTCCAAGCATATGATGACCTTCAGAAAGGGTCATAACTCTTGTCATCATGTAATGACCATAGTAAATAAGCATGATGTAAATAGGTTTAGATGACCTTCAGAAAGGGGTCATAACTCTTGTATCATAATGGCTGTCAACAGGCCCATGTGACCATAAGAAAGGGGTCATAACTCTTGTATCATGATGGTAGTAAATAGGTTTAGATGACCTTCAGAAAGGGGTCATAACTCTTGTATCATAATGGCTGTCAACAGGCCCATGTGACCATCAGAAAGGGGTCATAACTCTTGTATCATAATGGCTGTAAACAGGCCCCTGTGACCATCAGAAAGGGGTCATAATTCTTGTTTCATAATGGCAGTAAATAGGTGTACAAGACCTTCAGAAAGGGGACATAACTCTTGTATCATGATGGCTGTAAACAGGCCTAAGTGACCTTCAGAAAGGAGACATAACAAATACATCAGGATGGCTGAATTTAGTGCCAACAGTGACAGAGGTCATTCTTATTCTTATTCCTATGTGCTCAGAAAACAGGCAGTAATTTTATCTTTGAATTCGTTCACATGTAACTAAGATTTTCAGCAAAATATATTTCTGTGACAATCCCATCTAACCTCTTACTGCCTTCTGACTTTGTATAATAATGATAATGATAATAATAATAATAATAGTCCACTTTAATAATAGTCCTTTTATAGTGCCATTCCAGGATGAATATCTTGCTCAAAGTGCTACTAATATTACCCCGGATAACCCAAGCTGCCTGTGAGGCGCTAGAAGGTTAATAGTCACATGACTTATTCCACCGGGTTCCCATTTTCTGCTGGGTGAACAGATGCAATTTTGAACAAACTCACTTGCCTAAGGTGAGACCAAATGTATCACATGTACTTCACTGTGGGGCTGGACTGAAATCCTAGAAACAGGAGTCAAGCTGCCACGGTCACCCATCCAAGGACTCTCCGCACTCAAAATTGCTTAACTTCAACTGATTTGTGACCTGAGCTCTATGCACAGGACAACATGGTATGGCAGTTCAAAGCAGGAATGAGACTTGGCATGTCAAGCATGAACGTCATGACGTCATGACAGGCAGACTAAACAACACATATAGATTGTCACGAGAAGGCATCGTCAGTCAAACAGCTGGAATCCTAAATGAGTAATGATGAGAATACAAGTGTCTTACCTCTTCTGGAGACTCTCCGTATCTGTTCCTAAGATGTCTGTCGAGGCCTGGGTACCCCAGTAAGACTTCGATCACATCCGGGAAACCATACTTGCTGGCGAAATGCAATGGCGACTCTCCACTCTGTTGAAGGATGAAAGACACGGTAAAATACACTGTTTTCTTAAATCATTGAAACACTGGCGGCACTCAGACAGAAATGGTGTTTTTACAGCAAAATTAATATAAATGTATTATTTGCAAGTTTTAATGGGAATATGAACACCGATTTTGATATGTTGAACATGTTTTCTTCCTGAGCTTTTTCTGTTGTTCATTTGTCTAGTCCTAGCTTAGTGTGATGGTTCATTCCGTCTAGTCTAAGCTCAGTCTGCTGTTCAGTTTGTCTAGTCTTAGCTTAGACTGATGTTCTTTTTGTCTAGTCTTAACTAAGTCTGAAGTTTCTTCAGTCTAGTCTTAACTTTGCACAGCATTTCATGAGTCTAGTCTAGCGTTTCATGAGTCTAGTCTAGTGTTTCATGAGTCTAGTCTAGTGTTTCATGAGTCTAGTCTAGTCTAGCGTTTCATGAGTCTAGTCTAGCGTTTCATGAGTCTAGTCTAGTGTTTCATGAGTCTAGTCTAGCGTTTCATGAGTCTAGTCTAGCGTTTCATGAGTCTAGTCTAGCGTTTCATGAGTCTAGTCTAGCGTTTCATGAGTCTAGCGTTTCATGAGTCTAGTCTAGCGTTTCATGAGTCTAGTCTAGCGTTTCATGAGTCTAGTCTAGCGTTTCATGAGTCTAGTCTAGCGTTTCATGAGTCTAGTCTAGCTTTCATCAGTTGAATCTTAGTTTCGACTGAAATTTAATTAGTCTACTGTCAGATTCAAGCCCGAATTTCCATTTGTCTAGAGTTAGCTGAAGTTTGGCATCAGATTTGTCTACTTTTAGCTAAAGACTATAAAATCACAGGTCTAGTCTTGATTATTCTGATGTCTAAGCTTACGCTTTAGTTTTACTGAGGCAGACAGACTGTAATTCCAGCTTCAGTTATTCTCTATTCAAATGAAATATAAGTTCTAGATTTCTAGATAAATATAGTTTATCAATAAACTCAATACATAATGTATATCTCATGTACCGAGATTGCTGTAGAAGGGAGAGTTTTATAACTCAGTAACAATGCATGCGATTGATCCTTATACCTGAATGTTTGTCTACATGTAATATAGACCCAAAACTATCCAAGTTTTAACCGTTTAGCATTCAAACAAAAAAGTCCAAAAGAATTTGATCACTTCTGCCAACTGTCTTTGACCAGCTCGATCCAAGACACTGATGACTTCATTGACAGTTCCAAATGGGTACAATGAAGCCCATTTCTATCCCCAGCCAGAATGAATCTCAGCTCCAGAAGCTGCTAAGCGGGGTCCTTGTAATGAACTTAATAGTGCTGTGTAGGCTGAAAAGACTCCACTAGAGATGGTAGTTGAGAGTAGGTTATCAGGGTGCTGTACTTCTCCCAAGGGCAGGGACTTATCCTGGATTTCAAAGTACTAAGTACTCATGGGAGTAAATTGGTAAAAATATTTTCTTCAAATTCGGACCTTTTTCAGAGCTTTTACTTCCCTATTTCAAATGCAAAATAATTCACATATCTGAAACCAATGGTTCAAATATGTTACAATTTTTTGTTGTATATTTGTAGACTAATTAGAATTTTGAAACTTAATATTAAAATTGATATATCTGTCAAATATTGGGCTAAATATCACTTTTTTGAGAACACAAATATATATCTTCTGAAGAATAAAAGGGATCAGGGTTAATTATGTGTGACCTTCTAGACTGCGTGAACATCCTCTGATGGTGTGGATGAATGCTCATACTGTATACCACTGGGTGACAGACCTGGACTCAACTGCCCTGTTAACTTTTGTTGGGGATTTTGTGAATGATCAGGTGGAGAATGAATACATCTCACTGCTTAGAATTGTTGTCATACAAATAGTTTTAGATATTCCTGTAGAATAGTTGTCATGCAAATAGTGTTTGATTTCTAAATGAACTGCTGTCATACAAATAATATTTGATATTCCGTTTGAACTTTTGTCATACAATTAGCTTTTGATTCTCACTAGGAACTGGTGTATTTGGGGTATTTGATACACCCCTTGAAACTGTTGTTATATAAATAGTAATTGATATCCCCTTGAAAGCAGTGTCATATAAATAGAACTTGATATCCTCTTGAAACTGTTGTTATATAAATAGTACTTGATATCCCCTTGAAACTGTTGCTATATAAATAGTAATTGATATCCTCTTGAAACTGTTGTTATATAAATAGTAATTGATATCTCCTTGAAACTGTTGTTATATAAATAGTAATTGATATCCTCTTGAAACTGTTGTTATATAAATAGTAATTGATATCCTCTTGAAGCTGTTGTTATACAAATAGTAATTGATATTTGCTTGAAACTTTTGTGATAAATATCTGAATAGTAATTGATGTTCCCTAGCATTTTAAACCTTGCGTCTACTTCAAGGCATTTATTTTAACACTGTTCTACAAAACCCCAGACCAAATTAATGTTTAATTGTTGATCTGCTGGATAAGTTGAATCAAGATGAACTGGCAGCGTGGTGTAGGACACAGACAGGGCATCGGTTGCGACATATTCATCACGTTAAACGTGACAGAGTATTGAAGGTCTTCCAGCCTTTGGGTAGGACGCCATGACCATCGTCAGTGTACCCAAAGATTGTTTGACCTTAATACAGGAAAATATCAGGCACTGGCCCAAAGGCATCATCTCCACAGAGTCAAAGACAGCCGCAAGCCTGGCTAATGATCGGACTATGTGTCATTTAGGGAGGACTGAAAATATTATAGTTCTTCCCTTGGGTGTAGACAACATCATTTTAGGTATATACGATGTCTTTTGGCATCAGAAAGTTACACTGATGACCCAAAAGTTACACTGATCATCCAAAACTGTGTTCCACAGGAGATATCCCTTGTGTGAGATCAAACGATATCTCCTAGGAGATATCGTTTTGACAGTAGATTTTGTACAATGCCCTGATGATGCTATGACGTCATGTACTTGATGACATCACAATGCTATGACATCGCTGCACTGCAAGTCTAATGGCAGTACCATGTTCAGAGATGTACATTTTTCATTGAAAATTAATGAAGAGTGATTTTGGATGATAAACAGAATCTCACCCTCGTGTCTTCTGATATCAAATATATCAACACTCGCTGATAAAGTAAAAATATCCTCGGCAAGCCTCAGATATTTGTAACTTTATCAACTTGTGATGATATAATTGATATCAGACTGACTGACTGAGTTTGGTTTTACGCCCGCTTTTAGCAATATTCCAGCAACATCACGGCATGGGGACACCAGAAATGGGCTTTTCACACATTGTGCCCATGTGGGGATTGAACCCGGTCTTCGTGATGAGCCAACGCTTTAACCATTAGGCTACCCCACCGCCCAATTGATATCAGAAGACAGTTGGGTGAGATTCTCTATATATTGACATAAATCTACAAACACTGATCTATAAATTTCTGCATTAACATGATGTGATGTTTGATGCTACCGTCTGGTTGAGCAATAATATAGTTCTCACCTTGGGTATATATAAATGTATATATAGTTCTTACCTTGGGTATATATAATGTCAATCTGTCATGTATATATATGTCATTCTGGGTCACTCTGGTATGTATAATGTCACTCTGGGTATGTATAATGTCTCTGGGTATATATAATGTCATTCTGGGTATGTATGATGTTTTGGGCTTCAAAATCCTTCTCAGTTGACCAACATTTTTCATATTTTAACTTACATTTACAAACACTGATGTATAAATTTCTGCATCAACATGTGATGTTTAATGCTATCATGGCTGATGGCCTGCAGTAATGTTTCAAGCAGAAAACCTACTGAGTTTTGAAATTTGAGGTGCTATGAAGATCAGATACTTCATATTTCAGTTTGGAAAACCGTTACATGCATTAATTTATAGGATATCGAGACCGCGATGCTCATACACTACAGTTTAATGTGGAAAGGGTGTTAGTTTTGAGGTGACACTAAAGACTGACTGACTGACTGGACTGAGTTTGGTTTTACACTGCTTTTAGCAATATTCCAGCAATATTCCAGCAACATCACGGCGGGGGACACCAGAAATGGGCTTCACACATTGTGCCCATGTGGGGATTCGAACCCGGGTCTTCGGCGTGACGAGCCAACGCTTTAACCATTAGGCTACTGCCCCTAACACTAAAGACACTTTCCATAATTTAATGAACTGGCGAGTAATGTGTGTGTTACATACATAACTCTTAAAACATGTGCTAGCTTCAGTCTGGGCTAAGGAAGACTACATGTGCTATGTTTTCATATGCATATTCTGGGCACCATGTTTACTTTGGACCGATGAAATACTGTGCGTAACGATTCACCAATATCTCCGATATTATTGACACTAAGGTAACAATGGTACTTGAAACATCATCAGCTTGTGAGATTACGCCAAACTATAAATAGAACAGGAACAATATACATACTCCCTATACTGACAGAAGAAGCGTCACTTGTTGTAAGCGTGGCGGACATAAAGGACATAGGTGTAGAGGCCCACCAACTATTACATATGCTAGCTATCCTTTCATTTAAAGCTAGGGGCAGTGGGGTTAAAGTGTTCGCTCGTCACGCCAAAGACCCGAGTTTGATTCCCTACAGGACTGTCTCTGTGGTGTAGTGGTTAGAGCATCCACCCAGAGAGCAGAAGATCGCAGGTTCTATCCCCGGCTGCGTCATACCAAAAGACGTTAAAATATGGTACTTGTTGGTCCCTGCCTGGCGCTCGGCATTAATGGTTAAAACAAGGACTGGTCGGCTCGGAATCAGTATAATGTGTCTGAGTGGGGTATTCTTGCTTAACTGCGGCATGGTATCTCAGTAAGCTAGCACTTAAAACCAGATTAAGTCTGGGCTAATACAAGCAGCCACATATACACATGCATGCACATCGTTATATGGGCGAAATATTCTTAAGTGTGACCTTAAATCCCATTTCACCTCACCTCACCGATTCCCTACATGGGTAATATGTCAAGCCCATTTCTGGTGTCCCCAGTCATGATAATGCTGGAATATTGCTAAAAGCGGTGTAAAACTAGACTCACTCACTCATTTAAAACTGCATTGTCCTCCTTCTTTTCCTGATAAAAAGTTTTGGTTTCTGAGACAATAATACATAAACATATAAAGCAAGAGATTTTAGAATTATACTTCAGTGATTTCAACATTTCTTAATATTTGTTGTTGAGTATAGTGATGGAAGTGGTACAAGAACATTTCCAGACAAACAACTGATAGATTCTCTTCTGTTTCATGTTTCTAAAAGAAATCACTGCAAATTACACAGCAAGTAGTAAACATATTTTCAAGTATTTGGTTTCAAGACAGTGGGCTTCAGCAACAATAGCACCAAGGTCATGCAATGTAAGCTGCACTCGCTTCTTGCAGGCTTGATGCCATTCTTTGTGCCCTTTTGCACAAAAGCCAAGTTCTTATGTCTTCAATGTTATACATTCAATTTGAATGTATGAATAATACTTGACCTTTTCCTTCATCAAATGTCTTGGACATCACGACAGTGTCTGGCTTATTGCTTAGATTATTTCAGGAACGGCCAACAATGTATTTCATTTGGAGGAGCTATTTTCTGGGAATATTGGTCCCTATGTAATACTTCCGAGTGCTTGAGGTTTCCATCAAAGTTGTTTTGGAGATCCGTAATTGTAACTGATTGAAAATGGTATTTAACTATATTTTTGTTCTCTATTTGACCAAGGACAGACCGACAAGGGTGTTTTTATTTCAGTTAAATGGTATTAAAGTACAACTTGAAAGTCCACCCAATCTAATAGGGTTTCAATAGTTTTTACATTATATGCAAATAAATTCACAAATTATTCAAAAGGACTTTACTCGGTTAAAAATATTGCATTCCATACATATACAAATTAGGTAGTGGGGTAGCCTAGTGGTTAAGGCGTTCACTCGTCACGACGAAGACCCGGGTTCAATTCCCAACATGGGCACAATGTGTGAAGCTCACTTTTAGTGTCCCCCGCCGTGATATTGTTGGAATATTGCTAAAAGTGGTGTAAAAGTAAACTCACTCACTCACTGACATATACAAATTGAGAATGGATAGTTAACATTGCAGGTCTTGAGGGATGCAGTGGAATAGTGCAATAGGTACTGTAGCTCACCTGGATATGTAGCAAACAGTCGAATGTGAACAAAGATAATGTCACCAAACAGTTTTTTGATACATTTTGAGGACTAAGAGTAATTATATTAACACTAAAATCTAAGGATCTGAACAAAATAACATTTCACTGAGAGGATAAACTTAAATGTATCCAGTGCCCAAACCTCAATTTAGGGAAGATCGTATGTGCCTTTCAGAGAATTCAAGAGCATGGATATAATGTAGAATATTGCTAAAGACTGAAATATGTCGTAACCCGTCGTAATCCGCTACTTACCACCTGATTTTCTTTCATTCTGAATAAGGAAGACTGAGAAATAACCATAAATGAACTTTTTCAAAAAACCTCCCAAAGTGCCTATAAAGAAAATCATATTTGTGTGTGGTCAGGGTGAAAATGTCAAATCGTTAAATGTGAAAATTGGAATTTAGTCAGTTGAGTCCCAGTACTAACTACACGTATGAATATCATTACATTAAGAACGAAAATGACTGAATTATACTTATAAGATTTCAGCTTTTATTGTCATTGAAGTGCAAAGCTCAAAACCATTATGGAAAATAGATGTCAAATGTTTTCCTTTCTGTTAACTGAATTTGGAATACCTGAATATTATAAACTCAACCCTTTGTCTGGAGCACTGAGGTACAATCAACTCACCATATGTCTGGACACTGAGATAAACTCAACTCACCCCTTTGTCTGGAGCACTGGGGTACAATCAACTCACCACTCTGTCTGGAGTACTGAGATAAAATCAACTCACCCCTTTGTCTGGAGTATTGAGATACAAGTCGACCAGGAAGTCAATCCGTCGTGTCTGTGTGTCAGCATTGTCGTTGGTTCCTGCGTACAGCTGTTTGGTGAATTCTTGGTCCAGCAGAGTCTCAAGAACCAGCTTGGCCATGTCGGGTTTGTTCTTGTGTGCTGTCACGTGGAGAGCGTTGTAACGGAGACCTTCCTGCAAGGGACATAACTCCATAAACAAAACCGATCGTTTGAACATTACAAATGGAGACCTTCCTGCAAGGGACATAACTCCATGAATCCAACAGCTCTTTTGAAGATTACAAATGGAGACCTTCCTGCAAGGGACATAACTCCATGAATCCAACAGATCTTTTGAAAATTACAAATGGAGACCTTTTTGCAAGGGACATAACTCTCTGTGTCAATCAGCACACTTGAAGATTACAAATGAACACCTTTCTGTAAGGGGCATAACTCTATGTATCAAACAGTAGTTGAAGATTACATCCGGAGACTTTCCTGCAAGGGATATAACTCATCACATCTTGACTGCCAGGAAGCACAATGTATTTCAGTTGCCAGAAGCAAGTTACCGATCCCAGTGTAACACAGAAAATATAGAAACTTATTCCACTTTAGAACCTGCTTGATTGGTTGAATACTGACAATGAATGTGTTATGAATAATAATTGACAGATCATGGCTATGGTGGCTGATGTTGAATAAATTTCACAGTATATAGCATTCTGCTCAACAATTCACGTCAGAATTTTATAACTGACTGTTTAATCTACACAGGAAAGCCAATCAGCCATTGATTACATAGAACTATAATCATTATCCTTCGCAACAAGTTATTACAAATAAGTTGCACATTCAGTTGGATAAAACTCCACATATGTGCTGGAAAATCAATACATAATACACATGCATACAAATCAGTGTTCGACACACACTGGTCTGATGGTCTGTGTCTAATATATTTCCTCAGGGACCAGTGAAATGATAAAAATGGTGATTGAGCGTTACTTTAGGGATGAACAAGGTAATAGAGTCTGTACGTCATCTGGAATCAGCAATGATAGAGGTAATCTGCTTTACTGAAATTACCAAAAAAATGAGTATGCAGAATTTGAATGTAGCAATATCATTTAACACCCTTTTCGGTCACCACCTTTGTATCCAGTCGATACCCATCATGACCAGTAGATTGCTGGTCCATTTGACCACTGATGAATTCTGGTCAACATCAAAGGCTGAGAATAAGTCTACAGCATATCTTATGATTAGGGCTGCAACAATTCACCCAGGCCTCGATCGATTCGATTTTTGATATTGGGCCTTCGATTCGGTCCTTTTCGATTCGATTCTTCATACAAGTAAAACCATCAGATTCCATTTAATTCTCAGAGTCGTCTTTTTTATTGTGACATCCATCGTCCACTTGGCAGTGTCTACTAACGACAATTCTCATTGGCTAATTAGCCTGGCGTCAACCATTCAGGTTTTGCCTTATTTCAGCATTCTGACATATAAAATTACTTTCTGACTGCGTGGAAATAATTTAATAAATATGTATTCAAATATCGAATCGAAATAATGATAACAGTTATCGAAAAAATTATATTTGATTTTCTATGAATCGAACTGAATCGAATCGTATCAGCCCTAATTATGAAAAGTAGCTTTATGATGACAATCAGCCTTTAAGTGGTTAAAGCAGGTTCTTTAAACATTTATTGACATGCTATAATTGCGTTGCCGGGATATGAATGTCAAACAGCTAGTTATACTTCATTGTTTCAGGAATCCTCATATCCATGGTGGTTTTGTATTTTACTCCCTTAGAGAAAGTGACAAATGATGGCAGTTATCTCCCCTTACTGGCTGCAGGCATGACATTCAACAGCTCACTTCAGGTTTTCAACACCCACAAATCTGGTTGAGATTCTTTGAGCAATTTAAACACTATTAATTATTCATATACCCACAGTATGTGCAGAATTACTGTGGGCCCATGTCCAAGCTCAAAGAACATTGTCAGTTAAAAAAAGGACAATAATAATAATTTATGTTTGCTTAAAACATCACTAAATTTGATCATAATTTTGTGAGCCTGTTTCAGAGACATTTCAGAAAATTCATCTTTATTGGCTTTTAACATTTTAAGATGTAGCGATGTGGAAACATAATTCTCCACATAAAAGAACAAATCACCATGGAAACATGAACCCACACATGTTATTCGAACTACACCACTTCTGAATCAAAAATATTTTGATAACATCGTATTTTAAGGTCACTTTTCTTCTCCTACTTTATCAATAAATTCAGCAAAACTACCGACTTCACACAGAAACTATAAAGTGTTTTCCTGCCTTTGTCTGCAGATGAAACAAAAATGTTTCAACCAAAATACCTGGACAGAAACACAAATTAATCAATTGTACAATCAAATCAAAGTACAATTTGTCTGTCAGTGTAAATAAAACCAACAATATTTTCTACAACTTTTGTACAATAGCAGGAAGAAAGGAACAGAATATTTTTTATGTTATAATTGGAATTCATCAAAATAAATACGTCCTTCGATATCTAAAAATACATTCTTTAAGATTTATGACTTAAATTAAGGCCAAATAAAAAAACCCGTTGTGGTTCCAATTACACCTCCTTAAAATTTAGGGTTATTTTATTCAGTCCGCTTAAAAAAAATAGGGTCGGCACCATAATTCAAGGGTCAGTCAGGTAATCGGAACCACAACAATATTTTTTAGGCCTAAGTCCAGTTTTGCTAAAATGAACAGAGTAAAATGATTAGAAATCTATAACGATAGTGAAAAAGCATATTTTTGTGCATGCATAGGATTCCTTAGTCATGTCCAACAAATATAGCACATCTAATTTAATACATGGACGGTGGGTTAGCCTAGTGGTTAAAGTGTTCGCTCGTCGCAACCAAGGCCCGGGTTCGATTTCCAGCGTGGGTGCAATGTGTGAAGCCCATTTCTGGTGTCCCCCGCCGTGATGTTGCTGGAATATTGCTAAAAGCGGCATAAAACCAAACTCACTCACTCACCAATGGTGTACATATCACAAGGATGACACCAATTAACCGTATTTCCAAAGGGAAATAAAATAAAATACAGGAATATGTTACAGGGTTTTACACAGACTTTGAAAAAAGGAGAGTCATTGTGACCCACAGTATTTATTTTTAGAAGTCATTTTTAATATTTGGGAGTCATTAAAATTTTAGTGTAATATTTATGTGTGTATATCAAAAAGCAAGAGTTTTGCAAAGATTTTATTGTTTTGTGTTGTATTGTCATTTATATGTTAGTTAATAAACAGTATATTTTTCACTGTTCAGTTCAGTCATAACAAACTCCAGTATACTGAACAAATAATCAGGCTTGTGATTTATTCACTGTAACATACAGTTATTAACATGAATTGAAAGAAATATCTAAATTAATGAAGACCTCACGAAAACTATCATTGTTTGCTTATGAAATCGATTTTATTGACTCTGAACTGAATTCTGAGGATCACTCATAAAACTTGAATCAAGCTTGACTCGTATGATAATATTTTGAGAGTCTTTTACAAAATTGTTGCGTCAAATAGGAATCACGCAGGAATCATGCGTCATGTAAACCCTGATGTTAGT
The DNA here is from genome assembly GCF_003918875.1 of Haliotis rubra. Classification (NCBI taxonomy): domain Eukaryota; kingdom Metazoa; phylum Mollusca; class Gastropoda; order Lepetellida; family Haliotidae; genus Haliotis; species Haliotis rubra. Next base: position 460,537 of record NW_025765159.1, on the reverse strand, counting down.
CAAATTACCGCTAACAAGACATGCTGTTACTGTATGACCAACAAGACCAGACGGACTTATCATCTGACCGACATCAGCTTTATAAAAATGGCCACAATGGCAATGGCAAATTATGAACAGAACTGGACACGTGGTCACCTGGTCATTACATAGATGCTTTTAGTCAGACTTGGAAAGATATGTACATTCAAAACTGTCAATGTTCTATGTCATTATCAAAGAAACTATCAAGTTCTTCCCTCTTTAAAAATAGTTCTAAAAAGAACTATTCTTACTAATTTAATACTAAACCTGTCTTTTAGTGGCACTTTCAAGATTCAGATGCACATCACAAAAACTCCATATTGAGACAAGGAGATAGATGAGATATTAAGAGAACAGGAGAAGTTGTCAATATTGTTTTGAACACTGTAGCATGTGAATATTATTTCTAACTAATGTGTCTGTTGTATGTTGCTTTCTGTAAAATGGTTCCTTGATAAAGATTACATCTGTTACCCCAGTATGGAGAATTTAATTTGGTAATGCCAGGCAATGATGTATAATAATGAAAAAGAAACTGTCAGTGTACATATTACAAGCTATGGACTCAGGAAGTTTCAAATATACTACTTCAGAATTTCTTATCAAACCATGGCATAATATATTCATGGAAACGAATCGGGGAACACATGAAAGTGCAAGTGTTCCTTTATTCTTTTCCAGGTTTCTTCACAAGGTATGTATTGCACTGTGAGTGAAATTCTGGAAATATATAAAGGAACACTTGTACTTTCATATGTTCCCTTATTCGTTTCTGTGAGTACCGTATATGTTCCATAGATCTATGGCCTATCAGCGTTCTGCAAGAACACTGACTGACTGCTATCTACATCTTCAATAAGTTAAGAAACTCACATGCAGTATGACCGGAGTGTCGCCACTACTGACAAGGTAGCGAGGGTTACTCCACACCATTGATAGAAACTGGGTCTTGTCCCCTCTCTCAATTGCCTTCCGTAACTCCGTCAAGTCCTGGGTCTTTGGACCTTTGAAGTTGCTCTTTTCAGACGTGACTCCTGTCGTGGCATGCTCTAAGTTGCCATTGCTTGGCTGAAGGAAGAAAAAGTAAAAATAAACATGGAAGATGTGTATGGATAAGTTTCGAAAATTGCATCTGTGAATGATTGGGTGATGAACTGATAGTCACGCCAGGAATCCATGTTTATGCAAATAGGTAAGAGCCTAATGAAAGGTCAAGGTCAGGACTGATGACAGTTTTAAGTGCTGGCCCACTGTCGCAACCATGTCACAACCCAGTTTGATATGTTACATTGTCTCAGAACGAGCCAGTCCCTGTTTATCCTCTCAACACCAACTACTAGCCAGGGCAACAACAAGTAACACCTCTTAACATCTTTTGGTATGTGTAGCAGGGCATGGAGTCACCCACAGATGACATTCTTACCTTGTCAGCATGCTGACGGGGTTAACTTCTTTGCCATGAAATAAACAATCGATCTTGTACCGCCAAACATCACATGACACCTCACCCGTGCCTGTCTCACCCATAAAATTAGAGATCTTAACAGGCTGGTTAACTGTTGTAGAGGGGGCTACTGATGATGGAACAGGAGACTCTACCCGAGATGCCACATACTAGGGCTGTAACGATGCATCAAACTATCTATGGATTGCAACTGTTGAGTTTCCGATAGCAATTAATCGATGGTAGAAACGAAAAACTGTCAAGGCATCGATAGTTCTATGTGTGACTATCGATAGTAATTGACTTCCATTTAGTAATTGACTGCCATTGATATTTGCGCAGCGCAAAGTACAGGAAGTACCAGATTTGTTCACTTTGATTTAGAGTTATCTGCCCCTGTTACCTCTTAAAAAAACATGACTGTCATTTGATCTGTGTTTCGAGTTTTTCGCCATTGATCAAAAGAGACTGAAACTACTTTAACTTGTTTTTATTTCATATAAACTATACATTCATTTGGGAAATGACTTCAAATGAGACAATACAAGGAGAAAAAAACCTATTGCAATAGTATGTCGCAATAGACTATCGCTTTCGCAATAGTTGTTTCCCCCTCAATTGTCACCCCTACCAAATACTCTGTCATCCATCTTTTCTATGGTTTTCACTAGAGTTTTAACAATTAATAAGATCTTCCTCTTCCAACCATGCTAGGATTCTAGAGCAGTTCCCAGACCGTAACCAAAATGCTACATGTATGACATGGTTAGGCATCAAACTCCAGACCTTCTCTGAGTTTCCCGTGCAGCCGTTCTATATCCGAGAACCCTATATATATTTTTTATAAACAGAGCTGCTAAATCAAATGTTTCTATTAAGTTTGGGTAATTAAACCATGCTAACCTTTGAAACAACCGGAGAAGAATAACTTGGACTACGAGCATATTCCACTGCTTCTGCTTTGTTGCGAAACACCTTGAATCTTGATCCTGGGTGTTTCTTCATAACAGAGAAGGCGGCCATCTTGTCTGTGTACACATACTCGCCTGAAATACCAGAAGCAATGACATAACTCAAAGGATCATGATCCAATTGCTGATAAAGTACATGTATATTCCAAATCAGTTCTAGTAACATAAATGATAAGACTGACTGACTGACTGAGTTTGGTTTTACGCCGCTTTTAAGCAATATTCCAGCAACATCACGTCGGGGAACACCAGAAATGGGCTTCACACATTGTACCCATGTGGGGATTCGAACCCGGGTCTTCGGTGTGACGAGCAAACGCTTTAACCATTAGGCTACCCCACTGCCCCATAAATGATAAAACATTAACAAAACTTAAACTTTGTGACCTGGGGACGAATCAGATACAATGCCGAGAATGACAGACAGTAAAGTTAGTAGGGCTTTAGTGACAACAAATTAACAACCCATTTACGCGACCCCCTGAATACCCGACCCCCTCAATACCAACCCTACTGATATGGACCAATTTTAACTTTACCGGAGCCCTGGCAAAAAAATATTGAGATACATGCCCAAAACAACCTGGCAATAGATACACTGAAGCTGACTGAAATTTCATCTTTACTTGACAAGTAAAACTAAGAAAGAAATTGAAAAAGACTGTTTTCGTGAAACCATGGCTTACCGATTATTGTCAGTAAACAAAACATCATGTGACAAGCCAGACCCACGTTGTCCTGTGGATACCCATGTCATACTAATAACCATCGAGTTCAAGTACCCTACACAGCCCCCAAAAAGAACAAAATTGTTTCATCCTTACAAGATTTTTTAAAGATTGATAACAGAAAAAAATATTCCATGATCATGATGATCCCATACTAAGTAGATGTAATCAATATACTGTTTGGCAAATGCTATTTTTTTATCATACATATCATGAACTTGTCAGTTATTCTGGAAGAAAATGGTATCAAGAGATTTTCATGATTTGATTAAAATTCTGACATGACAAGATCTTCTGCATCATTATCAGATTGGAAAAACTTTCAGACATTCGAAATGACAATCAGTCAATGTCGCTGATAACAAAATCATGTTAGTCATTCCAAATGCAATAAATTATTCATATAATTAAAAAAAAAATAAATTCAACCAAGAAAGAAATTTACGAACAGAATATCACAGAACATTCCTGTTGTCAAGGATATTTAATAAATACAAAACTATCAGCTTGAAAATGTAAAGCCTTTAGCTTGACAAGCACCTCACAGTATACAGACATATTTTTTTCCAAGAAATACAGTATCCATTAATTAAACAAAGGTAAGTTCTTTTTATAACCATATTTTTTTCTCAAACTGAATATTCTCTGGTTTCCCAGACTGATAAAGAATAGGTCTTACAGCAGATCAATTATTAAAGATACTGTCCCCAAACAGTTAGGTAATCATTACATGCTGAAGAAATTGTAGGTAGATTGATAAAATGTGTTGTTTTGTCACAGGTTTTTAATTGGATACTTGAATATCACAATCTAAAAACATGGGCTTAACACAGGCTTAAATATCAAGGTTTAAACGTGTTTCTCCTAGGATTTTTTCCTGCAGTACATGTATATGCCATAATCATATGTGTGGGGGAGTGGCAAAGAAGGCATCAAGCAGGTAACTGGCATTTTGGGGTTTGCATAAAAATCTCTTATAAAATATAAAATTTTGCTTCCTTGTATTAGCAAACGAGAAGTGTCTATCCATGCACACTTATTGATTTTACATTCACACCATGTTTTGAACTTAATCAATACATCATTAACACACCAAAAGTAACGAATAAAAGTGAAAAAACGATTCATTTCAAAGAAAATGACCACATTGCATGTTTCCCTTAGCTTAAGTCACTTTATGGGGGTAGCTGGATGTATAGAGTGACTTTGATTCATGGCACATTCGTGTGCAATTGATGTTATCAATTTCTACAACTCTTGACAACTGACGGAAAGTGGGTGTTGCCTATCGTGAGTGACAATAGTAACAAAATTAGTTCTCACCCTCAGCGTTCTTGTCACCTGAGTCTAGAGACACTGCATAGAAAACTGACCCATTGCTGTCGGTGTTGCCTGCTTTAGAATCCTGAGCACGTTGAACATTTTCCGTCGATTTGCTTTTCACTGGCACATTCGTATCCGTGTGATCACTCGCTTGTTTCGTTTCCGTCGCTTCTGGGGGTTTGTCTCCATACTTATCCGTATACACATACTTCGCTAACCTTTTCTGAAAGAGTAATTTCGTTGTGGGGTGATAGGACCAACCGACTGACCATACGACGTCAGTTTCTCTCTCAAATCTGAAACAGAAAGTTCCTTCACTGAAGATAGCACCTCTTCCATGTCTGTTCTGCCGTTAGTTAGGCGTGTCTTCGTTTGCCACTTATTGATCACATGAGCTGTTGCTTTGAGCACTGTAAATGTGTTAGAATATCGCAGTCAGTCGGTATAAGTTGGCTTGCAAACGTAAATATTTTGGTTTGAAATTCCCACATGTCGATATCGCAATGGTCGCGCGTCATTTCCTTGTGTGGAAGTAACGTTGGATTTGATTGGACATTTCCAATTTGGGTCATAGACTAGCTAGTAGACAACTAGTATCGTTAATAATGCTTTATATTGATATAAGCACACTGCTAATGGCTGTGCGACTGCAAAACATTACGGTGTATGCGGGGGTTGAACCGAAGGTCATAGAACATGGAAAGACTTTTCACTAAAATTTGATTCGAAATCAAAATTACATTTATATTTCCAGGCACCATACCATATCATATCGTACATCAATCAAATCACGATTGTCTCAAATATTTTTGATGGAATTCGAAGGAATAATGTATAGAATTCTTCTCTGCTTCAAAGTAATACTTTCAGCAGAACACTGCAATACTCAGACGATAATGATTTTAAAAATTGACAATAAAACACCAATATCGGAAAAAAGTTTGAAAAATACATGAACAGCACGTAAAAACAAAACACTTATTTTCTGGGCCAGTTAAAAATACCAGCAGATCACATATGAACCTGTCTGTGGAGCCTGCGTAACAGGAAGCCTGGGATGTACGCTACAGCATGGTAATGTGTGCCTCACAGCGGATCTTCCTGGTAGGGGGTGACCGCCGAGTCTTGACCCGCTGACCATATCACATAACTCTCACAATATACGTAGAAGCACCTGCAAACATGCTGTCCAGCTCGGGGGATCATAAATCTTCTTCATGGTGTTACCTGGATAAAATACCTGAAGGTAAAGTGCGTTGATCTTACAAAGAATACTGGAGTGTATGAATTGTTACTGAATGTGCATCTTGTGTGTTATGAAAATGTAAAGAATTTTGGGCGTCAGTCAATATTGTGTTTGCTTATATTTTGCCCGTGCTGAGAGCGCAAGGGAAAATGAACTGGGTGCCGTTGTACAAAACAACCTTAGCGCTAAGGCTACCTTAAGTCTATGTTAAGGGATGGGAGTTACGGTCACCTTAGCGCTAAGATCGCTTTGTACAACGGCACCCTGGTACGAATAATTTTTAATATATATTTATATAGCGCTATAGTCCATCTCATCTACATGTACATGCTCAAAGCGCTTTGCTTTTCCCTCGATCATTGGATGTCAATCTCAACGGCACATATCGTATCTTTCAATCTCAACTCCCTGGGGATCATACAACTCGTGCAGCCACTAGGCGCGCCAAGTTAATATGGCTTACATCGCGATTCAGTTATTGTTGACGATTTTTCACTTTAATTCGTGCTTTATATTGTAATAGTGAATCGTAACCAGCCAACGGGATAAGATTTTGCTCCAAAGTGGCTGAATTTAAGATTTTCCGGATAAGCAAGTAGCTACTAAATATCGTAGAAGTGTACTCGCGTATTGTTCCTTGAAATACATCTTCAAGGGTTGAAATAGCCGTAATACTCAGTCTGTCTCAATTTGGAACAGACCCCCCCCGCTACAACATACATCTTGACGTTTTCTTATCACGTGACATATCTAAGAGATATATTTCATATGATTGTTTACTATTGTGTAACATATGTTATATTTGGGATTGCACTTTATAAGTAAAGTACAGATTCTAGTACTTTTGTTGGGTTGAGTCCCATCCAGGATTCGAACCCACACCCTCTGAGTCGCCAGCACACTATTTTTATGGATTTTTTCATACGGTGAGGCTAGGAAATTAAATATTATTATATAAATGTGTTCCATTTAATCAAAAGTAGTTTACAGGGAAAGAAAAACAACAACTTACAAATCGAACACATTTGCCTCTTTCACCCATGATGTATTAAATATCATGAGCAATTATTTCTCCTTTCAACTGAGGCCGCTGGCGCAAATACGACATGCAACTAGTGCTTAGGCTTACAGTAGCGAAATGATTGATCCAATCAAAACGTGTGTTAGAGATGACTTTTCACCTCTGACCTTTCATGGGCGGCATGTGCCCTGAACATCAATCGTTCGGATTTCTTTGAGCAGGTTTGATACAAACTATGCATGCTATTTTTGTCATCATTTAACTAATTAAGTTTGTGTCAACATGTATGTGCACTATGACAACTTGGTACATTTTGCAAAAGATGTTACAACGATGTTTCGCAAAGTCAACAATCAAAATTCTTGGGAAACACCCCCTTTCCACGGTTGACTGATCACGACAATTTTCTCCACAAATAACAGCAGCGGTGCTTATTACCAAGCAAGGACAAACTTTGCTTATCGGAATTTGTCTGATTAAGTCGACACTAATTGGTATCTGTTTGTATATTGCACTCTGCATGGATGCTGTCATACTTTTCATGACTCATCAATCAGCTGAGCTGTCAAATGGAGATCGCGTCTCCGACCTTGTTGCATTTCATCCACAAATATGATAAACATTTTTTAACACGCTAAATGATCCAGTTCTAGATTTGTCCATGGTAAGGACACTATTTCTTTAATGAAAATATTCTTTAACTCTTTGAATGGTTAATTCTATATTTTTTTATGCATTTGATCAAGTTCATGCAACTTCGCAATGACAAATCCATCCAAACATTATGCAATCAACTTGTGTTTTCTCAGACCATGGAAAATAAACGTTGCAATAATACAATATGGAGCATGTTTCAACATATTTAAGGTCCAGAATTATTTTACATTTTTGCAGTGGCTCAAGATCACAATGATACGTCATGGATGTCAACAGAACAATAGCTCTGATTAAATTTGGATGCAAACATTATTATGTCTAAAAACAAATCATTTGAAGCTGAACTGATTCATAGATAAGCATAACCTGAAAATCATTATATGGGCATAAATTAATTTGCTCAGCTGAAAACATCAATTTTTCTTTTTTTAATTTGGTGCACAAATATATAGTTCAATATTTTGCCCCTAACATAACTATAACTATAATTATTGTCTCTGCTGTTATTATTTTCTAAAAATATATTCTAGATTAAAGTATGATTAAATTTTTAACCTACCTAATTAATAAAAGAATGTTTGTTCATTAAACAACCCACATCAGGAAACAACATCAGACAGTCTTGTATAATAATAGACAAAATGGAATTTTGATGTGATAATTTTGCAAGACCCAGTAAGGTAGACTAGATATTGGTCTAACATTTCTCATTGATACTTAAAACTTAGAGAGAATATTTTTTAATTGAAGCGAAATTAATATTATTCTGTGGCTTGCTCTTAAAACTGAATTAAGATTAGTAATTACAAATGCTTTCATGGACAAAATAATAACTCTTTCAATTTCTTTTTTATGTATTTTAGACTATTTTGACCACAAAGATCATATCATCATGACGTCATCATACGAGCGTTTCAGCAACGATGCTGAGAATTCAGACAAACTCTCCGTCAACCTGGAAAATGGGGATCAGGAGAAGAATCTGGAAGATGCCCACATACAGATTCACAAGGCTGACCAGAGCAGTGGGGAGTTCAAGGTCTATGACATGAAAGATCAACAACCAGACCAGTTTATTGAGGACCCAGCTGGAAACCCCCTTTGCTCCCAAGGGACCTCTGGAGTGAGTGCCCCAGAAATATACCGAGGGAAACAAATAAGGGAACACCACTTCATGGCAGTGTTCCTTTATTTATTCTCAGATTTCCTCCCACAGCTATATTCAAAGCTGGTGATGAAAACTGGAAAATATTAAAGGAATGCTTGAATTTTCCTGTGTTCCCTATTTGTTTCTCTCAGTATATTTAACCTCATTTACTGCTGAATCAGCATTTTGATAACATATTTTGTTTGTTTAATATTTTGTATCTAAAACAAATGTATAATTTATGGTTTTACAAAACTTGGCAACTTTTCATTTTAAGATTAAGTTTTCAGAATTTATTTCTTGAAATTTGATATTTTTTTGTCATACCAGGTTAAAAATGTAAAGGTCTCACTTATGGTTTGTTTTCCTAACTAGAAACATGAGAAGGAGGGACAGTCCATTTTTTACAGGGGTGGGTGGGTCAAAATATCTTGATGCACTAACTGAAATTAATGATCCTCACTTAATAATTGCCTCCCATGTCCTTTTTCTCATGACCCTCCCAAAATGTGTCTTATTTTTATGACTTTTTACCAGAGAGTCATATTTGTTCAGTGATGCTCTTCATTCCCCTGACACCCCCTACTCCATATCATAAGTGTCTTGTCCCTAACTTGATGATACAAATTGAAAAGAGTCCAGATTAAAATATGGCTAAGAAAGTTACAATCATGCTTTTGGCTGCACGTCTCAATAAGCCTTCTACCCCAGTTTATGTTTAAAAATAAAGTTAATTATTATACCATGTTTTTCATACATTAAAGATTGTAGAATAATGGTAGCCTACCGTGGGTGGAGAAGTAGTTTCTGGCACAGTTTTAGTGTTGGACTTTTTAGATTATATTTAAATTCTACATGGAAATATCATATCAATGCTTAATATTTATATTTGTATAATTAATTAATATTCAGGTGCACTGTAATTATTTTTTTTTTATTTCAAATTTCAGATCGTTACAATTCCAAGTGAAGAAAGTTGTGGAGCACATAGCATTCCGTGCCGTCACAGTTCTTCTGATTATACTAGACTTTAGCCTGGTTATTGTAGATCTGACAAGGGACACCTGTGCCAGCGTTGACAGTGGTCTGGAAATAGTATCTCATATAATTATCACGTTATTTGTAATAGAAGTTGCAGCCAGGATCTTTTATCAAGGGTGAGATTTTTTTAATTTTTGTTTGTTTGTTTGTTTGTTTGTTTGTTGTTTAATGCCAAACTCAGCAATATTCCAGCTATATGGTGGCTAGAAATAATTGAATGTGGTGTATACAGTGAGTGAGTATTGTTTTACGCCGATTTTAGCAATATTCCAGCAATATCACGGAGGGGGACACCAGAAATGGGCTTCACACATTGTACCCATGTGGGGAATGGAACCTGTGTCTTTGTCGTGACGAGCGAACGCTTTAACCACTGGGCTACCCCACCTCCCCTAGTGTAAACAGTGTCCAGTGGGATATATACAAAGACGGTGTAGAAGAGCCCTGTGTTAACAGCACATGCTTTTCATGCTGAAATCAATGGTTTGATTCTCTGCATAGGTACAATGTTTGTTGTTTTACGCTGCGCTCAATAATATTCCCTCCATGTGATGGTGGTCTGTAAATATTTGAGTCTGGATCAGACAATCCAGTGATAGACAACTCAGTATTTGATACCATTTCATTCAATAGTTACAGTCCCTTTGGCTCAAAAGCGGACCGATGAAATGCAATCTATCTCGAAAACTAATAAACATAAAATACTCAATGAAACGCTGATCATAATCAAAACATCATACCCACTCTGTGAGTTTTTTGCAGAATTTTTGTCCAAAAAATAATAAAGTTGTTTAACAAACTATCATTAAAATATTGACACAGTTCACTGTTTGTTACGAGGGAGGAGTGAAGAGAAAGGGACAGCCAGGTGTTCGAGAAGCACGTTCACAGACAAAGTTATTTATTCATTAACCTGTGCTGTGCCGTCCCCATCGGTTCTCGAACACCTGGCTGTCCCTTTCTCTGCACTCCTCCCTCGTAACAAATAGTAAACTGTATCAAAATTTTAATGATAGATTATTAAACAACTTTTTTACTTTTAGGACCAAAATTCTGCAAAAACCTCACAGAGAGGGTATGATGTTTTGATTATGATCAGAGTTTCATTGAGTATTTTATGTTTATTAGTTTTCGAGTTAGATTGCAATTCATCGGTCCGCTTTTGAGCCAAACGGACTATAATTGTCAAGTTATTAATTCTTCAAGATGTACATGCAACTCTTATTGATCAGATAATCAGTAATTTAAAACATGATATTTTGTTATTCAGTACTAGATGTGTGATTGGCCATCATGTACTTATGTCAGACATATTGCATATTTTACACCTGTGTCTAACAGCCCATTGATAGGTTAAAATATACATTGGATAATTTGCATATTCTCTCCCGACGATATGGTTCAACATTGAGGATTTAGCATCAAGAAAATGTTTGGACCCAAATATTTGTATAGTTTGACCTTCATTATAATTATCTACACCCAATATTTCTGAGCCATTGAGAAGAATAGCACTGATTATTCTGTAAACGTATCTTTAAAAATAGATCACAAGGCAAGTGATTAAGCATATGTAAGGATTTGAATAGTCCCATTGAAAAAACATTTCACATGTTCGATAACTTGCTGCCATTTCTACAAACAATTTGTAGGTTACAGATAATTGAGGATTGTCACAAAAGCTTCCTAAAACATAAATACATTTTTGAAAACTCTCTGCAGTATCAGCAAATAACACTATGTCATCAACACTATGTCATCAGCAAATAACAATATGTCATCAGCAAATAACACTGTCATCAGCAAATCACACTGTCATCAGCAAATAACACGTCCTCATTTCAAACCTTGTGGCCTGAAGGCCAGTATCAAGTAGAAATAGTCCTGGTCCAGTGTTAATTACCCTCTAGTTTGACATCTTCATGACCATGATATTGGTTTTCAGGAAGGAGTTTTTCTACAATGTATGGGATGTTCTTGATATGGTGATTGTCGTCATATCGTTCCTCATCGACATGGTCTTCATCGGGATTGAGTCGGAACAGTCCTGCACGGAGTCAAACCACGTGGACTATGCAAAGTAAGTGATCCGAGAGTTGTCGCATCTGTAACTCACAGAAAACAGGGGCTTCTGGGACTTGGACAAGGAGTGAGTGAGTGAGTGAGTGAGTGACACAAGAAATGGACATCACACTTTGTACCCATGTGGGGAATCGAACCCAGACAAGCAGACGCTTTATCCACTAGGCTACCCAACTGCCTCCTGGACAAGGAATGGTTTCCATAGAAAGAGTTTCAATGAAATATGATAATCTGAAATATTTCGCACAAAACTGTTGTTTAGAGATGACAGATGTTTCTGTTCCTCTTTTGATGAGGATGTTTTTGTGGTTCCATAATACACTCAACCCGGGGTTTGAGGTTCCCATGGGTTTAAGGTTTTCATTTTGTCAAGGGTGACATTTTGATACTTGCTTTATAATGTATGCATAAACCATAACATTCTCCTAATCCCTGGATATGTGTCATTTTTTCTGAAAAAAGTAGCTTTCTCATCACGGATTAACTAGTATGAAATGTCTAGATATCCCTAACGACCTAATGTTGAGTACTTTGGGGCGGTGGGGTAGCCTCGTGGTTAAGGCGTTCGCTCGTCACGCCGAAGACCCGGGTTTGATTCCCCACATGGGTACAATGTGTTAAGCCCATTTCTGGTGTCCCCCACCATGATATTGCTGGAATATTGCTAAAAGCGGCGTAAAACCAAACTCACTCACTCACTTAAGGGGCGGTGGGGTAGCCAAGAGGCAAAAGTGTTTGCTGGTCACGCCAAAGATCGGGTTCATTTCCACATGGGTGTAATGTGTGAAGCCCATTTCTGGTGTCCCCCACCATGATATTGCAGGAATATTGCTAAAAGTGGCATAAAACTAAACTCACTCACTGAGTACTAAATATTTTCAGACATTGTGAACATGTAAGTGTGTTCACTGACCAGTTAGTGGTTTGCCTGCTGCTCTCTTGTGACAGGTATTGATGCTGTGTGACAGTTGCATGGATAGACACCTCACTCAGACATATTCCAGCAGCATGATCTGATAATTGTGAAATCTTGCCACACAATCCAATGATTGATATTAAGAGCAACAGTCCACCCACTGGGGTACCAAGACATGCAGCAACAGTTGGTTGGTTGGATGTTTATGCTGCACTCAGCAATATTCCAGCTATATGGTGGTGGTCTGTATATAAGCAAGTCTGGACCAGACAATCCAGTGATCAACAGCATGAGCATCGATCTATGCAATTGGGTTACGATGACATGTGTCAACTAGTCAGCGAGCCTGATCACCCGATCCCATTAGTCGCCTCCTGTCACTGGTAGGCCTACCTGATGATATCAGTCTTATCTTACGACAAGCATATTTTGTGTTTTTATATAAAACCTTGAGCTGATTATGAACAGTAGTTTGTCTGTCTATGGGATTCTCCAAAGTTGTATAGTGCATACATCCTGCAACACTTTTTGTTTTTCTCATGTTTAAAAGAAAAACCCATTCACTCATTTAAGGTGTTTGAGACTGATGACGTGAAATTGCAACATTCTGCATCCACGCTTTCATCTCCTGTGTGCTGTTCATAGATTCATCATTTTTCAGTTTTAATACAAAGTATTAATACTGTTTATTTCTCCCTTTATTACAGCCTTTTACTGCTCTGTATAATACTGGCGTTTATTGCTCTGTTTGATATTGTCGTTTATTGCTCTGTTTGATATTGTCGTTTATTCCTTTTTTATTATTAATGTTTATTGCTTTTTTATTGTTCAATTCTGTTTTTTGTGTCCAAGTCATTGGCCCAGATAAAGAGTACAAATGCTACATTTGTCCAGAAGTGATAGGGGTGTATATTATTAACAATGATTTAAACCTTAAAATCTCATTCTTAAATATCTGAAATATTATTGATAATATTTCTAGTTTACAGAACTGTAACAGAGGTCTGGCTTTCACACATCATACTATGAAATGAAATGAATTGAATGTACACATATTAATATATTTTTTTTTGGCATATGATCTTTTGATGTCTCATTATATATTGGTTATTTTCATATAGCTTAAAATCCACCATTTATAAGACCGCCTCCGTGGTGTAGTGGTTAGAGCTTCCACCCGGAGAGCGGACAGTCGCAGTTCGATCCCCGGCCGCGTCATACCAAAAGACGTTATAATATGGTACTTGTTGGTCCCTGCCTGATGCTCGTCCTTAATGGGTACAACAGGGACTGGTCGGCTCGGAGTCAGTATAATGTGTCTGAGTGAGGTATTCATGCATAATTGTGGCATGGTATCTCTGTGAGCTGGCACTATAAAACCAGCTTAAGTCTGGGCTAGTACAAGGAGCCACACATTATACATGCGCATGCACGTCGTCATATGAGTGACATATTCTCAAGCACGACGTTAAACCCAATTTCACTTCACCTCACATTTAATAGTATTTAAGTTATAAAAAAAAATGTATATCTATCTTCATTGTGGACAGTTTGCCAGTGACCTACATGTATCTGTCAACCAGTTCTCAGCTGACCTATATATTTTTCTGTTATTGTTATTAGTAAATAATTTTTAGGTTTTAGATACATTTTATGGCAAAAATAGTTTTCACATCTCAAGCATACATTTATTGTTGCTTGCCTTTCTCACCAGGAAGTGTATGTTCAATTTTGATATGTTCACAAAGTACATAAACGTACTGACATATTGATAAATCCAAGCATAGAGATGACAAGATTTTATGGATGATCAACTTCTTTATTTTAACAATGGCGACGTTTCGGTATAGATTCTTATACCGTTTTCAAGCATATGGGGAAATGAAGGGGTACACCAGTTTATATACAAGATAAGATAGAGAGATAACAATAACAAGGGTGGGCAAACAAAGCATCAAAGAAAGTTACATGATGAGCTACAATAGCATGATGATGAGCTAAGATAACATGAATGAGATGAGTGGGATTACCATGACAATTGGTGACTGTAAAGTCCCCATATTTGACAACGGTATAAAATCTACCAAACAGAATGCCATTGTTAAAATAAAGAAGTTGATCATCCATAAACTCTTGTCATCTCTATACCACCAACTTCTAGAATGCCCCTCAAACAAAATCCAAGCATATCTGAAATGCAATATGTAAAATGACTGTTTTTAACCATTGTTGCTGTTTATTGCTTAGTTAATTATTGGTGTTTATTCCTCTGTTTCGTATCCATGTTTTGTATGAATTGTTATTTTTGTCTTGAACTTAACTAAACTTCGGAATTTCAGACTTGTGGTGATTGGTCGAGTCTTCCGAATCATTCGAATTGTGAGGATCATCTATTTCATGGTCGTGCAACATCGTCAGGTTACCAGGGCAACACGTCATGTGGTCTCACAAAACAAGCGACGATACCAGAAGGATGGTTTTGACCTTGACCTTTGTTATATTACAGGTAATATTGCCATTGATGCCAGTCACCTACGGAAAGTGCATATGATGTGATTCAGGTAATACACCTCTTGCCATTGATGCCAGTCACCTACAGAAAGTGCATATGATGTGTGATTCATTGAAGATATTTAACACAACCTCTTGTTCTGAAGATTTACAAGATGTATCGGGAAGGGAATGTAATGTTACACACTATCCTCAACATAGACTCAGGCTTTGTGAAGCGGCAGGGCCAGAGGTTTCATATAGTGCAGTGACAACAACAGGTAACCAGAACTGGTTTGTCGAATGTTGTTTCATGCCCTGACACAGAGTAATTATATTTCATACCCATCCAAAGGCAGTGGCCTTCTACAGAAATCCCATCAGGGTGAGTAGCAAGTGTGGGGGATGCAAAATACGATTGTGAAATAATTATTGCCCAATGACTAAGCGACAAAGCAATCGATCATGTTTTCTCTTAATCGAACACAAACAATTTTGGAACACTTATTTGCCTTTAACAATATTTTTCACAAGGTTTGTGTTGTCTGTTAAAAGTCAAGATTGAATTTATCTTGAAGACTCCAGGAACTTTTCGGTTCCAAACATACTCGTCTTCCTTTAAAGATGTAAAGTTACAAATGCATTTTGTGCAATTTGCAAAAACTCAAAGAAAGAATTATGTGTTTTTCTGTATTGTTTGTTTAACAAACATAACCAGGAAAATGTGATAAATGCCGCTAACCAATTATTTTTCGATGATTGATACGGTTGCAATGAACCAATCATCAATTATGAGATTTTAGCCAATTTCAACACTAATGCAAATTAGCTTCTAGTGTTTGGCCGTGTTGTGGGGATCAGGAGCTCAAACAGCTCTGGGGCAGTGGGGTAGCCCTAATGGTTCAAAGTGTTCACTTGTCCAATGAGGCCTGGGTTTGAATCCCCACATGGGCACAGTGTGTGAAGCTCATTTCTGAGTATCCTCTGCTGTGATATTCCTGAATATTGCTGCTAAAACCTAATATTCACTACTCACTCAGGCAATGCACTTTAGTTTATTTTGTATAGTTAGTCCATTGGGCAAGGTGGTTACCAATAATTGTGGGTTTGAGTCGGTTCCCCCCGATTAAGGTTCCTGGTTTGTCAACACTGTATTCATGCTTGTGGGTTCCTCTGAGGTGGTAAACAGTGGATCTGGATCCTTGATTGCTTTGGATCATCATTGAGCAGGGATGCTGACATATAGCAAGAATACTTTTGAAGCAGCATTAAACCCAACAAACTCACTCACCAGTTAAATGCCAAGTCTTGTTTACCAAACATACTGAGATTTTGTAGTAGCAGTGTATGAAATAAGGCCCGTCCGACCGCCTGAGACAGGCTAGATTTTGTAGTAGCAGTGTATGAAATAAGGCCCGTCCGACCGCCTGAGACAGGCTAGATATTGTAGTAGCAGTGTATGAAATAAGGCCCGTCCGACTGCCTGAGACAGGCTAGATTTTGTAGTAGCAGTGTATGAAATAAGGCCCGTCCGACCGCCTGAGACAGGCTAGATTTTGTAGTAGCAGTGTATGAAATAAGGCCCGTCCGATCCGACCGCCTGAGACAGGCTAGATTTTGTAGTAGCAGTGTATGAAATAAGGCCCGTCCGACTGCCTGAGACAGGCTAGATTTTGTAGTAGCAGTGTATGAAATAAGGCCCGTCCGACCGCCTGAGACAGGCTAGATTTTGTAGTAGCAGTGTATGAAATAAGGGTCCGACCGTCCGACTGCCTGAGACAGGCTGAGATTTTGTAGTAGCAGTGTATGAAATAAGGCTCCGTCCGACTGCCTGAGACAGGCTAGATTTTGTAGTAGCAGTGTATGAAATAAGGCCGATCCGGCCCTGAGACAGGCTAGATTTTGTAGTAGCAGTGTATGAAATAAGGCCCGTCCGACTTGGGTATTATGTAATGGCAGTGTATGAAATAAGGCCTGAGACAGGCTAGATTTTGTAGTAGCAGTGTATGAAATAAGGCCCGTCCGACCGCCTGAGACAGGCTAGATTTTGTAGTAGCAGTGTATGAAATAAGGCCCGTCCGACCGCCTGAGACGGGCTGGGTATTGTAGTAGCAGTGTATGAAATAAGGCCCGTCCGACCACCTGTTACAGGCTAGATTTCTGACGGACAGTCTAAATTTACAGCTCGCCAACCCGATGGTCTGGTGCAAATTTTAGATTTTAGATGTTCCATACATCTGAGTAAATTCACCATATCTTGATGTCTGGTCTGGTTAAATCCATTTTGGGCTGATAACATTTTGAAGTTACCAGCCCTGATGTCTGGCAGGGTTTTTGGCTTATTTCATATACTGGTAGTAGTAATTTTATAATTTCTAATTCTGCACGAACAAGAGACATACCAAGTATAGTGAGTCAATGTTTTGATCTGACTTTGTGTTGAGAATATACGTGGCCACAATGCATTAATGTGTTCATGTGGGATCACAGTCATCTAGAGAGTCAGGGAAGAGTTTCTGGGGAATCTGCATTACAATCTTTAATTTCAGGAAGTTGCCAGGTTTTTCAACACCAAGCATCCAGGGCATTACAGAATATATAATTTATGCAGTAAGTATTGCTAGTGGCAGGTGATTCTGTAGTGATGTGGATTCTGTCGTTTGTGTTTGTCAACATATGTCTCTGTGATATCCTCACTGTGACTAGACCGCCTCCATGGTGTAGCGGTTACAGCGTCCGCCTGGAGAGCGGAAGGTTGCAGGTTCTATCCCCGACCGCGTCATACCAAAAGACGTTAAAATATGGTACTTGTTGCTCCCTGCTTGGCGTTTGGCATTAATGGGTACAACAAGGACTGGTCGGCTCGGAGTCAGTATAATGTGTCTGAACGGGGTATTCATGCTTCACTGCAGCATGGTATCTCAGTGGGCTAGCACTATAAAACCAGCTTCAGTCTGGGCTAGTACAAGCAGCCGCACATACACATACGAGCGCATGCACGTCGTCATATGATTGTGATCTCATCTGACTGTGACATTTTCTGGCTGTGTCATAGTTTCAGTGTGACTTTGTATAACTTTGGCATTATGTGACTTACCATGTCTGATTGTAATGTTGACAGTAGCAACATCCTACTGTAACTTTGACTGTAACCATGTCTGACTGTGACTGTGACTTTAACCATGTAACTTTGACTGTAACCATGTCTGATTGTAATGTTGACTATAACAATATATTCAACATGGTATATTTTGTGTATCATACATTATTCATAAGCATACTAGTGATACCGATTTTCCTCTTTCATTTCTCCAGGTGAGCGAGATTACGATGAGACGTTATTTTATAAGAATGTGCGGCGAGTTTTCATCGACGATCACAATGTGCCTAAACTTGAGTAAGAACAATTTTAAATATCTTTCATATAAATGTATAAATTATGCTGAAATTGTACATGCAGATACACAGTATAAGGGAGACAACTCCCATGTCATCAATCATCATTTGCTTATATTAAATATAGTTTTATCAGAATTGTTTATTATTATGATGGCTTTGATATTTTGTTTTGGTTTCTTTTAAAATATTTAACTATTATTAAAAATGTTTTAGTTTATTGAACAGGATGAGAAAATATTGTTTTGTTTTTTCAGGGACATGTTGAAATTTACTGATGACGTCCGTGAATGGATGGCATCTGATGGCAGCAACATTATCGCAATTCATTGCAAGGGAGGAAAAGGTCGGACTGGGACGATGATTTGTACTTGGCTGATTGATTGTGGCTTGTTTGAAGAAGCGGAGGTAAGACAGCAAGTTGGGAAACTGTAATACTGTCAGTGATAACTTTGTGCTTGTGTAATAGGTGAGGTGAAATTGGGTTTTACGTCCCGCTGGAGAATATTTCGCTCATATGACGACGTGCATGCGTGTGTATGTGTAGGTGCGGCTGCTTGTACTAGCCCAGACTGAAGCTGGTTTTATAGTGCTAGCCCACTGAGATACCATGCCGCAGTGAAGCATGAATACCCCACTCAGACACATTATACTGACTCTGAGCCGACCAGTCCTTGTTGTACCCATAAATGCCGAGCGCCAAGCAGGGACCAACAAGTACCATATTTTAACGTCTTTTGGTATGACGCGATCGGGGATCGAACCCGCGACCTTCCGCTCTACGGGCGGACGCTCTAACCACTACACCACGGAGGCGGTGTGCTTGTGTAATAACATAGGGTTATTGATATATAGACTGATACTAACAGTATAGTTATGTAAAAGTTGACAAAGATGGGTTTATTTGCTGATGATGTTAGTAAGGAGAGTCTGACTCTGTCTGTAAGCAATGGAGGGGTAACCTTGACGTTAAAGTGTGAATTGGCCCATGGGTTTTAAACCTCATTTGGGTAATCTGTACATGAAGTCGATTCTTTCTTTCTACTTTTGAATATTTGGAGTAATTAAAAAATTGAAAACCATTAAAAACACAGTCTCATGTCTTGTGTCATCTATTTCTCATAGCATTGTCAGAGTCCAAATATATTTCCATCACTCTATTGAGTGGTAAATTTTTAATTATTTTTTTTCGGATCATTTTTAAAACATTGTTGTTTTCTCTTTCTATTGATCACTGATTAATATTGTTGTTTCATGACATCTGTTTAACTGAGTCAAATCTCACTATGGTGGGCACGAATATTGCTGGTAGTGCTGATTTGAAGCAATAGGTGTGCAAGAGTTGTCTCCCTTGATTCTCCACCGTGCCGTATGATGAAGATAATGGGTTGTCAGGGTAGATGATGTGTTGCTAGGGTATGTCCAGTCAGTAGTTTCTGTCTTGTTGTGCTGCAGGAGAGTCTCACCTACTTTGGTGATCGTCGGACGGACCTGAGTGTTGGAAAGTCCTTCCAGGGTGTGGAGACTCCCAGCCAGGTGAACTAAACTTATTGATTATTGCATACATAACATGGGAAAAGAGCTGAGAGATTAAATCTTTGTCCTCCAAATTTGTTGAATACTATTACTGAAACCAGAATTACTTAAGCTTGGAATTTTATATTGGCTGAAGATAATGATGCTCTTCTACACACTTGTTTCATGATAATCTGATAAACGCTGAAAATATTCATGATAATTTGATAGAAACTGAAGTTGTTCATGATAAACTAGAGGAGGTGGGGTGGCCTAGTGGTTAAAGTGTTTGCTTGTCAAGCCAAAAACCTGGGCTTGATTCCCCATCCGGGTACATTCTGTTAACCTTGTGATGTAAATTGTCATTTAGTATGTGCTGTCATCCAATGGCAGCGTTTCAAATTCCCGCCTGCCCAACCGTCCAGAACGGTCTATTTTCAACTCGGACGGTCAAATTTCAAAAGTAGCCTGTCCGGTGGTCTGGTAGATATTTTTACCCCTAACAGTAAATATTTCATAATATCAGACAGGTACTCTTGTCGTCAGTTTGAGGTGTTTACGGTTTTATGATGATTATGTTAAACTACATATGATTGGACAGTTCATGTTACAATAACCAATCACAACACATGTACTTTCAGTTTACCTAAACTCGGTGCATTGCCTGTTAGTGCTATGTAGTTCATTGCGATGCCTACAGCAGGGATGTACATGGAGTCCTGTATTTGAGGGTCCCTGGAACTCTTAATTTTCAGGGGTCCTGGACAACAAAATGGGGGTCCCAGACACTTAAATATTATTATTATTAATACTGTTATTGTATTGTGTATCATGATTATCACATTGTTACAGTAATTAAATTGCAAATAATACCATAACCTGGCTAGTAGCAAACTCAGTGATAACTTATTGTCACTTGATTGGAATTTTTGCAAAAAGTATTTGGACTTTCTCTGAGTCCATGTGGACGTCCTAATAAATTTTGTTGCATCCATTGTCAATTTTTATGCATATACGACACAGGAATACGCGTCCTGTAAATCCCTGCTACAAACAGTAACATGACTAACCTGATTTTGTTTGTTTTTTATTGTTGAAAACCGGACAGGCAAGTTTGTATCCGGACTGGTAATTTTTTAAATGGACTTCACACATTTGCCGATATGGGGAATTGAACCTGTGTGTTTGGCTCTAAGAGTGAACACTTTAATCACTGGCCTACCCTGTAGCTGATAAAGGTTTGAACAGTGTACAGATATCACTTATATGCCCCATCATTGAAAGGATCAACTGTTTTGATTTCCAGAGTCGTTATGTTGGGTACTATGAGAAGATAAAGAATGACAACCGGCAACTACCTCCAAAGAAATATATGAAAATTACATCCATAAAAATAGAAGGAATCACAGGTAATTTTATCAGTGTTGTTGACTAGTTGTTATGAGTCGTCTACTAGGTGTTATTATTCCAAATCACATGTTATCCTTCCTGGTCAAAATATACTGAACAGATATAGTAAGGGAACAGGAATAGTATTTTTAGGGTGAGATATATTTATATAATCATGTGCTTAGACTTCATTACATGTGTCATATATCAGGTGTTATCCATACTATTATATATGCAATGTTACTGTCATATAACAGGTGTTATCCATACTATTATATATGCAATGTTACTGTCATATATCAGGTGTTATCCTTACTATTATATATGCAATGTTACTGTCATATATCAGGTGTTATCCATACTATTATATATGCAATGTTACTGTCATATATCAGGTGTTATCCATACTATTATATATGCAATGTTACTGTCATATATCAGGTGTTATCCATTATTATATCTGAGATCAAATGTCATATCCATACTATGTGTGTATATCAGGTGTTATCCATCGCCCTATATGCAATGTTACTGTCATATTATCAGGTGTTATCCATACTATTATATATGCAATGTTATGTCATATATTACAGAACTTCCATACTATTATATATGCAATCTTCCTACGCCATGTGCTTTCCATTGTTATCCATACATGATATCCTCAAACATCAGATATATCTTGTGTTATCCATCCTACATTAGATATGACTAGTGTTATCCTCATACATCAGGTTATCCATAACTAGTGCTATCCTCCTACATCGGGTATATCTAGTGTTATCCATACTATTATATATGCAATGTTACTGTCATATATCAGGTGTTATCCATACTATTATATATGCAATGTTACTGTCATATATCAGGTGTTATCCAGGTACTATTATCCTACATCAGATATAAGTAGTGTTATCCTCCTACATCAGTTGGTATCCAACTAGTGTTAATGTTACATCGGGTATAACTAGTGTTATCCTCCTACATCAGGTGATATATAGGTATAACATATTGTTATGTTATCCTCCTACATCATACTGTGTATATCCATCCTTATCCATCTATAACAGGTGTTATCCTCCTACATCAGGTATAACTAGTGTTATCCTCCTACATCAGGTATAACTAGTGTTATCCTCCTACATCGGGTATAACAAGTGTTATCCTCCTACATCAGGTATGACTAGTGTTCTTCAGTATAACTGCAGTGTTATCCATCAGGTATAACTAGTGTTATCCTCCTACATCAGGTATAACTAGTGTTATCCTCCTACATCAGGTATAACTAGTGTTATCCTCCTACATCAGGTATAACTAGTGTTATCCTCCTACATCGGGTATAACTAGTGTTATCCTCCTACATCGGGTATAACTAGTGTTATCCTCCTACATCAGGTATAACTAGTGTTATCCTCCTACATCGTGTATAACTAGTGTTATCCTTACATCCTAGTGTTATCCTCCTACATCGGGTATAACTAGTGTTATCCTCCTACATCGGGTATAACTAGTGTTATCCTGACATCAGGTATAACTAGTGTTATAGATATACATAGTGACCTGTCCATGGAGATCAGGTGTTATCCTCCTACATCAGGTATGACTAGTGTTATCCTCCTACATCAGGTATATCCTCCTGCATCAGGTATAACTTGTGTTATCCTCCTGCATCAGGTATAACTAGTGTTATCCTCCTTCATCAGGTATAACTAGTGTTATCCTCCTATATCAGGTATAACTAATGTTATCCTCCTACATCAGGTATAACTAGTGTTATCCCTTCATCAGGTGTATCTAGGTATATCCTCCTGCATCACATGTATATTGACCAGGTGTGTTATCCTCCGGTAGTCATGTCCATGGAGATCAGGTGTTATCCACCTACATCAAGTATAACTAATGTTATCCTCCTACATCAGGTATAACTAGTGTTATCCTCCTACATGAGATATAACTAGTGTTATCCTCCTACATGAGATATAACTAGTGTTATCCTCCTACATCAAGTATAACTAGTGTTATCCTCCTACATCAGGTATAACTAGTGTTATCCTCCTACATCAGGTATATAACTAGTGTTACGGTGATATAACTAGTGTTATGTCCACATCACATGTCTGTTATTGACCAGGTGATGACGGGCGGTGTGACTCTGTCCATGGAGATGTTTCGGCGGATGACCTGCACATCTTTGAATGTGTCGTCGGTACAGGCGTAAACTGCCAGGTAACTCTCAGGTTTACCTCATCAGTGTTTTTATTGATCTTAAAAGGTATGTAACTCCATTATTCCTTGACATCAGTTTGGTATTGCTTAAACCATACTGAAATTTGGTGATATTTTTATCCTAGAACCAGCAACCAGGACTGGAGCCGTTTGATTTATTATGTTGGACAATGATGAAACCAGACTTGAAATGATGTTGTCCAGATTTACAGGGTGTTCTGATAGATGCAAGTGCTGTATATTGAGTAACTTGTTTACAGCTGATGAAGTACACGGACAGCGACAGTATCATCATCAATCTGCAGAACAGCCCCCGACTGGAGGGCGACATCAAGGTCATGTTCCACTCCACAAATGTAAGCCAGGTCTCCATAAGCCAGGTCTTTGTATTCTTGGTCTCCATAATCCAGTTCTTTGTATGCTAGTTCTCCATAAGCCAGTTCCTTTTATGTTCCTTCTCCATGAACCAGTTCCTTGTATGCTAGTTCTTGCTACGCCTGTTCTCCATAAGCCAGTTCTTTGTATGCTAGTTCTCCATAAGCCAGTTATTTGTAAATCAGTTCTCCATAAGCCAGTGCTTTGTATGCTGGTCCTTGATAAGCCAGGCCTTTGTAAGCCAGTTCTTGATAAGTCAGTTCTTTGTAAGCCAGTTCTTTGTATGGTAGTTTTTAATAAGCCAGTTCTTTGTAAGCCAGTTCTTTGTATGGTAGTCCTTGATAAGCCAGTCCTTTTATGCTAGTCCTTGATAATCCAGTCCTTTGTATGCTAGTCCTTGATAAGCTAATTCTTTGTATGTTAGTTCTTGATAATCCAGTTCTTTGTATGCTAGTCCTTGATAAGCTAATTCTTTGTATGTTAGTTCTTGATAATCCAGTCCTTTGTATGCTAGTTTTTGATAAGTCAGTTCTTTGTAAGCCAGTTCTTTGTATGGAAGTCCTTGATAAGCCAGTCCTTTTATGCTGGTCCTTGATAATCCAGTCCTTTGTATGCTAGTCCTTGATAAGCTAATTCTTTGTATGTTAGTTCTTGATAATCCAGTTCTTTGTATGCTAGTTTTTGATAAGCCAGTTCTTTGTAAGCCAGTTCTTTGTATGGTAGTCCTTGATAAGCCAGTCCTTTTATGCTAGTTTTTATTAAGCCAGTTCTTTGTATGCTAGTCCTTTTGATATGGTAGTCCTTGATAAGCCAGTCTTTTATGCTAGTCCTTGATAATCCAGTCCTTTGTGTGCTAGTGATAAGTTCTTTGTATGTTAGTTCTTGATAATCCAGATAAAGTTCTTTGTAAGCCAGTTCTTTGTATGCTGTTTTGATAAGTTCCAGTGATAAGCCAGGCCTTTGTAAGCCAGTTCTTGATAAGTCAGTTCCTTGGAAGCCAGTTCTTTGTAATCCAGTTCTTTGTATGCTAGTTTTTAATAAGCCAGTTCTTTGTAAGCCAGTTCTTTGTATGCTAGATTTTAATAAGCCAGTTCTTTGTAAGCAGGGATGCACACCCACCCTCCTTTTGTCCTGAAACTGTATTAAATGACCATTGACCGACCCCACCCCCATCCAATTTCTGAACTGTGCACCCCCTTTTCTCAAAAAGCTGTATCTGCCCCTGATAAGCCAGTTCTTGATAAGCCAGTTCTGTGCATGTGAGTTCTTTATAAGCCAGTTCTTCATTAGCCATATTTATTATTGTTGTAAACTGCTGCAGCTCAGCAACATTCAAGCAGTATGATGCCAGTCGGTCCATAACAGCTTCGAACCAGTGGCTGATATTATGAGCAACAGTTCATGACTGCTTCAGTTCTCATAGTGTTCACATGACTTGTTCTTGTATAATAAGTAAATGAGTAATCATGGCTTTACAGAAATGTGTATATTTCTACATGATAATTATACCACTGAGGTTATTTTACATCTGTGACAAATCTTTAAAAAAATTTAAATTTAAAAATTTCATTGTAAAGCAGTAACTTTGGAAATTGTGATAATTTAAATGTGTCTGAATTGTAAATTTCCAGGTGCGTCTTCCAAAGGGCTATGACAAGTGCCCGTTCTATTTCTGGTTCAACACGGCCTTCATAGAAGATCATAAGTGAGTCGTTCTGTCGGATCTACTTCGTCTGTGTCATTATATCCCTTTCAGAAACACTTGCAATGAAAATATCCTGATAAACTTCAGCCAATCAATTTCTTTAAAAACATTGATATTTGTTGTTGTTTACTTGGACTTTTGTTAAGATATCTGCTTACAGGCAGTTTTCTGTATTATGATCATTACATTACAGACAGTGAATTAGAATGAATTCAGTGCTTTTTTCAGATTACACATGGCTCGAAGTGAAATTGACAACCCTCACAAAAAGAAGGTCTACCATGTATTCAGGGAAAGCTTTGCCATTGAAGTCAACTTTGAAGATGTCAATCCTGATTTCCTATGAGTAAGTTCATCCTTCTATGCTCACATTTGAAAAATGCTGGTTATGAGTGAGTGAGTGAGATTAGTTTTATGCCACACTCAGCAAAATTCCAGCTATATGGCGGCAGTCTGTAAATAATCAAGTCTGGACCAGACAATCCAGTGATCAACAGCATGAGCATGGATCTGCGCACTTGGGAACCGATGACATGTTTCAACCAAGTAAGTGAGCCTGACCACCCGATCCCATTAGTCGCCTCTTACGACAAGCATGGATTACTGAAGATCAATATTCTAACCTGGACCTTCCACGGATCCTGGTTATGAAGTGTGGCATAACTGAGTGGATGCTAATTATGATGATTATGATTATTTTGACCATGACTATGTAAGATAAAAAATACAAGATGTTTTATTTAACGTTCGTTGTAACAGGTAACAATATTACATTATAGCATAAGTTATGTGATGACACTTCCTTAGTGAAGTACAAATTCTGGTTCCATTGAGGAATCAAACCTACTCTTTCACTGTGAGGTACCAATTTGCCAGCACACAAAGTCAGCAATCTAACCCGACTCAGCCACTGATGTTTTCAGAAAATGGAAGTCTGACAACTGATTGTCTAGGCCACATACTTTGCGTACCCCTCTGCCAAGTGTACATTGGCCCTGCTCCCATGGCCGAAAGCTGTAATACACAATGCATTTTAGAAAGTGGTCAAATGTAACATGAGTTCTATCTGGGATTACATTTTCTTAGTTAAGTACAAATTCCAGTACCTTTCTGGGCTTAGTCCCATCCATGATTTGAACCTTCTTTCTGAGAGTGATGCACCACACTGCCAGCACACAATGTCAGTGATCTCACCCTCTCAGACACCTGGACATCCGTTCAGAACTATTGTCAGTGATCTCACCCCCTCAGACACCTGGACATCCATTCAGAACTATTGGCATTGTGTGTTTTGGCAATACTGACTGACTGACTGAGTTTGGTTTTACGCCGCTTTTAGCAATATTCCAGCAACATCACGGCGGGGGACACCAGAAATGGGCTTCACACATTGTACCCATGTGGGGATTCGAACCCGGGTCTTCGGCGTGATGAGCCAATGCTTTATAACCACTAGGCTACCCCACCGCCCTGTTTTAGCAATAGGAGACATGCCAACATAAACAGGTTTACAGTAAACTTAAACAGGAAGTAGAAGGAAATGGCGAGAATCATCTATCATGTTCATTATCTGTCCGTCCATGCATCAGTCTGTCATTCTCTCCTTATTCAACTTGACAATTATTATGTATTTCAACAGGTTCAATGACCGGTGTTCATTAACTACACTTCGACTGAACATCCAGACCAGATGAACACAACACAAGTGATGTTTGCCCCATTTTCGACTGCCAAAGTGAGATCTACACCAATTGTGAAGACCCAAGTGAGATGTCCGCTATTTTCAATGACCCAATTGAGATCTACACCAGTTTAAAAGAAACGCACAAGATCTACACCGTTTTGGATAGCCTCACTCTACACCAGTTTTGAAGATCCATGTGAGATCTACACTATTTTGGATGGAATCACCTGAGACCTACATTTTGTTAACAGATCCCAAGTGAAATCTACACAAGTTCTTATCCCATGAGGGAAGATTCCATTTATATTTATATTTGTCCAAATCTGACTGTTCATTCAGATTGGTAGATTGTACATCTCTCCATGTCTCTCTCCGAAAACATCAGCAGGCAGAGGAAAGAATGTATTAAAAGCACAAATGCAACACGTATTGTCACCATTTCCCCATGTAGTTAAACATAATAATATGTAAAGTATATGAATAATTTAACAATTGACCAATCATAGTGCACATCAAACAGAGCTGATTAAAATGGATACCAAAAAATGGATAATGAAGGAAGTCTTCATTTCATACTTAAGTAATTAGTAATCAGTTTATGTTTGAATAAAGAATTGAAAATTCTTTTTAATTACAATTTATAAGCAATATATTTCTAGCTCCTGAATCTGTTATTTTTATTTAATCTGCTTAATATTTATGTACAGACAAAAACATATTTGTAATCAGTGAAACATTTTGGTTTACCGGTGGGCTACAAAATAAAACACTACGTAGCATAGATTCTGTGCCAGGATTGCCAATACCTGATAATACTGTGTTTCTAAAGTCTTTTTCAAAATTAAATCTGGTCAATTTAAAAATGGATTTGTTGTCTAGTCTTGTACCTTACATTGCTTAGTATGGACAATTTTTATGCAAATTTACCTGCCTTATGATATTCAGTTCAATATATTAAGTCAATATATTATTTTCCTAACAGTATATTTGAAATATGTCTGGTTCATGTATGTTTATGTATTTACATCATATGATGTTAGTTGCCAGGGATATTTCACTGGGTATACAGACAGGAATATGTGAATAAATTAAAATACTCACAGGGAATCATGAAACAATTATCATTGAAATATTCAGTATGATTTACTTAGACTAAGTTGTTCGGTGTCAAATTTTGATATAAATATTTATGAATTTTTCAAAGAATGACTTGAGTTGAAGTTTCATATAACATTACTCAACACGTAAGTAATAATGTTTAAGCATGTGTCCAAATCTCTTGAAATATAATTTTGATAATGAATGGAAAACAAATTAAATGTATTTTGTATACAGACCTATTATTTCACCGATATTGACACTTGTCAATCAACTGACAAATAACCCTTGTCAGGACGTTTCTATGCAAAGAGCACAATATCAATATAAGTATATAATAATATGTTTTCAATGTTTTGTCCAGAACATAAATATGTTGTCTTTGTTTTTTTTGCATGGATTTTCACACTTTAGCACAAAACGATATTTACATATTCAGCATAGAAGATAAATTGAATTCGAGGAAGTTTATGATCCCA
Source organism: Haliotis rubra (assembly GCF_003918875.1). Lineage (NCBI taxonomy): Eukaryota > Metazoa > Mollusca > Gastropoda > Lepetellida > Haliotidae > Haliotis > Haliotis rubra. The sequence goes on along the minus strand of NW_025765159.1, from coordinate 431,580 downwards.
GTCAGAAGGTAGTGCAATAACAGGTAACCTTGACCATGACCTTTACCTTGACCTTGAACATGTTGTGCAATTACAGACAACAGTGACCTTGAACAATGCCATGTAATGGCAATAAGAACTTGAGATTACTTCCTGTAGACTGCAGTAGTTTCTTCAGGAAATGTACATAGGTGTAGGTTTCATTTGCTCCAGGAACCAATGCTTCTCTAAGAGGCGACCAAATTGATCGGTTTTAATGGGCATGGTGACTAGGTTGATAAGGTGCCCTTACATCCCAACCGAGTGCATTGTTGCTCATATATAGGCTTGTTGACTTAACTGATACATGTGCTAGTGTCCCATTTGTGTGGATATATGCTCTTGATGTCAATCACTGGATTGTCTGGTCCAGACTCAGATATTAACAGGCCGCCGTCATATAGTTGCAATATTGCTGAGCTCGGCGTTAAACAAAGTTTTCATTCAATTTCTGTAATAAAAGCCCATCTTCATCTTGGCATAAAAGATCTTCAAGAACCATCAGCATCAACAAATACAGGCAATTTATGTAGATATTTAACATAAAATCAATTAAAACACTAATTAATTCCAATTTGATAACTGCAGTTTGGAGCATCCAGTCCAAAGTGTTAATTTTTTTCAATTCCTACTTGTAGTTTGGCTTCAGAGAGAATCTTTTCACATTGACATAGTTTTCCACTTCTATATCACATGACCATGTCTTATCTCACCATATTTTGTACAATCTAGATACTCGGAAAATTTTTATATTTATCCTACAGTATTATTTTATCTTAATATTTTTTTTAATATCACCTTTGATATTATATCTGTATATTACTGTTCAAATTACACAAGCAGTGCAGATGCCCTAAATCACTTTGCAGAGTAGTGTCCCTTACCTATGCAGGATCCACTGGTCATGTTTAACCAACTAGAGGTGTTAATTTCTATGTACTGTTTTCATCTAATAATATTTCACCATATATATGCTCACTGGGATTTCACCCTACATAAATCACATACTTTTCAAACGCTGTTAAACACAAACGTCATCCTTTTTCAAAATTTGTTATTTTTATATCACTTCTCTGTAGCATTCCATTACTGTTTGTTGATGTATAAATGTATTCATTCCATGAAAACAAATATATGTCATGCCAAATAAGAAGAATGAGACCCACATAATCTGATAATCATTTCAGGTTGTGCCAGTCCAAAACAAACAGAGATAAGTTCAAACTTGAATGTCATGTGATAATTTGTTTGCTGGAAAAACTTCAAAATTTGAAATATGTGTTAACTTTAGCATAATTGTTTTGGCAAAATACATGTTACACGTTCAACTCAACTTTGTGATATTATTGCTTGAAATATTTTATCAAATAAATATGTAATCCAAAACAGAAAATAATGCCATAAATTCTAATTTTTTTCAAGACCCATTTTTTATACAAAAAATATTTATGGCATGTGTTCTTGTTGTATAACAGTTTGTTTTCATGTTATTGTCTAAAGCCATGTGGCAGCACATTAATGTGAATTGTTTATATGTTTATTAAGCATGTAAAGAGAAGCAGTTGTGAAAAGATGTACATTTCAGTGGAGGGAGGCAAGTGTTACACTGTTTGGACACAGGTGCAATAAACAAGTGATATCACAATGTGTTTTGTGTGTTATTTACACTGACTGAGTGAAGTTGTTGGCTGGTTTGTTATTTTACGCTGCACTCAGCAATAGTCCAGCTATAGGACAGCTTTCTGTCTATAATCGAGTCTGGACCAGACAATCTAGTGATCGACAAAATGAGCATCAATCTACGCAATTGGGATGGGATGACATTTGTCAAACAAGTCTGACCACCCTATCCCGTTAGTCACCTCTTATAAGCATGGGTTGCTGAAGACCAATTCTAACCTAGATCTTCATGAGTGACCAAGTAAAGAATGGGATGGGTGAGTGAGTTAGTTATAAAATCGCAATCTAACACAAAAACAAATAGACACAAAAGAATCAAACCAACGCGGACTGCAATAAAAACAACAGACCAACTCTAGAAAAAATTTGCATAATTGTTGTCACCAAAATAAAAAAGTTGTTTAAGAAACTGTCATAATTTATTTGTGCGTTTTCCAAGTTTGTTACAAGTGCGCATTGGCAACTAAAGGAACACCGCGAAAAGCGGGATGCACGTGCATTAGTGACGTCAGAGACATGTGATTACTGCTGATTGACAAAGTGAGAGAAAATGAAAGTCTATAATTTACAAAATCTACGATTTCTTCAAGGATGAAAATGACAGGGGGTGACCCAAGTATGCAATTACTAAGTACATACAGCGCACTCCCTGTGCAGCTGGGGTACGTGTCATCTCGCCAGCTAAAACATTTGTTGAGAATCCGTTAACGCACGTGCATCTCGCTTTTCGCGCTGTTCCTTTAGGTGCCAATGCGCCCTTGTAACAAACTGGGAAAACGCACAGATAAATGATGACAGTTTCTTAAACGACTTTTATATTTTTGTGACACAAATTATGCACTTTTTTTCTAGAGATGGTCTGTTTTTATTGCACTTCGCGTTGGTTTGATTATTTTATGTCTATTTGTTTTTGTGTTAGATTGCAATCGATCGGTATCATTTTGTCTCAAACGGACTGTAGTGATGGTGGATGAGAGGGTGAGTGAGTGTGGGTGGGAGTTGTGGGGGAGGAGGAAATGTCAACGGAGAGTTCTTGAGTGAGTGAGTTCTTGAGTGAGCGAGTTCTTGAGTGAGTGAGTTAGTTCTCGAATGTATTCTTGAGTGACTGAGTGAGTGTTTAATGCTACTTATGACCCCTACATTGTCAACTATGATTCAAAAAACTATCTGCTGATTGCCTGAGCACCTAACCCTGAATCAGACAACAATAACACTATCTGCCACATCCACAAAATCCTCATATTGAGGAGGTGTCTGCTGGGTTCCAATGAGGTGAATATATTTGTAGAAAGTGATCATAATTCAAGCTTCTGTGTGATACTTCCATGCTTCAGTTTGTAATATTGCCAGATTGTTCGTAGAGGCTTATACAGTCCAAGTCAAGTGGAACCTTTACCACCGTGCCAACCCCGGTTCTCACACTCACAGGGGCGTGTCACGCTTAGAAACAGCGTTAGAAAGACATATAGGTATATAGTGAGTGAGTGAGTGAGTTGGGTTTTACGCCGCTTTTAGCAATATTCCAGCAATATCACGGCGGGGGACACCATAATTGGGCTTCGCACATTGTGCCCATGTGGGGATTCGAACCCAGGTCGTCAGCGTGACGAGCCGACGCTTTAACCATTAAGCTACCCCACCGCCCCTATAGGTATATAGACCCTACCCTAGTACTATTCCTTTTATACAGTATTAGGGTAGGGTCTATATACCTATATGTCTTTCTAACGCTGTTTCTAAGCGTGACACGCCCCTGTGCTCACACTTGGAGTTCCAAGGATCTGTCTACACTTGTGGTTCTCACCTGGGTGTCTCTATACAAAAAAAACGTTAGCGCTGTGATAATACCTTAGCTCATGAACGGTTTACCTCATGCTTTCGCTAAGGTTGACGTCCCATTGCACCTTACGCTGAGCTAGAGGTGAGGTGAAATTGGGTTTAACGTCGTGCTTGAGAATATTTCGCTCATATGACGACGTGCATGCGTGTGTATGTGTATGTGCGGCTGCTTGTACTAGCCCAGACTGAAGCTGGTTTTATAGTGCTAGCCCACTGAGATAACATGCCGCAGTGAAGCATGAATACCCCACTCAGACACATTATACTGACTCCGAGACGACCAGTCCTTGTTGTACCCATTAATGCCGAGCGCCAGGCAGGGACCAACAAGTACCATATTTTAACGTCTTTTGGTATGACGCGGTCGGGGATCGAACCCTCGACCTTCCGCTCTCCGGGCGGACGCTCTAACCACTACACCACGGAGGCGTCCGCTGAGCTAGAGGTAGCCTTAGTTAAGGTGAAAAGTTAAGGTTGGTCCGACCCGGCCTTAGTGTGGCTAATGTTGACGTTTCCAGTAATTTCAACATGGCTACATTCTTGTCGATGTGTGAGGAAACTGGTAGAAAAAAAGAGAGTGTGAGATAGCTTAGCGAAAGGGCTGAAAATGAACTTTCACAATTGGTAACATCGTAAATGTCGCCATTTTTGACACAATACGAAATCGCGATTCACAGCGTTATTTGGTGTATGTTTTGAAATGTAAAAATATCAAAAATAGCTTAGGGACCGTTCATAATTTGTGGCTAGTGGGGTGATGATGATTTTATGGGGGTTGGGGTTGGGGGTGTCACTTAATTATTTTGTACATAACTTTTAGGCGGGATCATGAATTCACATTGTACATGCTTCTCCATAAAAAATCATCAAAACACACACACGCACACACACACATATACACACACACATATAAATTATGAACGGTCCCCTTATCAAGGATTACTGATGTAAGTTATGCATGAAATCATGATTCGAATGATAAATTGTGAAACTGTGCCCGATAAATCTATGTAGAATCGGTTGGGAATAAGAACCAAATGATGGTGGGTGGGTTGGTCGTGTATATGGTGATGAGGACATTATACTTGTATTGAACTACAAGTACATCATTTTGTTTTGCCCAAAATACGCTTTCACTGCTGTTTACTGCGTAATTATTTGTGACATATGCACGCCAATTGGTTTATCATTAGAGGAATAGTTCGGCTTTTGTTTCTTATAACCATTATAAAAGACATTTAAATAACTCAATTGTCGCTTTGTTTGGCCTGTTGTGACGTTTAATCAAGGGAAAGTGACATATCATTGGCTGATATTTCACTGTTTCATCGGGAACAGAAAACGCCATGAAAGTGGCACGAGAGTATTTCCTTCATCTGATGCATCTCACGTTTTGCTTTGTTAATCCATATAACCAAACTATAAGACGATTAAACAACCCAAGTTGATATGTGTTTGTCCTATTGTGACAGTTTATCAAGCAAAAGTGACATGACCCTTGTTGATACTTTATTATTCGTTTCATCAGAAACAGGAAACGAAATCCTAGTGGCACGAGAGTATTTTCCTCGACCCATTTTCAGTGGTAAGTAGACATCGAGTTGATTTATCGGTAGAAGTTTTCTATTCTTTTCAATTTGTTACATTGATATCACAGACGAACTAGAGAGACAATTCGTTATTGGGACAGACCACGCACCCTCACAGGTCTTTGAAGTTTGCCCGAATAACAATCCTTCACGAGGGAGAGGGTGTCCTGTAAGCCCAGTTGACGTGTCACGTGACAGTGACTGACAGCTATTGGAACGTTAAAATGGAAAGCGTGTCGATTTCCCGCCATCTACTTTAAAATGTGTTTGAAAGGAAATGGTGCAATAGGGCCTGTTGGTAGCAGCTTGAAAAGCGAGTCCAGGACGATGGCATTTACAGCAGTGGTAAAGTGTCATTCAGTGATGGGTATGACACGAGCTCAGAAGATCAAAGGCACCGCGGTAACCGATTGCAAATCCGACTGAAATTGACAAAAAAAACGGGAAGAAAAACATGCGAGAATTCTTCCGCTGCAATAAGGCATGACCGATTCAATGGCTTTTGAGAATTATCTCGCAGGTTTTGTGAACCGAACTTGTCAAGATTAAGATTGAGAAGGCGATTTCAGGGAAGACCGTTTTTTGTGCGAAACTATAATATTCAGATGATGGGGTAACAAGTGAGAACGAGAAGAAACTAGCACAATTGAAATGCATGACAAAGGGATTATTATACAGTACTTGTGGAAGTGTGAAGGGTGGCGGTTTTATATGACTTTTTATGACAGTTTTCAAACTCTGAGAATTTGATCCATCCATCAAGGGCGCTGAGACTGATTGAAAATTTGATGGAAACTGATTAAACAGAAAATGGTAATTATCAGAAGTTGTGGGAACTTAACTAGGCTTGTTTTTACGGTAACGAGAAACTCCCCGCCTTACACAAAAACAACTAATATCCTTCTTTGATTAAATCGAAGGTGACGCTTGAAAAAATAAATCCCCAAATGTCAAAATATTTCTCTGAAATACTACTTTCAAAGGCCAAGGCGAAAACTAGAATTCTCGTTCACTCGCCTTTGATTTAGACATGTGGAAGGCACGTCTGACTCACTGTAATGACGAGTTTAAAAAGGAAATCAAATATCGATGATGACTTTTTTGGCATGAAGGCTTATGGTGGGATTTGTTTTGTTTTTTATCAATCCCTGGGAGTTAAAGAGTCATAAATCTCACAAGTTTAATGCTCGTGTTTGTAGGTGAACCTGTAGTAGTTCTTCATCCTTGAATATCTCCATCACCATCGTGAATAGCATTGGTCTTTGGCAACGCATGCTTATAAGAGGGGACTTACAGGATCGTGTGGTCAGGATCGATGGAATGTTTGATGCATGTCATAGTTTTCTAATTGCGTGTTTTATGCTTATGACGTCAACCATTAGTTTGTCTGCACCAAATTATTCACATTTTACATACCACAGTCACATAGTTTGCATATTGTGAGTGCATTGCGGGCGGATCCAGGCTTTTGGACAAGGTGTGTGTGTGTGTGTGTGTGTGTGTGTGTGTGTGTGTGAGTGTGTGTGTGTGAGAGAGAGAGAGAGAGAGAGAGAGTAGTGTGTGTGTACGTACGTACGTACGTGTGTGTGTGTGTGTGTGTGTGCGTGTGTGTGTGTGTGTGTGTGTGTGTGTGTGTGTGTTATAAATAATAAATCATGTCCAAATGGTTGGGTTACCAAAGGGGAAAGTTTTATGACACCTACCTTTCCACCCCACCCCGTGATCCGCCCCTATATGCAATCGAGTAAAACGGATGTCGGAGGCTTAAGATGCCTTGGCAACTGAGACACTTGGATACTCTTGCAAGCCCCACACTCAAACACACAGAGCTTCAATAAGTTATAGAGAAAAGCAGTGTACCGATAAGCTAGGTTTGTGGTTGATTTCAAAACAACTCGCAAGGAACATAAAACATTTTGAACAAGCGAACAAGAAGTCTTTCATCCCCTCGAGCAAAGAGTCTATTGAATCGAAAACATGCACAGAAAACGAACGAAGCGTTGGTCAAAGGTAACTATGTGTCGCCGCAAATGTCAAACACAAACACAATACGAGCACTTTTTAACACCAAATCCATGTAGAAATATCAACAAACGAAACATCAAGTTTCCAGTTCTAATGAATTTGAGCAGTGTTTCTAACTTCAAATTTTCATTTGCGTCATTCCCATGCTTCCTTGTGAAGTTAATGGACAGTCTGTGTGTGATAGCGTTCCGTAACACTCGGGGAAATAAAAAACACAACTTAATCAACATTAATGTAGATTCATTAGAGTGTACAGTCACAGTTGAATATTTGTATGTTAATAGAACCTTTGGGACACAAGGGCTTACGTGGGCAATGAGCCAAGTAATTATAACAGCAAACATATTGAAACACGAGACCCGCCAAGATGGTCTGAATAGAAAATTGGATTTTCGGCACTAAATCTATGAATTTAATACATTTATTGTTCGCCCCCGTTTGTTTTGGAACGAAATTGGAGAATATCTTCAGATATTTGATAGTATTTGGTAATTGAAAACGATCAAATAAGTATAAAGATTTGCCTTAAGTTCAAGAGGCGTAAAGGGCAACGTGTTTGGTAATTCAAGGCTTGTGGTTTAATATTTGCAATATGCTTTTGATGTGACAGATTGGTTTCAAGACTGATCTATTTCATGAACTTGACAAAGGCGTTTGATTGGCATTTGACAGCCTGTTTAAGGATAATGCATTTAGTGTCAATTATGCTGCTGAGTTGTTATTTCTCAGGTTGTAATCAAATTAATGTTAAGAGATGAATGAAATAAAATGAAATGTTTCTCATGTCGCTGTCCCGCTGTATTCAGTGTGTGTGACCATTTTTGTTAAAACAGTTTGTTGCTTGACCTGAAGAGTTGACAGGTTTGTTTATCGAGTGTCGAAGCTGCTCGTCGAATTTAGCTTAAAACAATATGTTAACGGGACATATTTGCAGTAAAAACACGTTTGAACAAAGGTCAGTGCACTTAGGCTGAATGGAATACGATGGCATGCATTAAACAAGTCGGCCAGACTGACCACCCGATCCTATTAGTCGCCGTTAGACAACTATTAGTGGCTGAAGGCCAATTATAGCCAGATCATCCGGACTTACATTTAAACTGACGGACTGAGTTTGATTTTACGCCGCTTTTAGCAATATTCCAGCAACATCACGGCGGGGGCACCAGAAATGGGCTTCAAAAATTGTACCCATGTGGGGATTCGAACCCGGGTCTTCGGCGTGACGAGCCAACGCTTTAACCACTAGGCTACCCCACCGCCCCCTTACATTTAAAGGTGGCATTAGCCGAGGTAAACTAATCATTAGTGGAAAACTCAACAAAATACTATAACACATTACATCGAGTAAACAAACTTTAATAACTTGCTTTCCAAGCAGGTGACTGCCACATATACAAGTTATGAGTACCCTTCAATTAGGAGAAGTTGATTGGTTGATAGCCTACGTATATGAAACCGAAGTTTCACAGTTGGTGTGAAATCATCCTACCATGTCCTAACGGCTAGTATGGACGACCTTCTGGTTTGGAAAATACGGATTCAAACGGATCGTACCATCCGATACTACCTGGCAAATAGTGTAATATGATAATAATTATAATAATGCAATGATAATATTGGACAAGGTTATGTCTTCCTTTAAATCCGACTGCATCTTGCATTTTTCTATTTTAATCTGTAAAATGACTGATTGAGTTTAGTTTTACGCAGAACTCAGCAGTATTCCAGCTATATGGCGGGGGTGTAAACAAAATATGATAATATGTATAATTACACTGCACTAGGATTCATACAGAAGGTGCTTGCTAACAGTTTTTTCCCTTTATGGTAATTCTCAACTCCCTGTGGAGAATACATTTTTTTACTTCCCTTCTTTGATAGGATATCTATTTAAAGGTTCAGTTAATCAGCCCAGATATAATTATTGTTAATTATTTTGTCCGCAACATTTGTTAATATTTCCCATAAATCCGAGATAAAACAAACAATAAAAAATGTATTAAAAAACCCAAACATAATCAAGGTACATTATGCCGTTTCTGTCAATGACGTAATCGAACTGTCGACTCCAGGTCAACCCCTGTTCGCTTGCGTTTCTTCGAGAGGTCGTTTATCAAATGCATGTACCGTTACGTTTGGATTATTTATAAATCCATTGGCGCTGTCGGCGTTCTGGAACACCTTCAAACCTGATGCATCGCACTTGAATCCTGAACTAATTCTCCGTCATTACCCGAATTCTTTTTTTCTCCTCCGAAAATACATAGATAAAAAACGCGTACTCAGATAAACAACTTGATTTTTTAAGAAAAGTCTTTTCTGCAATTTAGGAGGGTAATTGGGAAGGTTAAACCAATACGTTTAAATTTAATTTGACGTTTTCTCCCTCGGGGTGAGAAGGATACTTTTTTAATAAGGTAAAAAGGCGTTTAAAGTTTCACTTCTAACGCTAGGTTTGTTTTTATTCAAGAATTAATGTTATTTTCACATGAATTTCAACATTGAACTGTTAGTTCTCAATTTCACTTTCAGTGGGAAAAGTAAAACATTGACCTTTTTATGTTTTGATTTATTAGGACGTCAAGTCATTGACACAAACGTGATTGTTGCATCAGAGATGCGGTGTAACCTTACAATCCAGTTCCTCATTGAGACAGGTGCTGTCTTTTCTAATTATTCAAGACAAAGAATAAAAACAACTTTTGTTATTGCAGTGTGATTAATGACGTTGAAGACCGTCGTCAAATGCTATGTTCTTTCATCTCCGAACACCTCTTATTTCTGTACACTGTGGGAATATTTTACTTTAATTTGTTGTAGTCTCTGTTAGTTTCTTAATTACTGTTTTTCTTGTAAGGAAGGAGCGGCGGGTTAGCCTCGTGGTCACGTCGAAGACCCGGGTTCGACTACATGGGTACAATTTGTGAAGCCAATTTTTGGTGTCCCCTATAGTGATGTTGCTGGAATATTGCTAAAGGCGGCGTAAAACTAAACTCACCCACTCACTCTCACGTTAGGATCCGCCGACTATGGGTCTGTTCCAAAACTGTCCCGATAGGGCCCTTGGTTTGGCGGTATTGATAGCTTTTCTTGAAGATTCGGTCAGAACCGATCTTCACTAACGGGATCGAATGGTCAAGACTCGATGGCTGAAAGATTGCTGAGTGTGGTGTTTAACTAAAATTTAAAATGCATTATACTGTCTTGCTCACGTTCAACAATCATATGAAACTGTCAAGCCATGATATAACGTTAACACTGTCCACATCAGGTGATGGGGGGAAGGGATGAAGACAGTGAGATAGGGACGCACGGTCGTAAAGGAAATTAAATTCAAATTCCAACACAAAAACAATCTGACCCCAAAGAAACAAAAGAAACCAAAAGCGATACACATTCTGATCCGTAGTAACATCTACATTGTACACCGAAACGCAAACCAAATATACGTTCTGATACAAACACATTAGGGTGAAAGATTGGAAAATGAGTAGGTGTATGTAAGAGTCGGTGCAGTCTCCTTGGCCACGTGTTCATCCTAACCTCAAGAACACACTTTACAAGCCTATAGACCATCATTTGCATGCACCCTGCAGCAACCTCCTCAGCTAAACTTATTCTTTCGTGTAATTTCACAATAAATCCCGGTGCTGTGTAATTTCACTTGACAAAAAGTCGTAATGTAGTTGTTTAAGCAAATTCCACGTAGTTTACGTGATGGAGTCAGTTCGGTAATGGCCGTCACGTGTTGGAGCTGACGTAAACAACGTCCTCTGCACCAACGATGTCTGCTGAAGGGTGATCTACTGCAGCCTCTGAGTTGAAGTGCCATAAAATATACACTGTGTCGATGCCGCCGCGATCAGTTCTCGTTGGAACCTAGGGGTAGGATGTGTGGAAGTGTCAGGGGGTAGGGAACATGTGTGGGACAGGTCGAGGAGCCGGGGTGGGTAGCCCAAAGTAGGGTCAAACCATGAGTGGCTGGGGTAGAAGACATTTAGGTTCGTCGGAGATCTATCCTTCACCGAACCGAACTTGGGTTGTACAATATTGTGCTTTTAACACGGCGTAAGAGTATGAACGGCAAACTGGTTCGCATTAGCTTTGGTTGTTGAATATGAAGAGAACTGTTAGACGTTGTGAGAATTATTGGATGTGGGATGTGGCTGCTGTTGTTGAAATTGGCGGAAATTGTTACATGGGTCAGGAATTGTTGTTGAATGTGACGAGAATTGTTGTATTTGACGAGAATTGTTGGATATGACGAGAATTGTAAGATATGACGAGAATTGTTGATGTGGGATGTGGCTACTGTTGTTGAATATGGTCGACGGAATGTGGCGGAAATTGTTACATGGGTCAGGAATTGTTGTTGAATGTGACGAGAATTGTTGGATATGACGAGACGAGAATTGTTGGATATGGCGAGAATTGTTGGATATGACGAGAATTGTTGATGTGGTGGAAAGTTGAGGGATTTGTGTGTGGATGTGGGGGGAATTGTTGTGACGTGGAAGACTTTGCGACATTAGACAATCCAATGATCAACATCATGAGCATCGATCTACTCAGTTGGGGTACGATGACGTGTCAACCAAGTCAGCGAACCTGACCATCCGAATCCATTAGTGGTCTCTTACGACAAGCATGGGTTGCTGAAGATCAATTCTAACCCGGATCTTCACGGGTAATATAAGTTAAAAACAAACCCTTGGTTTCTCGTATGGTCAAACTACACAATATAACATGAGAAAGGTCGAACGATATATTGGTTTTATCATCTTATATATCTATGAGAACCTCTTTTATATTCTGAGAATATCTCTGACTTTAGGTCACAATTTGATCATTCATGATCAATTACAACACCCTTTGGAAGTTCGGGTACAGTAGGACAAACCTATCAAATGGATATCGATGGTCACAACGTGTAACTAGGGTGATTGTGTATCATGGTACCCTGAACGGGGACGGGGCTTTCGACAGGTGCCTGGAAACCTTGTCTGAGACACCACATAAGCTCAACATTATGAAACAAATCATCCTAAATTTTAGTGAACACCAGTTTTTCATGAACAAATAATCTCTATTGGAAATAAAAAAAGATTCGAACAGCACTTTACGTAATAATCCATGAAAAAATGAAGCTTCTTGTTAAAGTAAACAGATGCCAGCTCTCAGTCTTTAAAACATATACGATAACTTTAACAGTTTGGACATGCTGTCTGCAAGAACGAACTCTATCATGGGAGTAAGTCTGGCCCAGTTAATATCAACAACACTACGTAAACAAGTTTCTTCTGAACATATCCTTGAGTCTTTTGTTTACTAAAAACAGTCCAGCTTATACCGAAATCCACTGTTAACTCCATAATCAATAACGGTAAACCGATATGCGTCAGAATAAATGCTCTTTTCAAGCTTAACGGTAAGAAGAAAACGATGATTCGATTTTTTTACAAGATTACAATTAACGTTTAACAAAACTGCTTAAGAATTTCTACAATTTGACAATCACCGCTTTTGACATTTTGCTGGTGTAAAGACAAGAGGTTGTTGTTTGAATAATAGATTTGTTATGCATTGTGGCACGTTCCGCGTTCATTACCGGTTTGGAAATTGTAATCGACATGAAACTGACAACTCCAGGTTTTATATCGACAAACGACTGACAGGGAGACGACGAGGGAGAACGTTGATTGACAGATGAAAAAGATCACAAAATCGCGTGTTGACCGTGGCATGAAGTCATTACCTGTAGCTGGTGGAGGACGCTATTGACTCGCGGGCTAGTGGTACGCTAGTGATCTTTGTCGGAAATAAATAAACAACGAGACGCTATGGGGCGAGAAATCACCACAAGGCGAGACATTTTGGGTGTGACCTTTCAAATAGTCGTATGTTATAACAATGTTGTAACGATTAGATGAGAGCTGCCTGACGTCCGCTATTCGGTCTGGCGATCTGACAGTCATTTTGGTCGTGAATCAAGCGACTACAATCACTGTATGCTTCTCAATCCTATTTTGATCCTATAAAAGGGGAAACCAATCTATTGCTTTGAAATTAAACATGCATATACGCGTATTGTTATCAATACTCAATATATCTTTATGGTTTTAGCTGACGAATTATGTAGGTGATATTTAGATATTGTGTATGTCATACCATGAATTCATAATCACTCGAGCATGGACGGACTTTCAAAAACAAATAATGGTGGATGAACCTGCTTGAATGAAAGGTTTTGTGTAAACGTCATTAAACAGCGCGATTGAGACTATGGCCAGATTTTCTTGCCTGGCACCCACCCACGCACTTACGCACACACACATACATACGCACGCACGCACGCACGCACGCACACACACACGACTGTAGGAGATTAGTATATACATGTGCGAGAGAGAGAGAGAGAGAGAGAGAGAGAGAGAGAGAGAGAGAGAGAGAGAGAGAGAGAGAGAGAGAGAGAGAGAGAGAGAGAGAGAGAGAGAATAAGATTGTAGTTTGGCATCTATATTAGACATGACTTAGTAATTGCCTCAAGCACATTAACAAATGGCATCCAGTGATTACTTAACTGCCTGTTGTGAATTATACATACCGTCCGCGTGTCTCATATTCAATATATTACATTCACCATTCACAATGCAAATATGTGCACGGTCTTCGCAAATTAAGTGTTGATAATTACCCCGTCGTGTAAATTAGACAAAAACATCATATCTCACTGGAGGCTCGAGTAAACACCTGACGTGGCGACGTCTTGACTAAAACATACCCCAACATGCACGTTTGCAGTTTAAAAAGATACGTTTTCACGATCAAAGAGCCTCTTCAAAATTTGCATTTAAAAAACTTGGCTGAAGCGTCCTTTCAGACGCCAACTGCGAGTTTGTAATAATTCGTTATTTTCTTAAACTTTATGATGCGATTATCATTTGGTTAAGAAATAGATAAATTTCATAATTTGTTTTCCTTTAATCATCTTTTCAAGATAGCCGGCACCTCACAGCGGTGTGAGTTAGATGTGTGATGAATATGTGTTGAACGAGTGAGAGAACTCGCTTTAGAAAATACAGCAGCGCCAGTTATAATAAGAGACAAGTTAAAATGTTTAAATAAGAGGTGAAAGTTAATTGGATAGCGAAATTAGTACAACACCACTGTCGCCATCACTGGCCAGATTTTTAATGAGCTGACAAATGCAAATCAATAAACATTTTTTGTCTATGAAAATTAATAAAAGAGTTCATGGGGATTGTTTGCAGACTTTCTAACAAATTTAGTTGTATTTGTAAAGTGACTGGCTCAATTGATCAGGATCGATAACATTGAACGTTTTCAATTGGTCTTCGGATGCAGCTGACCAAATATATTTTGATGTATTAAAGAGTCAGGATAAAGGTCAAATCTGACTAATAAAATCCTACCTTCATTATCGTACACATCTTCTGCAACATAATTTCATCTTCATCTGTTCTTTGGAACTATCAAAACTATTTAGATGTTTAGCGGTTGTGGCACGGTTTACACAGTGCATTATTCACACAACCAATCAAGTAAAAAAGAAGTTTGAATCATACAGAGAACTATGAATAATTTTAAAGTGTCTTAATGACATTGAAACAAATCATTTTGAGAATAAACTGTGTGTACTGTACTTTATTTTGTTTCTGAAAACCAACTTTACTGTTTGCAAATGCACAAGCAAAACGTTGTTAAAACTTAAAAAACGGTATTTTTAATTTAAAAAAAAGAAAAGAAAAATGTTATAACGATCTTAAATGGTGAACACTGTAATCGAGCATGTGTACATTGCATTACAGTTACATTACACGAATACACGTTCTTGAAGAAATAGCAAACGCAAACCTCTCATTTCAATTAACTGTTCTGAAACATGCTATCCCATAGAAAGTGGACTCCACATAATTCTTGATAAAATCTATGGAGACAAGAGGTATTACAGTGCCAAATCTGAGCAAATAATGATGTTGCCCAACATTAAAAATATATTCCCAGCTAACAAGATGGATTTTCTTGGACCTGCCTGTTCATTTCAGACTGATGGATGTAATTGCTAGCATACACCCTTCTCAGCTCCTTTCACTCCTTCGACAGTGTTGTGACGTGTTTCACTTCGTTGTTACTTTTATTTGCTTCTCCTAACCTAGGCCTATTGCGAGTGTGGTCTTTCGAACCTTGTATCAGCTGTGGTGGGTTACAAACACTTTAGCTCCAGTCAATATTCGCCATCCTGCTCCGTGGGCTCTGAAGACGAAGCCTGTTTATCCCAACCGGGGATGCAGATGAGGTATCTTTATTAAGGTAGTTCCTTTTTACTTCAAATGTTCTCCTCGGAATCCAAATTATGTCAGAAGACCTCAAAACCACCATTTTATGAGCTCTCGTTGTGTGTTTTAGAAATTGTTACAAGACCTCAATATTACAACTGAAACATTCAACGGCACATTAGGGTAACGTGAATGTACTGAAGTGTCCTAGAAACCTCTTGTACATGTCCTTGAAACAGTTTCAGCATACACCGATCTTCGACGGGACATCTCCTCCTTAGATATAATTATAAAACAGGTTCTCTTCCCGGAAAATAACTCTTTGAGGGCGTGAATGTTTTTAACTCGAGTTGGGTTGATGGATCATGGGATCACTGCAAGTCATTTATATCACAAAATACTATCTCCCACTTCAGGTTTTTACGACCGTTGATAAAGTAGTTGCCTTAATACTGAAGCATTTCTCGGTACTTAAAGCCCTATGGAAAATAAAGCAAGGGTGAAATGGTCGAGGTATTAATGCCAAATAACCGGAAAAAACTCGAACTGCTTTGAAATGTCTAAGGAATGAAACAGCGGATCAGTAAGATCATTATTTCAATGTAGAGATCAAGCATTTTTATGGAGTGTCCAGAATGGTTCAATAACGGTCTTTGATCAATGTGTAACTGTTGAATGGAACCAACCATATGTCCTGAATCTGGAGGAGTGATAAATGTGCAGTAACTGGCGAACAGTGAGGTTTAAGTGGTAGTATCTTTACATTGCCACTTGCAGATAAAGATCCATTTGCTTTTAAAACGTTTTACAGTTTATGTACATGGCATATCAATTATGTCTACTGAATAAGATGTTCTCATACATCGATGGAGGAAAGGAAATTTCACATAAGTGAGTTTCGCGTCATGCTGTATCATTGTAAAATAATATACTTTTTTAAAAACTCAAACCCAAACAAAACAAAACAACAACCCCAAAAAGTACTTTGGTGATACACGTTCCAAAAAGACTTTCATGGCCTAGATTGAATAAAATGGGTTCATATATATCAACACATTACTGTGATTATACCTTCAAGTTTCTTGTTGATTGACATGGATGTGTGACTGAGTGACTGAGTTTAGGTTTACGCGGCTTTTAGCAATATTCCAGCAATATCACGGCGGGGGACACCAGAAATGGGCTTCCCACATTGTACCAATGTGGCATGAATATGTAGTGGATTTCTGCTCAAGAGTTAAGAATGAAGAAAGCGTTTTGGGGCAAACACATACATCCCCAAACATAGCATGGAGCTTTTGAATTTGTTTTTGCAGTTAATCAACTTGACAAGTGGTTATGACTGGTGAAAAGGTAATTCGATATAGCGATTGTGGAAGGGACATTCCTCAGAGGATAGTTTCCCGTCCTTCTGTTTCTTGTGAAACCAGAGTGCTCTTCTTTGAGTGGCATTTTAGAAGTTGGGAAGTACAATATACACAAACTTTATTGATAACAACTTCTTTTATTTCGTGAGTGAGACGTTTCGATACAGATTGCAATAACAACGGTACAAGAATCTGTATCGAAACTTGGCACTCACGAAATATAAGAAGTTGTTATCCATAAAGTTAGTCTTCAGAACACTTTTCTTATATAAAATACCCAGAAATTTGGTATAATACCAAGATATTTAGTATTTCGTACTGATACACATAAAGGGGAAATTTGTGGATGTCAACTTCTGTGATGAGGAAGTTTATTCTTTCTACTTCATCGGATGAATGAAAACCAGAAAGCGAACAGCTATAAATCTATATGTCAAAACAATGAAAGTCATAAAATACAGGGGGCGGTGGGTTAGCCTAATGGTTAAAGCGTTGGCTCGTCACGCCGAAGACCCGGGTTCGTATCCCCACATGGGTACAATGTGTGAAGCCCATTTCTGGTGTCCCCTGCCGTGATGTTGCTGGAATATTGCTAAAAGCGGTGTAAAACCAAACTCAGTCAGTATAAAAGACAGTAACAGAGGTGGACACTTAACAAGGGAAGCCAGTAGTTCATTGGCTCTGATTCGCAATGGCAGTGGAAAATAGAAGGCAGGAGTAAACCCAGGTGTAGAGAGTACTGATAGGTGAAAAATGCACAGAAAGGTTATTAAGCACTAAGAGGTAATGGACTAAGGGAGGGGAAGGGGGTGAACATGATTATGATTATGATTATGACATGGAGGCCAGTTGAATTACAATTTCGAATTTCCGTAATCCAAATCGTGTTGAACGACATGAAGTTAAAATAAGAAAAAAGAAAAAAAGATTTTGGCAAATATTCAAAGCCTCAACCAAAACATGACGGATAGGATTTTGGAACAGACACTAACTGTTAGATTTCTTTCAATGACGGGATTTCCCCGCGACACATGCTTCCTAATCCCCGGAACTTTTTCCAACGCCTAAAAGACAACTGTCAAATAAAATCGTCCCCTGTCGATGTGTCTTCTATCCCCATGTTGTGTTGATGTCAATCAGTCAACGAAACTGCAGAGGAACATTTGGAAGTCAGGGTTTGTGTATAAAGCATAGACAGACTATGGTAAAGGCATTGCAATGAAGCCCTGATCTTTATACCTCTGCACGCAATTCAAACGTTTACAGATCCATTTCACATCTTTACAAGAGACTGCAATCAAGTTGCACTAAACCATGTCCATTTGAAGTGATCTGCAGTGGTATTCTTGTGTACACTGCGTCTGGCTGGCAAGTCCATGGCAGTTGCCAGTATTTGCATATCCATGAGTAGTTTTGTACTGGCCAGACTCCCACGTTAATAAAAGACTATTTGAAACGATTAAGAACACTTTGTCAACAAAATGATATCTCTATTTATGCGTTTTGTTGGGAAATGATAACATGGCTTGGTCTAATGTAATCGACAAGAGCTTCTATCTAATCAACACGTTATGGAGAGATATGGACACGTTTGGCACATTCAAGTGCATTAGGAGTACTTGATATGCGTTTGGAAACGAAAACACAGTGAATACACGAAACTAGACCTTTTCATTAACTTTGCATGCAGTTCCTTTTGAACTAATTGCACATCATTACTTCATGTGGCATTATTTCCAGTTATAAACAAACGATACTGGAAAATCGTACACTGCAAAACTATAAACTAGTGTGGGAGAATGGAAACAGGTTCATTTAGTTTTAGCAAATAAGACTATTGGAGTTAAGTGCCATTGAAATGTATTGATTGATTGCTATTTCAAAGTTGTACGTCTCGAGCGGCGCCTCTTCGTTGCAAAAATTAAATGTATATGCTTCACGACCCTGTTCAGATTAAAAAGGAAAGGAATATAAAGGAAAAACAGTTTATTGGCTTTCATGTTAAACATGCATATACTCGTGTTGCCATACAACACTCAAGTATCATTTTCTATTTGAAGCAAAGAAAGACTTTGGTGGTATTTACTTCTACTATTGTGTGTATTTCCTAGCATGAATTCACAGTCATAGAAACCATTTAGACCTTATAAAAAGAAATATTGGTGAGTAGGCCTATTTGAATGAAGAGTGTATCTGAGTAAGTGGTTTTGAACTGTGTGATGTGGACGTTGTCCACTTATGGCGATCCTCACACATACGGCTGTTGTGGTAATGAGCCAGTGATCATATCGAAGTTTGGAGGTTTGATCCGCGGAAACGTCAAGACCTAAAGACCTAAAAGGTGGTCCTAGCTGGTACCCTGCCTGGTGCTAAAATAAGTACAAGACCCCTGTAGCCAACGTTGGCCAGTTTCTAAAGATGTGACAAATGGATATACCTGCATTTCTATGAACATTAATGTAACGGTTCCCGGAAATGGTGTGCAGAAATTCTAGAAGGTTTAGTTTCATTTTCGTAGTCAATGGCATATGATATTCGGGAACAATTCATTGGCACCAATAACGCTGAACGTTTTCAATTGCTGCAGCAGACCAAGTAAATTGGACGCTTTAAAGTCTGAGGACAACCTTAAGAACTGACAATTAAATCACAGTGTATTATCTTAAACATCTCCTTAAACATAGATTCATGTTCATTTGTACCTGTTTGATTTTGACCTTCAAAACGATTTTGACCATTTGTGGTTATTTCATAGTTACATGCCCAGTAGAATATTCCAAAACACCCTCAAGGTTTGAAACCTACAGAGAATTTGATCAATTATTTTATGTGTATATGATTTCGTTGAAATAACGACTTGTGACGCAAATCATGCTGTGTTTCTAAAATGTAATTAATAATTACTTCTGTTTGCATTAATGTACTACTAATATGTACATAAAAGATGTTAAAACAGCCCTTCAATTTACAAAAATCATCTAAAGCACATACCGATCTTAACCGTTAAACACTCAGTCGGAGGTGCGTCACAGTTACATAGCATGAATGAACATTTTCTTTGGAATAAAAACTGAAAAGAAACACACTTAAAACTCACATAATTTTAAATAATGGTTTTAAATCATGCCATCCCATAGAAAGTGGATATCGGTACACAAATTCTTAATTAGACAGTTGGAGGTGGGAGGTATTATAGAGCCAGACCCGTGCAAATAATGATGTTGCCCCATTTTTAGAAATATATTCCCAGCTAACCAAGAAGGACATTCTATAATCGGTTGGACGTGCACGTTCATTCCCGACTGGTGGCTTGTATTTGCTAACCCACATGGCTCCCAGTTTGCAATACAGTGATACACAGCGCTTGTCATTGCCCTCTTCATTTGTGCTGTTACATGCTTTTCCTGACGTGCATGAGGGCCTATTGGGATGGTGGACTCCTGTGTCAACTCAGAAAGGATTAGCCTTGTTTGAGAACACTCCATGTCCACTCAATATTCGCAATCTTGTTACATGAGTTCCGAAGATAAAGCCTCCCGAAGGCCGATCAGGGATAAAAATGAGATATCTTGTATGAGGTTACTCGTTCTTTACCTCAAATGTTCTTCTCGAAATTCAACTATTGTTAGAAAATGTCAGTTTTTTATCAGCAATCGTTGTGCATTTTTTAAAATATAACAAGCTGCCATTATGTAAAATCTGAAACATTCAGTGTCATAATAGGGCAACAAGGGTCAGCTGGAAACCTCTTGAACACGTGCTTGAAAGAGCTTCAGCATACATTGATCCTCAACGTGATATCTCCTCCTTAGATATAATTATAAAAGAGGTTCTCCTCGATTAAAAGTAACTCTTTGGGGCTCGAAAAATGCCATTAGTTCCAGTTGGGGTTGTCCAAGGAATCTCTGATTGTCGTTCAGATCGCAAAACGCTATCACTCACTGCAGGTTTCCTCGACCGTTGATGAAGTAGTTGTCTTGATACTAATGCATTTCTCGGTACTTAAAGCCCTATGGTAAATAGAACAAGGGTGGAAAGTCGAGGAATCAATGCCACATGACTGGATAGAAAACTCGTACTTCTTTGAAATTTATAGAAAACAGAAGAGCAAATCAGTGAGATCATTATTTCAATGGAAAGATCAAGCACTTTTATGGAAAGGGTTCATTGAGGGTTTTGGATGGACGTGTGTGTGTAACTGTTGACTGGCAGCCGCCATCTGTTATTAAACCCGGAGTAATAAATGTGCGGCAACATGCAAGCAACTGAGATTTAATGGTGTTATCTTTTCTTTGCGATTTGTAGATAAAAGTACATTTGCATTTGAAAAACGTTTTACGGTTTATCTGCATGCCATATTCATTATGTCTGCTGAGTAATATGTTCTAATACTAGTATATCGGTTGAGGAAGGGGAATTGCACGTACGTGAGTTTCGCGTCCAGCTGTATCATTGGTAAACAATGTACTCTTTTAAAAAGGCAAAAACAAGAACAACAAATAGTAGCAGCACTCGGTGAACTATAATTGCATAACTTCAATGCGAATGTCTTTAAATATTTATATCCCAGTTATTAACATTCGATACTAGGTGAAAGTAGAATACAGATATAAAACCCAGTTATCATTGTAGGTCTAAAAAGAAATTATACGACCAAAAAAAATAACAGTGGATATTTCGTCTCAAGCACTGTAAAGGCTTCTGGCAAACCGTCAAAGGTGCACTTTTTTCTGGGACTGCTACCCTTGGCTATGTAGACAGATATAAATCAACGTTTAACTTAGGGTTGTCGTGGGAAAGTGTCGTGGGAAAGAGAATGTTTTCAACAGTTAAATCATGTGTGAGATCAAACCCCCAAACAAGTAGCTTTAATATATCGGCAGGTCTCCGACAAGGATGCATTCTAAGTCCTATTCTTTTTACTATTTAGCTATTTATGTATCTTGTTTTCATCAACTATACATTGAGGAAAAGCATGACGAACGCTAGGAACCCAGGCTTCACGTGCAATGCCTCTATTCACATTATTTTCAGGACTTTTTCACCTGCTTAAAAGTATTCGATTGCAATATTTCACCAGTTTTACACTATGGGTCTGAAATATGGGGACCAGATATTTTGAAGTTATAGAAAAAACCCCACAACTTCTCACTCAGTATTTAAAACGTTTTTTTTAAAAATTCGCATCGAAAAAGGCTATGCTTGGTGAAATTAGGTGCCTCACAATGTATGTTTTAACACAGTTATGATAAATGGCATCGTGTATTCACAGTGAAGGGTTATAAAATACTTAACTTTATATGAACTGTTTTAGATACCCATACCAATGTTATGTAATGTTAAAATGTTAGATGATGCTGAAAAACAAAGCATAACTGGGCATCAAATTTACACAACTGCAAATAGCATATGTCGAAATAACCCACTTCGGTCTAACTAGGCATTCAGTGGGATGCGTAATAAAATATCCAGAAAAGCATGTTTACTCGTAAAATCGGGCAAAACTTACAAAAAATACGAATGGCTGCTGAAAACAATAGATCAGACTATAGATGGCAATTAGGTCGCTCAGCCAGGTATGACAACGGACCGTCGACTCACCTGGCATGAAATGCATGTGCTGCCTACAGGCACAAGGGGTCATCTCAAAGATATTTTATGCTTTTTCGTGTGTCTCATCTATTGATTAACATCTTACGTGTCTTTCCTTCATAAAGTTAATGTTGATTTATGTAAAAGAGTATGATACCTGATAACCATTGAAAAACATCGTATTAAATGTCTCAAAATATATAGGTGGCATGACCACCCGAAGATCGACAGGACTGGATATTAATTGTAAATTGTTATGACATGCCATGTACTTCCCCAGTATAATTCCCTAAAGGATTATCTTATCATAGCTGATATCTCTATCCCACCGCCCGACCCCAACCATCGTCTGCGACACTCGTCCTGGTTTTGCTTTTGAGACGACCCCTCCTATCTGTTTCTTTTCATAGTGACAGTGAGACTCCATGGTAGCTACATCCTTAATAGTTTCAGCATGAAAGTTTAATTTTAGCTATCGTTTATAATGAAGCTAAGTCTAATTTCAAAATAGGCATTTAAAAAGTGTCCTTTGTCATACAATATCATCGCACACTAATTTGCATAAAGCCATGGTCTGTTCCAAATAAGTCGCTTTGGACCGCATTGATCATTTCTGCACTAATCTCTCCTCAGTAAAGTCCTTTTTTTACGTTTCCTATCTCCCTACCACTGAGACTGTAGTTCGGCCGAGCTTAGTTTAACAGATATTTCAAACTTTCACATATCAACTACATAATTTGTAGAGATAAATGTGAAAAACAGGGTTTTCTTCTATTTCCAACAGTACTAATATATTGATTTCCAAAACTGGCACAGTTTTATATAATCTTCGCACTGTTTAAGTTATTAAAGTCGTTACAGCCTGATAAATAATTAATTATTTAGATGTTTAATTATTTAAATTTAGAGCATCTCTTCGTGATTTAATCTACGTAGAAATAACAATGAACATGTGTTTAAATCACTCTGCCGGCAGTGTGATCTTAGACTTAAGAAAGACGAGTTTCACGTCCTGTTTATTTGTAAAAGCTATCATGACCTAAGATTAAATATCTTCAAAGCCTATCGAATGTTATTCTCTATTCACTAGAACTGTTGTGTAACATATCACATACAAACAACAAGGATACTTTATGAGCACTGGTTATGTTTCTTAAAAATGTTCTTTTTCTGAGATGTAATAGAAATAGAAATATTGCTGCATTGCATGTCACGTGACATGTGTTCTATAGAAATAGATATTTGCCAAAAAAGCAGTCCCAAAAGTTAGGTTGACAGACTAGTTTGAAGAGTCTGTATATAATGAATAACGTTATAACACCGATGCAATTACGACCATAATATCGAAAGTTCAGAAATCGCAATAAATAAACCTATATTGTTTTAACCCTTTCGAAGAAACGTATTAAATGAATACTTTTTCTGCTTGTTGTGAATTGTACATGTCGTCAGCATGTCTCATATACAATGCATTAGTTTCACAATACAAATATATTCATGGTCTTCACACATTAACAATAACCCTGTCAAGTAACTTAGACAAATAATCTTTTCCACTGGCGTGATGGGCAATCTTGTACAAGCACTTGAAGTTGGGACATTAGAGCAATTCTCTGCATGTTTGTTTGAATATAAAATACATACAATTAAATTTTCAAAGAGACTCTTTAACACTTGCGTTTGAAAATCCTGGCTTAAGCGTCCTTTCAGACGCCAAATACGATTCAATAATTCTTTAAAACATTTTTTATCGAGTTAATTGAGTTTGTTGAAATATGTATACATTTAAAAAATTGTTTACCTTTAATCATCTTACCAAGAGAACCGGCACTTCACAATGATGTGAGTTTATATGCGCTCTAAATGTGATTCACGAATGAAGAAGACTTCTCAGGATGAAGTTAAAATCTGAGTAATGAAATCCCAACTTCATTATCTTGAACATCGTCTTATACAAAGCTTTATTTTCATTAGGGTTTGCTCGTCTTCATACGTTTGATGCTTAGGCATTATTGCATATCATGCAATTTTACCACAACACCATGACGCAAAATATATGGTTTCAACAGCATGCCTCTGAAACAAATCAACTTGAGATGCTACAAAGATATTAAATCTTACTGTTTTCAAATGTTCAAGCAACATTTTCTTAAAACCCACATTTCTACACTTAAAAACAACCAACAAAAGACTTAACCATCTTAACCTTTTAACACTCAAAGGGAGCAAATGTACATTGTATCATAACTGCATTAGAATAATAGAAATTCTCGTAGACTAGAACACAACCAAAACAACACAGTACTGTCACTCAAATGTAAACCGCTCATTTGAATGACGAATCTTGTAACGCGTTATCCCTGAGAAAGTAGATACACGTAAAAGTAATTATTGATGAAAAGCTTCAGAAGCAGGAGGTATCATAGAGGCAGATATGAGGATATAATGATGTTGCCCCATTTTTAGAAAGGTATTCCCACCTAACACTGAACGATTTTCTCCAATCGTTTGGACGTGCAAGTTCATTCCGGACCGATAGCTTTTAATTGCTAACAGAGATTCCTCTCAGCTTGCAGTTCGGCAACGTTTGTCGTGGTCCTCTTCACTTGTGTTGTTAAATGTTTCCCGTAACGTTCAAGAAGGCGTATTGGGATTATGGACTTTGCATCAGCTTTTGAAAGGATTGCGCTGGGTTTAGAACACTCCATGTCCACTCAATATTCGCCATCTTGCTACATGTCCCGAAGATAAAGGCCCCATAGCCTGATCAGAGATCCAAATGAGGTATCATTATTTAGCTCAGTTCTTTTTTTCGCTTCAAAGGTCCTTCTCAAAATTCAACTTGTGTCAAAAGATGTCAAAAGGACCTTTTTTTTATCGGTAGTCGTTGTGCGTTCTTAAAACTGTAACATGCCTCAACATCACAACTGAAACATTCAACGTCACAACAGGGCTACACAAGTGTACTGAGCAGTTCTGGAACCCTCTAGCACACGTTCTTCAAACAGTGGCATCATGCACTGATCCACAAGAGGACATCTCCCCCTTAGATACAATTATAACTAAAGTTCTCCTCCAGAAAAATAAATCCTTGAGGGTATGAATGTTTTTAATTCGAGCTGAGGCTGATGGATTATAGAATGTCATTAAATCGCAAAGCACTTCAGGTTTTCACGACCGTTGACAAAGTAGTTGCCTTGATACTTTGACCTTCCAAACTGGTTTTATCAACTGGTGTTCCTATATTGTCTCACCTGAATTGTATATTTAGGAGATAAACATCATGTGTTGGCGAATTTCCGGGTGTTATTGAGTATTTGAAGCACGGTAATTCATTTGGAACCGACGGCGTGAGCCGGAGGTTTCAAATGAAATATTCCCGTGCTTCAAATACTCAATAACACCCCGAAATTGGCCAACACATGATGTTTATCGACATTGTAAACACAAAAGTAAACCAAAAGGTCTACACACGTTTTTGTGTCTGTACTCATTGACATCGAGTACGGGTACGGCAGTGAAATGTCTCCCATAGTAGCATCTGGAATTGGCCATTTGTGACGTCATTCGGACTTTACGTCACAATATGATTTTAATGACGTCATCACAGCTGACGACGTAACAATACAATGGTGTGAGCGATGTTTGTATGTATTAATACGCAGCGAATTTCCGGGAATCAAATACCATTTGATCACGTTTTTCAACCAATCAGATTAAAGAACACAGTGACAATGTTAATTCGAGGCAAACACGTAGGGCATTGTTTTGGGGTTTGTTCTAATGCCCCCACTCCAAGTGTTTGTACAAGATTGCCAATGAAACAGGTTATGTGCCTAAGTTTCTTGACAGGGTTATTGGTTAATTTTGTATTTATCATCTGTATTTCTTGATATATGTTCCAAGTGCTTGTGTTTTAATTTTATGAACCAATGTACATGTCCTCCATCTCGTTATAAATCATATCTATTGTTGTAGTAAATATTGTATTGTCTCATGTACCACCGCGGGTGGTTTTCGAGAATACACTATGTCTATGTTAACACTTAATGCGTGAATACTTTGACTATATTAGCAATGTGAATGCAATATAATACATGAAATCCTCCTCGAGTACCCAAGTATTATGTGTCTATAACAACAATGTCGTGATAACAACCCAAGACCCAGTTTGATTGCGAGAGTGACGCATTGCGTCTGCATGTGTGTATTTTTATTTACATAATATTTGTCCAAACGAATCATGACACATATAATTTAATTTCTGCAATGAGCCAGAGACGTAAATCCTTGAAATTAGTAATCAGCGTACTTTTTTGTTGGGTTATTAATTGGAATACAAATGTTGGAAGACACGTGGATTAGAGTTCATCCTTTCATTGTTGGAATTGGTACTGATGAACATTCCTACAAATAATATCTCGTCCGGCCGTTTCTTGGAAACTAGAATTCTCTTCTATTTTGAAGATGATCTGATAATACACACTTGAAAATTTCATTTTCAAGTTAAGATACATTGGATTCATATATAAATGCACACATTAATTCATCACAATTTTAAAGTCCTTAAATTTGAATACTCGGCGGTTCTTTTTCTCAATAGTTAAAATGAAGAAAACGATTTTTTGTAAATGTTAAAATTCCCAACCAAATCATGGCGGAAAAGATGATTTGCTACAGATCCTTACTTCTGAATATCTTTCAACGGCAGAATATCCCCTTGACACGCGCTCTCTAATCCCCGGAATTTTTTCCAGAGCCAAAAGACAACTGTCAAATAAAATCGTCCCCTGTCGATTTCTGCAATCTTCATGTTGTATGCATGTCCTTCAGTCAAAGAAGAGGCAGAGAAACATTTAAAAGCTGGGATTTTGTTGAAAGCATACCGACTTTCTATCGTAGTTGCATTGATCTCTATGCCTCTGCATGCATTCAAACGTTTACAGATCTATTTCACGTCTTTACACGAGACAGCAATCAGGTTGTACTAAACCATGTCCATTTAAAGTGATGACCAGTGGTATTCTTGTGTACACTGCGTCTGGCTGACATGTCCATGGCATTTTCCAGCATTTGCATATCCATGAGTAGTTTTGTACTGGCCAGACTCCCACTTTAATAACAGATTATTTGTACCAAATTATAAACTTTGTCAACTAAATGACATCCTTATTTATACGTTTTGTTGAGAAAAGATAACATTTTTTGGCATGAAGTAATCGACAACTTTTTGATGAATCGAGATTCTATCTATATAACAGGGTGTTGTTTGTTTTAAAAACACGTTATGGTGAGAAAGGACCACCTCTGAGTGCAATCAAATGCTTTAGGAGGTCAGCTGCTGTGTTAATAGCAATACTCTGCGTAACATTCGGTGAGTATATTCGGGCTGCGGTCCGAGTTTTGCTTCGAAAACCCAATGAAAACCCAATAATTGGTCTGTCCATTCCCTGCCTGCGTAAACACTACTGGTTGAACTGTAGTGATATCATCTTTATAATTCATGTTTCTTTGAACATTTGTATCTCAATTTAGAACGAAATATACCGGACAAAAGTACACTTGTGACTGTTTGATTTCCATTATAAAGGGGGCGGTGGGGTAGTCTAGTGGTTAAAGCGTTGGCTCGTCACGCCGAAGACCCGGGTTCGAATCCCCACATGGGTACAATGAGTGAAGCCCATTTCTGGTGTTCCCCGCCGTGATATTGCTAAAAGCGGCGTAAAACCAAACTCAGTCAGTCAGTCTATTATAAAGTTTTATGTCTGGGTCTATATTGCCCTTTACGCCAATTGGAATCTTTTTCTGATAATAGTGAAGACCAGGTACACGTTTGCCATGGCGTTTTCTATTAAGATCTTTGTTTTGTACTTCCTAGTATATGAATATAGGATTTCACAGTCTCTAAAAATAGATTACATGGGGTAGGCATATTTGAGTGACATGGGTTTTTCAGTAAGCGGTTTTGAACTATGTGATACGGGCTGAGGACGCTTTCCATTGTGACAGGGCTTACACGGTATGCAGCTATTGAGAAAATGATCATATCGAGGGTTATAATAAGACTAGCTCCACAGTGAACTGGGTAAAACACCTACCAAGACAGTGGAAGGCCTGTTGCCCGCCTATGACACATCTAAAGACCTGAAAGGTGATAACTCTTGTTTCTCTGCCTGGTGTTAATATCCAGTGAATAACACAGTGGCATATCAGCTCGGGATCATTAAACAGCGTCTGACTGGGGTATCCAAGTTATAATGAGGCATGTCTCAATTATCGAGCACAATATAAACGAAATGACACCGTACTTGTAGAAGCGCGCGCGCGCACACACACACACACACATACTCACGCACGCACACGCACACACTGCATTACTTTGGAAAAGTATTTTTTGAAACATTTGTCCTGGGGTTGTTGTCATGACATCAACGTTGTCATGGAGACATAAAACTTTGGATGAGCGAAGATGATCTTCGAAGGGACACCATGATAACAAGCTGCTCTGTAAAGGTAAACCATTTCAATGTGGACATTGTGACCTAAAGTGAGTGAGAGAGTATGGTTTAACGCCGCTTTTAGCAATATTCCAGCAACATCACGGCGGGGGACACCAGAAATAGGCTTCACACATTGTACCCATGTGGGGAATCGAACCCGGGTCTTCGGCGCGACGAGCGAACGCTTTAACCACTAGGCTACCCCACCACCCCTGTGACCTAAAGGTTCGACGCTTTAAACAAACATTCGAAATATGACGGACACAAACTTCTGGTCGCGATTAACTGATAAAAAAACATTTATTTAACTTCAAATCATCTCTACAAACACGTGATGTGGGGATATCCTATTTAGAACAATCCCCAGCGTGTATGATTCCAATTTCAAAACCTTGCGTAAGGGTCCCTACAGACGCCTATGTCGAGTTTGTAATTATTCATGATTTTTTACAACTATATAAACAATACTATTGGGTTACACTAATAGATACATTTCGTTAACGTTTTACTTTTAGTCATCTTTGCAAGATGACAGGCACTTCACAATGCTTTGTGTTACATGCGTGCTAAATGTGTTTTCACGAGCTCTTCTAGTTTAGAAAGCACATGGCGTAAGTCATGAAGAGTAGAATGTTTAAAACGGGTGAAAGTTGGATGGAGACATACTACAAGACTACTGTCGCCATCCCTTCTTCAGACTGTACCAGGCCCCCAATATAAACAACCTAGACACCCAGTTTTACAGCAAGGCAACACGGATGCTATTTAAAGCGTACACCAAAGAATGTCAGCGCAAAAGAATACCCAGGATTGTCTATCCCCAGAAAAAAATACCTTTAGGTGTAAAGGGAAAAATAGTTGTGAAAATTATATGGATGGTTCACTGAAAATCGGTGACGACACCGGGTGTTATTCAGACCTACATGTACACGTCCCTGAAACAGTTTCAGCATGTACCTCAACAGGACATCTTCTTCTCAAGTATAATTATAAAACAGGTTTTTCTCCTTCAGAAAACATTTGAGGCCATGGATGTTGTAATTTGACGATAAGTGGTGCACTTGTCCACAATCCCTTTGTCTCTTTGGACAATAAAATATGTTTAAAACAAACAATTGAATCACTACATGTCCTTTGAATCGCAAAACTTCAGTTTTAAGACCTTTGATAAAGTGGTTGTGTTGATACCAGTGCATATCTCTGTACTTAAAAACATAACGAATCGTATGGAAAAAGAGCATAGGTGGTCTTGAAATCTTTGCCACATGGCCAGAACGTTTGAATGGCAACCGCCATATGTCGTAAAACTGAAGTCATAAGTGCAATAATTAAGAGTGTTATTATAGTGTCACTTATACTTGAGGCACCATTTGAATTACATTTTGCATAAATAAAACTCCTGAAACGGTTATTTTAATATCACAACTGAGAAAAGGATCATTTTGCAGAAGTTTTGTGCCATTTAAAATCGTATAACTCGACTGTTTTCAGAAACTCACACTCACGTTCAGCACAACACATTGCATTCATATCAATACGCAAATTATTCAGATTACAATTTCAAATGTCCACACTCCACATTGTGAATATAAGTGTTTTTATTCTTAGTGGTTATTTTGAACAAAATATATTTGGCAAATGTTCAAAACTTATTGCCGAAACATGGTTGATAACATTGAAAATCTATTTTATAATAAATCGTAACCCCAGGATATCCTCCAACGAAAGGATTTCACCATGACGCATGCTGTCAAATCCCCGGAACTATTTCAAATTTTGTTACGTCTCAAATGCCTATTCATTCATTCATTCATTCATTCATTCATTCATTCATTCATTCATTCATTCATTCATTCATACCGTGTTCTGTAGTTAGATGTGTTTTTTTAGTGTTTGTGTATTTAAAAGAATGCATTCATAATCACACGAACTCAGGTTGCTGTTAAAACAACAGGTTGCTGTTGGTGGTCATGTTTGGACGGTTGTCTGTTGTGTAAGCAGCTTTGGACTGTGTCATGGAGGCTGTGGACGTTCTCCGCTTTTATGAGACTTACAAACGTAGCTATGGTGCTAGTGAGCCAGTGATCACACCGAGCACTTCGAGCCTCCGTGAAGTGGTGGATAGAGTGTGTTCCCGGAAGGTCTGTGGTTTGAACTCAGCCATACATGCCTGGCGCTTCATAAATTAGTACAGGGCCTCCGTTGGCAACGTTGGCCAGATTCTAACAAACAGACAAATTCAGACATTTTTGCTATGAACATTGATTTCACAGTTCCTAGAAACTGCAGAACGTCTAGCACTATACCATCAAAATGAGACACGTAAAAGTTCTAGTGCGAGTGCGCACACACACGTGCAGAAACAAAGCGTTTCTCGTAAATGGGGACATTTTACCTTGGATAATCGACGATGATGTTTTGCAATACATTATCTTCACACTATTCAAGTGTTCATAGTTACCCTGTCTTAGGCAAACAACACTGTTTCATTGGCGTCATAGGCAATCGTGTACATACTCTTGAAGTGGGAACATTAGAACAATACCCTACATGTTTGATTCTAATTATACATATACTATTTAGTTGAGGAGATCAAGTTTGCATGTTTAAATAAAAGGTGAAACTTAATTGGATGGAGAAATTAGTACACGACCACTGTCGCCAAAGGTGGTAAGTCTTAAAGTTTAGCTGACAAATGAGAACCAATCGATACATTTTGCTATGAACATTAATATAAGAGTTCATGGAAAGAGTTCATGGAGATTGTTTGCAGAATTTCTGCAAATTATCTTCTATATATTTGCAAATGAGTGGCGAATATTCTTCAGAGTCAGTTTGTAGGCACCGATATCAAGAATTAGTTGCAATATGTCTCAGGGTGCAGTTGAAACTTGTTTTGTTGTATTAAAATACCAGATACAGTTTAAATCTGAGTCACACAATCCCAGTCAAATTACCTTAAAAAAACGTTTTAAAACATGGCTTCATATTCAACAATACTTTGGGCATTTCAAAACTGTTTTGATGTTAGGCAGTTATTTGTATACCCATTCTCCTAACACGAGAATATGAGGTTTTAATCTGATTCCACTCTAGAAACGTATGATTAAATCTTACCGTTTCCAAATGTACCAGCAAAATGTTGTTAAAACCTGAAAATTGTCCGGAACAAATCTATTAGAACAATGAAAACTTTATAAAGAACAGAAATTGAAAAACACACGCTCAAACGGAAAACACTAATTTGAATGGACACGTTTGAAACGTGTTATCTGGGAAAGTGGATACCAGTAAAAGTAATTCCTGATGAAACCCTTTGGAGGCAAGGGGTATTATAGTGGCAGATATGAGCAAATAATGATGTCTTCCCAGCTAACACGGAAGGATTTTCTCTAATCTTTTGGGCGTGCAAGTTTATTCCGGGCCAGTGGCTTTTAATTGCAAACAGATATTCCCTCAACTTGCAGTTCGGCAACTTTTGTCACGGTCCTCTTCAATGGTGCTGTCAGATGTTTCTCCCAACGCCCAAGAATGCGTGTTGGGATGTTGGACTCTGTATCAGTTTTAGTAAGGAATGCTCTGGGTTTAGAACACTCCATGTCTACTCATTATTCGCTATCCTGCTACATGAGTTCTGAAGATTTATGTCCCATAACCCGATCAGAGATCCAAACCCGAATGAGGTATCTTTATTGAGGTTAATTTCTTCATAAATTTAAAGGTTCTCCTCAATATTTAACTTTTGTCAGAAGATGACAAAACATCATGTATGCAATCGTGAGTTCTTTAAGTTATAACAGGCTGAAACATTCAGCTTTACAACAGGGCAAAAGTTCAAGAAATGTCTTGTACCCATCCTTGAAACAGTAGTAGCATACACCGCTTGTCGGCGGGACACCCTTAGATATGCTTGTGAAACAGGTTCTCCTCAAGAAAACAACCTTATGAGATCCTGAACGTTTGGAATTCAAGTGTCGGTTTTTAGTTTGCTTCAGGTTTTCTTGACTGCTGATAAAATAGTTGTCTTGATATTAATTTATTTCACGGTATTTCTTAAATTTATAAAGAATCAAACAGAGATTCTGTAAGATCATTATTTCAATGTAGAAATATTGACTTTTATGGAAAGAGGGGGGTTCTGACTGGTTCATCAAGAGCTGTTGGTCGATGTGTGTGAGAGTTGAATGACAACCACCTTATGTTGTACAACTTGCGTGAAAAGTGTGGGATAACTGATAAGCAACTGACAGTTAAGTGACCGAGTTTCCACTTGGACATAAAAGATTACTTATAAGATCTGTTAACTTTAAATAGGTAATTTACATTCATATTTTTTACCAAAAAATAACAAACCCTGGCAATAAACACTTGAAAAAGCATTTCACGTCCAGGGTTAGGTACACTGGATTCATATTATCAACACTTTTATTTATTTATCCTATTTGGAATGTTATATTCACTATTAATAGGTAAATTTGATATACTCTTTTATTATAAAATACGTCCTGGTAATGCACACTTGATAAAGAATTGCATGTCCAAGGTTCGACACACTAGATTCATATAACCGACACTAAGATTTTTGTAACTGAAAGTTTCAATGCCATGAATATTAAGTGGTTTTCATCTCAATAGTTACAAATACAGAAAATAATTTCCGTAAACATTTATATCTCCCACCAAAACAGGACCCCTAGATATCTTCTAACGATGGAATTTTCTCCACGACACATGCTCCCTAATCCCCGGAACTATTTCCAATGCCTAGAAAACAAGTGCCAAAGACAATCGTCCCCTGATGATGTGTCTTTGGTTCCCGTGTTGTGTTGATGTCAATCAGTCAACGAAACGACAGAGGAACATTTGGAAGCCAGCTGACTGACCATCTTAATAGCATTGAAATGATGCCTTGATCCTTATAACCCTGCACGCAATTCAAACGGTGCAGTCTTTACATGACTCTCACATGAAGTTGCACTAAACCATGTTCATTTCAAGTGATCTGCAATGGCGTTCTCGTGTACACTGCGTCTGGCTGACATATCCGTGACCTTTTCAGCATTTGTACATCCATGAGTAGGTTTGTACTGGCCAGACTCTAACTTAAATCATAGACTATTTAGATTGATTAATAACGGTTTATCAACAAAAATGATATTTCTATTCATGCGTTTTGTTGACATGGAGAAAACACGTCTTAGCCTGGTGTAATCGACATGAGATTCTGTTTAAATATCAGGGCGTGGATTTATTTTAACAACATGTTATAGAGAGAAATGAACACATATTTTGAAACATTTGAGTACATTTAGGGTTCACCTGTCTTAATAACAATACTTGGCGAATTATTCAGTGAACAGATGCGGAATGTTCGATATGGGATTTGTCAAAAACAACGACAACACAAAAAATGGCTTTTTTCTTTAATTTTGTCGATGGGAAGTCGTACTTGTTGAACTATTGTAATTAGACAACATTATTTTATTTGCCTTTGAACATTTGTATCCTGATCATTTGAAACATAGACAGGGAAAATGCACTTGACATAAGCGACGCGTGGGGAAGGGAAACAAGTACTTAGTTAAAACAAATAGCACCACCGTTGGAGTGAACTGCCATTTAAAATCATTGATTAATTTTCCTTTCCAAGTTTCACGTCTCTAACGGCGACTCTCAGGTCAAGAAATTTACAAATTCCTTCATATAGTTTTTAATGGTTCACTGTATACACTAATTATGTTTTACTTAGATATAGGTTTGTATGAAATGAACCAATGTTATGTCTCTATACTGTACAACTGTGTCTCGTTGAAGCACACATAAGTCGTTGAAGCACCGTGTATGATTACACTGTTGATAATTACTTCATTCTGCCGAGAAACACTTCATTCGATAGAAACAGAAAACGGAAATGAAACGTACATGGAAATCTCCATGCAATTTCTAGGCAATTTATTTGAGACAAAAAACGCTATACAATCTACGTGTGCAATATAGAGTCTATTTTTTAACCATTGCTCATTTGAGAAGACCGCGGTTTGCAGCTGCTGTCTTCAAGAACAGGGCTTCGCCTAGTTGGAGTAATGAATTTCACTGTGGTATTTACAAAAGCCTTGTAGGGTTGACTTCTGTGCCGTTCTGTTGTTTGGATGAATAGTGCAATTATATTTCGCTTCTGTCGAACGTGAGTGTTGCGTTGATATGTTGTAACCCCAAAAGGACCCTCTAGTTTAGATGGAGGAAAGAAAACATTTCGGAGTTGGCGATACTCATCCGCTCCCCAATCCAATTAGAGAGAGTGCTGATGGAGAGAGTGATGTGCCGATTTCGTTGAAATGAACATCGAAATAGACTGCTCTTTTGTTTTAGAAGTGTGTTAGACGCGTGCAATAGACAATCTGTATGCTTATTGACGGACAGCTCTAACACTCATTCCCGTTATTACTGTTAACATTGTATTTTTCCAGCTTTAGCCAAGTTCAAAGAACTTTCTGCAAAGTTTGGCGTGTGGTTGTGTATAGGCTTCATACATGTTATTTTGACCGTTCAGTCATGAGTGAGATCGTGGTAACATTAAGGGGTCGTGGTACGTTGACTCGACAAACATGCAGAATCCATCAGAAATTATGTTTTTTTACAGGGACATGATACTAATTAATGTCAATTTTGACATTTTTTACAAATTTTTACAAGGCATGGACAGAATGGTGAGTTTGAGTTATCACTAAGCCTGTACTGAATGTCAGTAAAACTCTTTTCTACGTGCAAATAACATTTCACTATGGAGCAGAAGATGTGTTTGTGATCTGTGACGTCTTTTACAAAAACCCTGGGAATTCCTGGAAACTTCTTTGAGTGGCATTTTAGAAGTTGGGAAGTACAATATAGAACAAACTTATGGGTAACAACTTCTTTTTATTCGTGAGTGCGACGTTTCGATACACTTGCTTGACAATGGTACAAGAATC
The DNA here is from genome assembly GCF_003918875.1 of Haliotis rubra. Lineage (NCBI taxonomy): Eukaryota > Metazoa > Mollusca > Gastropoda > Lepetellida > Haliotidae > Haliotis > Haliotis rubra. The sequence continues at coordinate 395,702 of NW_025765159.1, read as the reverse complement.
TGTATCGAAACGTCGCACTCACGAATAAAAAGAAAGTTTGTTCTATATTCCTGGAAACTGTTAAGACTTTCACTTTTTCTCTATTTCTTTACTGAGACCGTTTCTTTTTGTTCTTATACATGAAGTAAAAAGGTAACATAATTGTTTTCTAGTCTTCATTAGCTGCTGAATCAGGTTAAAGGCCAAGCAGCGATGAAAATTGAATAGATGGATCAGTAAAACTCAGTGATGATACGAGGTGTTTGCGAAATGAATAAGCATAGCTTTCTCTTCCGGTAACACCTTTACACATGAAAGTACACGTTTCATGGTTACGTTGCCAGCTATCTCTAACATTTTGCAAAGTAAAATGATCATGCTTGATGGTGACTGCTCAGTGTGTATTTTACAAACTGTGATATTCAAGACATAGTGTTTCGTTGTTTCACGTACAATTTTGATTTTGTCCAGATTAAAACTCAAATGTGAATTTGTTGGTTGCACTTGGAATATCCTGAACAAAACTATAAATAAAATTGTTCGAGTCCTCCTTAATCCAGAGCAGTGGGGTAGCCTAGTGGTTAAAGCATTCGCTCGTCATGCCGAAGACCCGGGTTGGATTCCTCACATGGGTACAATGTGTGAAGCCCATTTCTGTTGTCCCCCGCCGTGATATTGCAGGAATATTGCTAAAAGCGGTGTACACATACACCCCCCCCCCCCTTCCCTCCCTCGTTCACTCGAATAAATAAACATCATGTCTTGAAGGAATGTCAGAAAATGTTTGTCGCTAAAAAAGACCATTGCACTCCAACACCTACCCCCAAGGATGTGAAATGGTAGGTCCCTAAGCACATTCTGGCCTATTCTACGGATGGGGATAGGGGTTGATTGCGTATCATCTTGTCCTGATGACCCAGAGAGGTGATGATTTCAATCACTGCTTTGCATGCCATATGCAGAGTTATTTACATGGTATTACTGCTATGAAGCTAATTGCGCCATAAAACAACATTCAACTCCTCACACCTTGCCATTTTATCTTCGCTGTTGTAGGAATTAGGTAATCACATTCTATCGACATAAATATACATCTTTTTTAATTATTTCAAATGAAACATATCCTTTTTGATTAAATGAACTGTAAGTATGAATAAAGCGCAATAGTTTTCCTTAAAGAATATAACATCCATTTTTATCCCTTAAACCAGCTGAAATAACTCTTTCCCAAGAAAACAATTTCGTCAACCATAAATAACTACTACCCCATAAAAAATACGTCAACTCAAGAAAAGAACGATGTGTCAACATAAATTTCTGATTTTTTAATCTTGTGTAAAATGTGTGAGGGTAAACTAGTCTGATGTACCTATAGTTTGTCTAGAGGTCGTACGTTCACCATGCTAGACTGTTCAAGAAATGCTGTACGATCCCCGAGCTGAAGTTTTTATTCTTTTCAGCGTGAAAGTTCTTCTCAAAGCGACCTCTCTCTCATCCTGTCACATAAATTGCAGGGTGGGATTTCTTGGACAGGTTACGTCCAAGATTCTTTGAGACCAGGCTGACAATGTTTTCCGTGAAATTAACTTTCGCGTCAATGAACATATTTGGAAACATGTTCGTTATCAGTTATTGTCTCATTGGGAAACTTGCCTGCTGTGAAAAAACGCAGTCGTCCCATACACATATAGATTTTTTGTGGGTGGGTTTGGAATTATAGTTTTTCATCAGTTAATTCGTCAATGAACCAAAACGTTAAAGGTCAACTGACACGTCCCTTACTATCAAGACGTCGTTTGTTTTCAAGGTCACATGAAGAAGAAGCAGTTTAGTACGTGTACATGTGTGTTCATGCGTACGTGAGGCTCTGTAACATATGTTATATTTGGGATTACACTTTCTAAGTAAAGTAAAGATTCTAGTACATATGTTGTCCCAATCTGGATTCGAACCCACAGTGGAAGCCGAGGTGGCTGAGTGGGTCAGACGGCTGACATTGTGTGCTGGCGATTAGGTGCCACTGAGAGCAGAGGTTCGAATCCCAAATGGGAATCAATTAGAATCAATACTTCACTGAGAAAGTGTAATCCGAAATATAAGATATGCTACATTTGACCACTTTCTAAATGGCAATGTGTATTCATAGTCTGTCTCTCTGTGTGTGGTTTTGGTCAGTTAAATATGACATCAATTTTTAGACAAGCTGACAAAACTGATAAAAAAACTAAATAATAACTGCATATGTGTGAGTTGAATTTTACGTAAAGTTACATATTTGGGTATGATGGTTATTAAACAACCATATGTACAGAGAAGAAATTGGACAGAAAATGTGTTTACTCATGAATCCTCTCGGCTTTGACCCAAAGACTTTCGAAATATAGACATGACATGATTGACAGTGAGGCTAACAGTTATAGCTTCAGTGGTGAGAATTGTAGCTATTGCGCGATTACACATCGATACGAATTGAATAGTTACTTTCCATCCTTTAAAAATAAAACCATGTATATACACTACCGACTATCGAACTATTTTGATCTATGACTCTTTGGTTGTGAAATAAGTTTCTTTTGATACTAGCTTTTTTCACTTTTTGATGTCGAAATGGGAATAAATAGCTATTGATTTCTCAGTATCACGCACTCAGGACTGCTTTTCATCATTTTCTTTTTAATAAGCAAGTAATCAAAGGTAATGCAAACTGAATCTCATGCCTTACGCCCAGACAAGCGAGAAATTCAATATTAATTCTTCTCGGAAATGACTAAACTTTCGTTACTCTTTAACGATTATCTTTCAGTGGTTGCAGTTGGCCGTCCTCTCTATCTAGATCGTAAGACAGTCCGCCTTTGGCCTGTCTCACGGTCCCGATTTTGGCAAAATAAATCATTTGCTATAATAGTTGAGTCTAATGGATAGTTCCGTATTTTAGACACGAACTGTTTTTTGATGGGAGCGCTATCGGAAAAGTTGTGGATCCTTTGATGCGGATTCACTGCGGTCGAATTCTGTCCTATATCTCATTCATATGTGGAGTTTGATGTTGATTTTATCCAGGAAGAGCCGATTTCAACTCCTCACACTGAAATTGACGACATTGAAATTGACAATCAGAGCTGTTGTTTTCATCATGGGGATTTGGGCTGTTGATTATCGTAAGTTGCAGTGGAAGATAAAACGTCTTTTATGCTGCATTGTTATATATGTCCGCTGACAGTCATAACGTTGTCGATTTCAAATGCGCCAAATGAAATGTACAACGCCGCGCGGCTTCTTTGAAATATCTTCCGCATACAAGTGATCAAATTGACCTCCCAGAATGACGGGGATGAATGACACACACGGGATCTGTTAAATAGAAAATACATTTCCGTAGAATCCACATCAACGAACATCAAAGAGTGTTTGGGGATCAGTCGACATAAAAAGCCGTCTGTGATTTTGAACCCAATTGCGAATATACGCCCTAACCATAGCCTTCATAACGAAAGTCAAGGAAGCACCGAGCGAATTTACAAATTTTATGACTTGTGTCTCGGTGTACCAAAAGGGGTTGATATCAAAGCGTATGACATAATAATCATGTTGAAATAAAATACCACTCATCCTAAAATAAAAAAAAAGTTGTTATGGAACCACAAAGATTAAGTAGAATTTAATTCGATTTCTGGTCTGACACAACCAGGTTCGACTTTTCTGTGATCAACTTAACTAATTTCCTCATAGAAGCAAATTCACACAAGAATCTGACTATTTTCAAGCTGATGAAAATAACATTTGCATTCAAGGATGTTCATGTAGTTTAGATCTATCTCTATAATGGTTCATACTCCAGTTAACTCTCACGGGATAGGAGTCAATGCTAATGGCGTTACATTTCTTCATTTAGAGGCCCTGTGACGTTGCCTGGTGGTTAAAGCTTTTGTTTGTCACGTCGAAGGCCTAAGTTTGATTCCCATCTTACACTTAATTTTGAATCCCTTTCTGGTGTGCTCAATAATCCTAAAGACGGCGTTTAAACATTCTCACTTCATTTAGAAGCCATGCGACATATCTTCCATTGTAACGTCACAAATTCACATACTAACGTCACCTGAATAATCCTCTGTAACGTCAGTTCATATGTTTTTTTATTTTCCGCCTCCATGTAGCTTTGTATTGCTGCCTGTATTCTAAAACAACATTCAGTGAGTAGAAGACGTCGTGCACATATTTTGTCTTTCATGAGAACGGGGGAAATATTCTTTTCTAAGCATTTTTGCGAACAGTTGACTTGCCTTTGCATGCGTTTATGACGGGTACCACTTTTGCTCAATTTTTCGCAGACACCTGGTGTCATCACTTTTTCAAACTGATTCATGAATACATTCTAATTATATAGTCGGAGCTAGGTAATGGAATCTGATTTTACTACAGGTAACTCATGGTTACGTGAAGGATTTTGTTGGTTTAAGTATGATAAAATGAAAGAGAGATGCAGTTGATTAAGGCATCCAGCGATGTATGGTTTCCGATGACCTGGCGTTCTGTAACGTCACAATCTCCTGGGCAGATTTGCATATTGCCATGATTACCTACCTCGATACGATAGTACATTATAAGTTGTATGCTTCTCTCGAGGGTAATACGGTCTGATGTAGGCCTCTTTGTAGCAGTGTCGCCCGAGCCGGTAGGCGAGTGATGACACTGCTAGAAAAAGGCCTACATCAGACCGTATTACCCGAGGGAGGAGTTTAAAACATATTTATCTTACCGCCATGTTAAATCTACAAGATATCATTTTATTCCATTTTGAAGATCAATAAGATCGCTACCGACTGTATGATATGTAAACAAAATGGCGTCTGCCTCTCGAATGGGTTTTTAAAATCAGTAAAACATATTCTTAAACTTAGCTTAAAACTGCTATAAGAATGTTTAATTATGTGGAAGTTAAGTGTGCAAACGATCCAATGTATAAAATAGTTTAAATAAAGCAGTGAAAGTCAGGTAAAATAAATGTGTACATAGTGAACTAAAACAAACAGCTAATCGAACGGTTTTCGTACTCCGTGCACTGCATGCGTCATGTTATGACGTCATACAATTGCTAGCGATACAGCTTCTCGGCGGAGGGTTTGGCGGTTACTGTGGCAGCGGGTAATATTTTTTCAGTCGTCACCCTCCTGGGAGGGGTGACACGGAAACTTGTTAAAGCGTCATTGACCAATGAAATTAAAGTATATTTCATGAAGGTAAGATAATGCTCATTATATCAACCTCTGGTGTTTTGAGTCATTGCACGATTGAGAGCCAACGCGATGTTGTAATACAAACATACGCACTCAGCGTTTCAATCATTATCATTTTTATAATTTATTAAACTTTAAATCAAAACGTTTTACAAGTCAACATTTTATCAATTTCTGTAAAGGCAAATGTTGTTATTGCTTCCAGTTTAATTTCCATTCACATATCATTTAATATAACACAACATGTAATCTACAGCCAATGACATTCGAGTTTTGAATTTATCAATATTTTAAAAAGTAAATTTCGTGGAAAGAATCTATGATATGTTGTGCTACAACACGAAAGTAAAAAGGGTTTACATGTTAATATACCCTAACTAAGTGACATAAAAACGGTTTAGTATTTTTGTTCAGCTTGATATAGATAAGCGTTGACATTTGCAGGGCGTAAGCTGAGTAAACTTTAAATCTCCAAAGAATATCCATGGCAGTATTTCATTGTTTCTGTTTTAAATTCAACAGTATAATGGCAAAGGATAAAGAGACACTGGTGTAAGGGAATCGAAAAGTTCACGTCTAAATACGTCTCTTTCTAAACCAAATAACGTCAGTGTAATGCTGAGATATTTAAAAACCAACTGCTGATACCATCGTTGATTGACATAGCCGAAGATCAACTGTTCCGACGGTGGCCAAAACGACAGCCGAACGTTCCATTTCCCTTTGAAATACTACAGGGTTACCGTACCAGGAACCTTTGAATAAAACGCCATCCTATGAAATTAACAAGTCTTGACTGTTTTGTATCTCGTCTGGGATGAAATTAAACAGTGTCTGATAGGAATCATATAGCGTCTGACACGCGAATTGGAAAGTATACTGCCTATTGTCTGTCCGAGTTATAGTCATGTTGACAGACAGATCAGGTCGCTTAACCTATAACTGGAACTGCGAGAATCTCATTTAGCTGGCGTAGATGGCATACTCGAACTTTATAGCACCTGACTTGCGCGGCCTCCTTATCATCGTGAGAGCCCATCGGGATGACGTTGAATTTATTGCACTTCATTGTACCGAGAAATTCAACTCTCTAAAGACCATGTTCTTTTGAGCAAAACATGAATAAAAAATGTACTGGATGGCCAACGACGTCAATATGGGGGTACTTTCGCATGAGGCAATGGTTTATTGCTGTCCTATGAACTTATTCATGGTTTTGCATTGATTAACTGATTATGTAAGTGCTTGCACTTGCTTGGCTTTTTCTTGGTTATTTACCTAGTTACTGAACTCGTGAACGTTCATGTTCATTCAACAATTTATCAATTTTAGTAAAGGCGAGCGTTGTAATTGTTTTCAATTTAATGTCCATTCACATATCATTTAATGTGACGTAACATGCATTATACAGTTGATGACATTCGAGTTTTGCTTTCAAACGGGCAATATTTTGAACAGTATATTTCGTGTGGGGAATGTTTTCAATTTTGTGCTACTACACGAAAATGGAAAACGTGTTATTTACTGAGTCACATAAAGCGTTTTAAGTTTCTTTGTTAAACTTAATGTGGATAAGAAACTTTCAGAATGTCATTATCTCGGGAAACTGGAAAACAGTGTTCTTTAAACTTGAAAAATCGTGAGTTTTTTCACAAGTTTCTCTTCGCGGCAATATAGCTGTAATGTTGCTGAGTGCGGCGTAAAACTAAACTCACTCACTCACTTGTTTCTTTAGTAAGTTTATGACACCTGACTTGCACGGCCTCCTTATCATCGTGAGAGCCATCGGGATGTTAATTGTAATGGCAATGCTCATTAACAATGCGAGAAATATCACTATTGGTATACACGAAGACGGTGAATCAAACACGCCATTTTCAAGGCATTTCAATGTTGCCAAGCACAATTTCCTGACTTTGGTCAGGATATTGACAACATGACAACGTCGGAGATCGTCCAAAATCAGGTGAGGTGAGTTGAAATTGGGTTTAACGTCTTGCCTGAGAATATTTCGCTCATATGACGACGTGCATGCGTGTGTATGTGTATGTGCGGCTGCTTGTACTAGCCCAGACTGAAGCTGGTTTTATAGTGCTAGCCCACTGAGATACCATGCCGCAGTGAAGCATGAATACCCCACTCAGACACATTATACTGACTCTGAGCCAACCAGTCCTTGTTGTACCCATTAATGCCGAGCGCCAGGCAGGAACCAGCAAGTACCATATTTTAACGTCTTTTGGTATGACGACTCGACCGGGGATCGAACCCGCAACCTTCCGCTCTCCGGGCGGAAGCTCTAACCACTACACCGTCCAAAATCAGGAAGAGCACAGCAGCCACATCGGGGTCCTTCACCTTCCACACAGGAAATCACTGCCACGCGATTTCCTGGGTTACGTCAGTCAGATTGTCCGTAACCTTTTTCGACCTGTCGGAATCCGAGCAAGAAGACTTACGTTGGCGTTATTTCACCTCGACTCCAGCGCCTGCGCCCTATATCTTAATGGCTTTCAAAACGTGTAGCGTTTGGTGTATTTTAAGGAAGCGTAAGGAGAGAATGGCGCGTCCATGTAAATCGGCGACGTAATGGCCGTTATACCAGACGTAGCGTCCAAGAATTCCGCTGGAGGACGTGAGCCAGCTCTCATGAACGGAGAATAGATTTTACGTCATTGCCTCGTCCCGACTGTAGGAACACAAGGCGCCATATTTCAGCATGACAATGCTCGTCCCAGCACAGCACGATTCTTTGCTGATTTCTTGAGGGCTCAGGACATAAACGGACTTTCGTGCTAGTCTAGATCACCGGATCTCTACCAAATAGCGCATCAGTGTGAAGAGCTAGACAGACGTTTGACGTCAACGTCAACTAGGGCCAGAGAGACTGCAGCAATTACGACAACAATGGTCTGCCATTCCTTCCGTAATGTGTCATCCTTAGGGTCTAGTGCTCTATGGGCAGAGGCTGATTCTGTTTGGGATGGAAGGGTGCTGTCACCCCGACTGTATATACGGTCAGTTTGGAAAACCTTTAAATAGATGTTAATGCCACTTGTCACTGGTGGTTTTATAGATGTAGAACAAACTGTCTGCTTCCTTTTGTCTTTTATTGGTCAAATATGTAGATTCAGTCGTGAAACCACGTATTCCTAAGATTTAAAAATGTATTGGCCTTATATTTCTTTGTTGACAGTTAATTTATATGTTGTTTACATTACATTAACATGAACATTCATGAAAGATGCAATTAGAAATAAGTTAATTATGTTTGTTTCAGAATCAGGTATCTGTAAATGAAGTTCCTTGTTCGGCAGTGGAACCAAATTTTACTGAAAAGAGTTCATAAACCTTAATATATAGAATAAAAGAATCCAAGAATTTACGAAGACAAATAGGCATCAGCCATTATTGGTACTATAAAACATCCGACTTAGTCTGCATGTATTAGAAGTTATTGATCTTAATTCCGCATATTTTGAAATACACAGTTTAATACTCTAACCTTCTTTAAAAGCACAAGAGGCTGAAAAGAGACATAAAATCGTGAAAAAACATACAAAATAACATGGTACAAATAAGAAAACAACCCACACCTCCACCCCCACGTTCATGACGTCTATAATACGGATTCTTCCACATATACTACACATCCTCGATAATCTCCAAGGTATAGGTTGCTATAAATATCCACTATAGTCCGTTTGGCTCAAAAGCGGACCGATGAATTGCAATGTAACTCGAAAACTAATAAACATATAATACTCAATGAAACGCTGATCATAATCAAAACATTAGACCAATTCTGTGGTTTGTTGGCAGAATTTATGTCCTAATATTAAAAAAGTTGTTTAACAAACTATCATTAAAATTTTGACACTGTTCACTATTTGTTACGAGGTAGGAATGCAGAGAAAGGGACAGCCAGGTGTTAGAGAAGCACGCACAAGTGCCCACCAAGTTATTGATTCATTAACCTGTGCTGTGCCGTCTCCATCCTTTCTCGCACACCTGGCTGTCCCTTTCTCTGCACTCCTCTCTCGTAAAGAAATAGTCAACTGTGTCAAAATTTTAATGAGAGTTTGTTAAACAACTTTTTTATATTTAGGATATAAATTCTGCAAAAACCTCACAGAGTTGGTCTGACGTTTTAATTATGATCAGCGTTTCATTGAGTATTATATGTTTATTAGTTTTCGAGTTAGACTGCAATTCATCGGTCCGCTTTTGAGCCAAACGGACTATAGTACTTAGTGGACATGTATCGAGGATGCATACAGCACAACCAAATTCAAATGAGAAATAAAACAGCACAGAAAATATCTCCTGCAAACATTCCTGAGATGTACTAAAGCTATTTGAAACGTCCATAAAATGCTACATCACCATCCCTTCAAATCGTGCCCGGCCCTGCTCATACCCTGGTCTCATCGATCACACATCAGAACACACAACACTTTCGTCATACAGTGGGCGTATTTTTATAATGAATAGAACATTTTTTTGTTTTTATTTTATCACTTAACGCTTTGTGCTTTTTCTTGCGAAATGATAAAATAAAACCGACCTATAAAATCCACAAGCACAATTTCAACCTGTGAGTCGGTCTCGATTCCATTGCAAACATATTTATATATCAATTACCATTCTCTTTTAACCCAGGCCGTTCAAAACAATATTACATACGATCAGTCCCCAAACCATCGTAATTCAGTTAAGGTCCATTAGTGTCGTGCCGTTCAACCCTTCCCAAGACACGTTTATTTGGAATAATTTAATTTCATAAAAGCTATATGCATATTTTATTAAGTGGGGCAATACTAACGAATTCACCGCGGAGTGATTTGCATCGAGGCATGGAGATGACAGTTATATTTCAAACACAATTTAGGATGTTTGGGGACTGCGATGCCGGTGCAGTGAGTTTGATTTGTCAATTTAAGTGTTTTTTACAATAGGAACGGAGAGGTGAACTGGTTGATGTTATCGAGCAGTTCCAATATCAATGATATAATCGAATTTGGACGCCATTTGGAACACCGAAGAGCTCCTTTCTTTGATAATTGTCATCCACCATGTGTGTTATCGCTTTATAAAGAGAATCTGCGGTGCAGAAAATGTATTTTGCTAATTTGATGATGCAATTAAATAACAGGACGAGCTTGGTGTTGTTGAGTAGCTAATGAATGTTGATTACAGACGCAGTCAGTAAAATTCGTCGGGATAGCCTGTGTATTATTGGTCTACTCCCATTTGTGAGAACTCCCAGCTGTGAGACTCCCAATTATGAGACAGTGGTGTAGGTAATTAACAAAGAAAACACGCCATATTCCCCTGTCTGATAGAATGGATTCACCCTAGCTAATTACTGATTTGCTATGTAAATGAATCTTGTGGAGGTAACTTAATGAAAGTTTATACGATAAATTGATTAACAAACTCAGGTAAATGACTTTCAAAATTAAACACTTTGTGTAGGTAATTTCGGGATCATTTGAAAGATTAATTAATTTACCTAAGCAGTAATGCTTGTTCACCAATCTCAAATCATTTTCATAAATAATAACATATGTTGAAACCAGAATGACTTTCAAACTTAATAATAGTCAATAAAAATGTGTTATCTTAATTACATATTCTTCTGAATAAATAAAATATTTAATGAACTATTTCTTCTGTGTAAATAGAATCTTGATAATCTATTTCATTGTGGGTACTCTTCAACAACTGGGCTGATCCCACTTTCATTGTAGGGATGGGGAAACACCACCTATGTGCACTGAACCATTAATAAATGTGTCTCACAACTGGGAGTTCTCACAAATGGGAGGACACCGTATTATTGAGTCTGAACATGGAGAATCAGTGATCGAAGGCATGGGCAACGATGGTCCTGTACCACGTACTGAACCAATTGTACAGCCGATTCCTGTTTGCATTGACTTTAAGGACACCCGTGGGTGTGTTTTGTTTATATGTGTGGTGTGCAGGTGGTGCCAGTGCGCGCGTTGTATGTGTTTGGTGTACGTGAGTGTAGTGTATGTTGTGTGTGTGTGATCTGTGCATGATCCGTGTGTGCGTGATGTGGTGTGTGTGTGTGTGTGTGAGATGTAAAGTGAGTGTAGTGTTTGTTTCATGTGTGCCTCAGGGTGTATGTGATGTGTTTGTGTGTGGTGTGTATGTGAGATTTGTGTGTGGTGTGTATGTGAGATTTGTGTGTTGTGTGTATGTGAGATTTGTGTGTTGTGTTTATGTGTATGTGTATATGTTATGTGTGTGGTATGTGTGAATGTGTAAATTTGTGTTTGTTGTGTGTATGTGAGAGATTTGTGTGTGTGGCGTGTATGTGTAGATTTGTTTATGTGTGGTGTGTATGTGAGAGTTGTGTGTGTGTATGTGAGATTTGTGTGTATGTGAGAGTTTTTGTGTGTGGTGTGTATTTGTAGAGATTTGTGTGGTGTGTATGTGAGGTTTTGTGTATGTGAGATTTATGGTGTGTATGTGAGATGATTTGTCTGTGGTGTGTATGTTGAGATTTTTGTGTGTGGTGTGTATGTGAGATTTGTGTTTGCGTGTGTATGTATGTGAGATGTTGTGTGTGGTGTGTATGTGAGATTTGTGTTTGCGTGTGTATATGTGAGATTTTGTGTGTGTGTGTGGTGTGTATGTGAGGTTTGTGTGTGGTGTGTATGTGAGATTTGTGTGTGGTATGTATGTGTGTTGTGTATATGTGTTGTGTGTATGGGGTGTGTGTGTTTAGAGTGAGTGAGTATGGTTTTACCCCGCTTTTAGCAATATTCCAGCAATATCACGGCGGGGGACACCAGAAATGGGCTTCACACATTGTACCCATGTGGGCAATCGAACCCAGGTCTTCGTCGTGACCAGCGAACGCCTTAACCACTAGGCTACCCCTCGCCCCTGGTACTTTGGTACGCAAGAACCCTACGATAGTGGGTTCGATACCTGTTTCGCCGTGATTATGGTTGTAGGTTTGTCAACAGTATACCAATGTTCTGGGTTCCACCAAAGTGGGGAACGTCTTTGACGTGACTCACTCCGACACGAAGCTGACAATGATCAAGCTGGAATAACTGTCAAGAACGGTTAACCCAAACTCTCTCTCATCAATGTGGTTTTAGGTCATAATGGTGGCCGTGTACGGTACGACGACACAGAATATACAAATGACATATTGTTAAACATCTATCTCAGTGTTAGTCGACTCAATCAGCACGGGGTAACGGGGGCCTACTCTGCTCAGAACGCTGGGGTGGGGAAAGAAAGCGGCTGGGCCTGTGTATGTTCTCACAAGATTTAAAACCAGACGTGATCTTTGGGAAGTGATTGTATCAGGACTGAGGCTAAACGACTGACTGACTGAGTTTGGTTTTACGCCGCTTTTAGCAATATTCCAGCAACATCACGGCGGGGGACACCAGAAATGGGCTTCACACATTTTACCCATGTGGGGATTCGAACCGGGGTCTTCGGCGTGACGAGCCAACGCTTTAACCACTAGGCTACCCCACCGCCCCGAGGCTAAACGAGGCTTCTTGACCTGAGTCAACCTCTCTTGACCATTTGAAGCTGACCGTTGACCGCACAGTAAGATAGAAAACGTTGAATACAACATGAAGACATGATGTTTAAGCCCAGTGTCCTCTGGTCCTCTGTTTGTTTGTTTGTAGTTTTACGCCCCACTCAGCAATATTCCAGCTATATGGCGGCGGTCTGTAAATAATCGAGTCTGGACCAGATAATCCAGTGATCAACAGCATAAGCCTCGATCTACGCAATTGGGATACGATGACAGGTGTCAACCAAATCAGCGAGCCTGACCACCCGATCCCCTTAGTCGACTCTTACTTTTTTTATTATACGATATTTATATAGCGCACATATCCACGCAACTAGTACATGCTCAGGGTGCTGGATTACTGAAGATCAATTCTAACCCGGATCTTCTCGGGCTCTGGTCACGATGTGATCTGGTTCAGCCTCCAAATATAATTTAGCAATAAGCGTGCGTTAATGTAGGATCCCAAATAGATCACGCGATGTACATCCTTATTCTGCAAATATTGCATGTTGAATATTAGGTTATATCGATCAAATTTCAACAAATTTAAATTATTCATATATCGTGCAATAGAGTACATTCTCCAAGGACACATTGCTCTAGTGTTATCTTGTCTGACAAATAACTCTAGAGGTTCATATGTTTCATTGTGAAATGAAACAGGAAGTTTGTGTTATCTATCCATGGCTTGAGTTAATGTTGGTTGGTTTGTTGTTTAACGCCGTACCCCGCAATATCCCAGGTATATGGCGGCAGTCTCTAAATAATCGAGTCTGGACCAGGCAATCCAATGATCAACAACACAAGCTTCGATCTTTGCAGTTGGGATACGATGGCATGTGTCAACCAAGTCAGCCAGCTTGCTTGACCATCCGTTAGTCGCCTCTCACGACATGCATGGGTTACTGAAAACCAATTCTAACCCGGATCTTCACGGGTCGGCTTGAGAAAGAACATCTGGGCCTAGACATAAAAATTAGCGGCAACGTTTCTTTTAATAAGTCGATGCGTTTCGAACTTATGCCGTTTATATAAAAAATATCATTTGCAGGAACATTTTAAATTTGAAACAAAAAATATATAACATTTTCAATTTATTGATTTACTCTGCATGGACAATATAATTATATTATCAAACTATCATTTCTTGAAAATACAACTGCCAACTGTAATGACAACGTAAGGCTTTAAAAGCCGCCCGCTACTTTTTACAGTTAATCAAATGCGGACATTCATACCAAAAACCAGCCGGTCAGAAGCAAAAATACTCTCATGTTTGAAAGATGCTAAAACCCCTAAGAATGCATGTTATGTTCGATGGCGATGCATGCGATACGAATCGAGTTGTGTTTTGGAACACGCATTTGTAGTGTTTTCACGACCATTTTCAGCCCAGTAACCCTTTGATTCTTTTGCCCTGCAGTTTGTTTCAGCTATACTGACATTTCCACACATACAACTGTACTTTTTAATTCACAGACCCTGAGATGCCATAAGGTTATTGATGCATATGCGCTTCCCCTGACAGAGACTTTCGTTTGAATAAATAACGAGCTAATCGCCTATATTGCTTCACGTAAGCAAGGTCTCATCCCGCACGGTGCCGTTCGCAGGCCAATCTCTGTGGGTAGTTGATAGCTTCATATCCCAAATGGTAAACGCCATAATCCAAAAATGATGTTTCACGAAGTAATTGAAAATGCTACATTTTTAACAAACGTTACGCCATGAATTACAATTCCAGTTAGATTGTTTTTCGTTTTGAAGACAGATGTTGTAATGTTTCGATATTATGTGATGTATAGACGGACTGGATGCGTCTACGCTTTGTCGAACGTATCTCCATCGTGTTAGGTGTACTATACAAGAGCAACAGGCATTTCTGCAGATATTCTTGGGTGGGGAATAAGGGAAATAGTCTGTTTTCCAAAATATATATCTGCTAGTCGCACATTGAACTGATCCTTTTTAAGCTCGTCTATTCTGTGTGTAATTGCTGCATTGAGTGAGTTATTGAGTGTAAGAATGCGTGAGCTTGCGTTTACGTCGCTTTCAGCAATTTTCCAGGGGGGAGGGGGGGGGGACACTAGAAATGGGCTTCACACAATGTACTCATGTTGGAAATCGAACCCGGTCTCCGGCGTGACGGGCAAACGCTTTAACCACTAGGCTACTCCACCGCCTCAATTGTTGCACTGAGGATCGCTGAAGGAGCACAGTATATTCCTGTTAATCGCAATTTATAACATGGAATTGGGCAGAAAGAATTCATGTTATGTCGAAAGTCTTACTCCTCATGTCTAAACAAATGTGTACACAGTTTCGAAAAACGGTTTCTAAGATAAAAGTTATTGCTTAAAATTCCTACTGACCAAGATAATTTTAAGTAACGTGTATAAACTTCTATCTTCTGGTTAGGGGCGGTTAGCCTAGTGGTTAAAATTGGCTCGTCACGCCGAAGACCAAGGTTCGAATCCCCACATGGGCACAATGTTTGAAGCTATTTCTGGTGTCCCCCGCCGTGATATTGCTGGAATATTGCTAAAAGCGGCGTAAAACCAAACTCAGTCAGTCAGTCAGTCAGTCAGTCTGGTCTAAGATCTATCTAAGAGTTCTAAGATCTTTAATCAAACTGGCTATCTTTTTAAATGATGTATCAACACTGTCTTGCATTTTACCTCTGATGTTGTATCTGCTATCTGTATCAAATTCTCATGTCCAAAGTGAGTGAGTTTGGTTTTTACGCCACTTTTAGCAATATTCCAGCAATTTCACGGCGGGGGACACCAGAAATGGGCTTCACATATTGTACCCATGTTGGGAATCGAACCCGGGCCTTCAGCGTGACGAGCCAACGCTTTAACCACTAGGCTACCCTACCGCCCCTCATGTCCAAAGAATCCCCTCGTCGCATATCAAGTATTGTAAGTATTGAAAATATTTCAATATCAACTCAATTTCGAACGTTTTTCAGCGTCTGCAACAAAAAGTGTAAGTCCCTATTTGGTATCAGAAACGATTTGACACTGAACTTTATCGCCCGGGTTTGTGGTGTTTTCCTGAATAAAACCTTCATAACATTTTGAATTTCCTTATTGGTATTTATACTTTTTCAGTCACAATCGACATTATTTCTTGTGTGTTGTATCATTATAATGGTAGTAGTAGTGGTAGCGGTAGTGGTGGTGGTGGTAGTGGTAGTGGTAGTGGTGGTGGTGGTGGTGGTAGTGGTAGTGGTAGTGGTGGTGGTAGTGGTAGTGGTAGTAGTGGTGGTGGTGGTAGTGGTAGTGGTAGTAGTAGTGGTGGTGGTGGTGGTAGTGGTGGTGGTAGTGGTAGTGGTGGTAGTGGTAGTGGTAGTGGTAGTGGTGGTAGTAGTGGTAGTGGTAGTGGTAGTATTTGTAGTAGTGGTGGTAGTGGTAGTGGTAGTATAGTTTAAGGACGACTTGTGTCAGAAATAGATTTGCGCTCACACATCATCGTTGTTATCCTTCGTAGAGTTGTGTCCCTTATTTGCGTCAGGATGAGCATGTAATCGCGTACATGATATAAACCAGTGTGTTCTGCGTCAGTCCCCTACTGCATAAATTGACACGTCATGCTATCACTTAATTTAATTTTTAGAGAACTGGTTAAATCCTCACGTTCCAAACTCATGTGAGTTTGTACAATACAAAGTAAGCAGACTTTTAAATACGAACGCACATGCCATTCATATTTTGTGCAATAAATAGAATTTCCTGTATCATTTCTTCTATTACATTATTTTCGATTAACATATGCACACTGAACTTTTGTACAGAGTCGTACCATCACAACGACCAAGGGAAGACGCGACAGTTGACTCATATTTCCAAATTGATAACATTTACACCTGAAATCATGTGACACATCTAAGTTTATATTTAACTGTATTTTTGTTTTTCAACTGACAATCATTTAGAAATGCATCAGAGATGATGTACTTCTTGTTTAAAAAAAATGCAATCTGGCAAAAAAATGTTTAACCTGTACATACAATGTTTCATTTCATATATCAATCATGGAGTCTGTATGTGGTATGTCAGTAGAAGTGCTTCTATTGTCTGAGGCGTTTATTTCAGACGGTGGAAAAACAACGCATAACAGTGTCCACTGAGATTTGGATGAGCACGCGGGGAAATGGAGACTGACCTTTGCTGTGTGCGACACTCGCCCCGAGGAAAAGTGCCAGTTTAACATCTGACCCCCAAACCCGGAAGTGCTACGATCAGTGGTTGGAGGTAACTGAAGAAGAAGAAATGTCAGAGAAAAGGTGAAAATCAAACACAAAAATGAACGAAAGTTGAGTATATTTTTTATGAGGGTAATATTCCTGTGAACAATAATTTGCCGGCTTGGAAGTACATGTATAAAAAATCCACATATTGCACGTGCAAATGTGTTCTTATTCTAAACCCAAACCCAAATACGTTCCTCGTCCCAAGAATAGAATGTGCTTAGAGACATAAACTTGTTCAGTATTGTGTTAATATCTAAACATGTTCTATATACACGTTTACAATCACGAACATGCGGAGAATTTACATGTAACATTAAACTTGTTAAAAAACGTTGGGAATGTCCCATTTAAAAAAACAAAAAAACATATTGAAAATTTAGGGATGTAGTGACTATGTAGTGAGATCCTAGCCTATTTCCAAGCGTGGGCTCGTCATGCCGAAGGTTCGCTTCCCGTCACAGGTAAAATGTTTGAAACCAATTCTTAGTAATATAACTGGAATACAACCAGATGCGACGAAAAACCAAACGTGCTCACCTCTGGACCACCAGAGGTTAGATGCTAAACTTGTATAGCTAAATAAAAGCGATTTAATTTACTATATTTCGTCTGAGCAACACTCCCAATTTTTAACACACCACACGCTCTGAAGGCGCCATGTCTTTTCCGGGCTCCAAGAAGGTAGCACGGTCATTGGAAGGATATTAAAATCGATAAAGCCGAAGATACGTTTGTAACCAATTTAATCAAGTTATGTACCAGGTAGGTAGCTTGTTAACATTCATCGGTATTCTCTGGAAATAGGCCATAGTTTAACGTCTTTGGCGAAGCTTGTGGGCACGGGTTTGGTGGTGACAGATCAATATCCAATAACCAGCAGATCCTGACAGATGAAAGGGACGTGACAGCGCCACCTGTGCTCCCGAAAAATAGAAAGCCCAGTCCATGGCCCGTTCCAGAAATATCTAGTTCCTTGCCTGACTGATGGAAGACGGAGGTGTAGGCTGAGTGTGTCTTCATCAATGTCTGGTGCATGGATGGTCCAGTTGTTTAAGACGTAAGGTTATATGTCGATGTGTAGGGTTGCGGCCCTTAGGCACACCAGGAACCTGTGATCGTGGGTACGAGAATCAACGATTATGTTTTCTTGTAGGTCTTACCAAAGTAGTAAAGGTCTTGGATCTGCGCACGTATCCCTTCAGGTTTTGTCACATATCCAGCTGATACACCGATGTAGAAGTGGAATGCTGCTCATGGCGGCATCAAACTCACTCACTCACTCACTCCCGCACTGACTGACTGACTCACCCTCTCACTCACTCACCCACACACCCACTATCTCACTCACTCCAGATAGTCGTACAACGAATGGTATTGGGCGGTGTCGCAATATAGCGTTATGTCACATCGCTTCGCGTCGACTCGCGTCGCATCGCGTTGGTTCGTAGTACAGCGTCGCACAGCGTGCAGGCGTTCTACAGATGGAGTTAAACAGGACAGAATTAATGCGGTTGGGCGTTTTTGATATTTTATGTTTTCACCCGATATTGCCTTGCAACACGTTCCGCCACTTCTTCCAGCATGTTGCTGTCAGCGGTAGTTGTTTTGCATGCAACTCATCACAGCTCATGTGCAATCCCTGCTTCAGTTACGTGATATATTAACCCATTGGAATAGCTCCTGACACCTTCCCTGGAAAGCATCCCGGCGGACAATGAAGAAGTGACAGTGAAACATTCTGTAACGTACATTAACTGGGAAGATTCAGCAGGGGAAGCAAGGCATGGTATATTATAGCAGCGGAGCAGTTAGCATAGCCCAGCACAACACAGTTACACACAACACAGTGAGTTGGAAGTTGGAACAGTATTCAGTTTTATTACGGTGACCTTGAGAGAGAGAGAGAGAGAGAGAGAGAGAGAGAGAGAGAGAGAGAGAGAGAGAGAGAGAGAGAGAGAGAGAGAGAGAGAGAGAGAGAGAGAGAGAGAGAGAGAGAGAGAGAGAGAGAGAGAGAGAGAGAGAGAGAGAGAGACAGAGACAGAGAGAGAGACAGAGAGCGGGACACAAGTAAATGCTTCACACTGTGAACCCGCCCAAGGAATAGAACTCGACCCTTTGGTTTGAAGAGCGACCGCTTTAACCACTCGGCTATCCCATTGCCCGGAGGCTTTCTGAAAACAAATACAAGAGGGTCCCGATCTTTAAAGCGTTCGTAATGTTACGAGCTATCGTAACTACATAGTTTATCATAGGCTTCCAGAATGACTTAGCGCTACGAACGCTTTGTGGATCGGACCTCAGACATCCTACGACAAACATGCGGCAAAAGGGACCAGTTCTTTTATTGTCTGCCTCTCTTATCCGCAGTTAACATTGCGGCAGGAGTGCATATTTGGCAAAGGTGATTAGGTGGATGGATGACTACCCTTCTCAAGTTTCATTCCTCATAGCTTCTACAATCTTGTTCCCGTTCCACAATTGAAACACAGTTTACCAAACTGGGCAGATCCGGGCGCTGATTCTAATTTCTAAGTTCTAGTTTGTCCAATAAGTATCTGGGTCATGTCGGATGGCAAAGCATACACAACCTCTCAACGCCTTACAATCAACTTGGGATGTATTCTTCCTTCAGAGCTTACAATGCAAAGTGATATGGGCGTTGATCTGACTAGCAGGGTAATAATGTCACACGCTTTGAGAATAATCAGAAATCCCCTTAATGAGTTAGGGTTGTCCATCCCCGCCTCAGCGTCCCATAAGACTAAGGAAGTGATAACGAAATACTACGTACATAATAACGTTATTGGACACCAGGTGTTCTTGAGCATGTCCTGTCCCACGGGTAACACCATCGTTAGTGAAAGGAGGACTACATTCCTCAGTGTGTTGACCGTGGTCAGTTTGGATCGTTTTGTAATTGAAGCCATTTATTTAACATAATCCCTTTGTATTTAGGGTAATCGTGTTAGATTAATATACATATTAACACCTGAATCAACAGTAAAAACAAAATGGTGCTTGGATGACCTTTGAGTTTGCCCGAATCATTCATCCCTTCAAGGTCGAGGTCAAAGACAGTAGGAGCGGCATGTATATACCATTTAGTCTACTGCCTTCAAAAGCACGGAAATGGGTTTGTCTGAAGTACTTTGACGATGACGTCAATTTCAAAGACGTCATTTCTTTGGCTAGTCTTTGAATTAAACTGGCAGATGTAATATAAAGTGGCTTTTAAGACCCACACACTCTTATCCCCACCCACTCTCCAAATCCGTCACTTAAAGCAAGCAAACTGAAGCTACTTTGGACTCAAAAGATATTTTTATTGATTGCACAAGATGCATAAGATTTGAAAAGTCAAATCTTTGGTAATTATGATCTCGAGGCTAGAACTTCAAGCAGTTTCTGAAAGGTTAATGATATCGATACACCGCGTATTGGTCCTTGGATCCAAGAACGTCGGACTGTAACTCTCAAGGTCACTTTAACTGTTGTAAAGTTATTCTGGTTTACGATAAAATATTGATACACTGGATTAGCCAGTGGCAATCGTGTGTTTTGTTTTTGTGGAGTTTATAGAACAACGTTTGTGAGTGAAACTATCATAACTTGTCCCGTGTTACGTTGTTATGTTGCTCAGGGCGGTGGGGTAGCGCATTGGTTAAAGCGTTGGCTCGTGACGTCGAAGACCCGGGTTCAATTCCCCACATGGGTACAATGTGTGAAGCCCATTTCTTGTGTCCCCCGCCGTGATATTGCTTGAATATTGCTAAAAGCGGCGTAAAACTAAACTTAACTCACTCACTACATTACATCAGCAATTTGTCAGCATTTCAGTGACTCAGGTGTGGCATTGTAGAGCTCACGAATGGTAAAAGCAAACTACTCTTACACGCAACTACTGAAAATTATTTACACAATCTCTGATCAAGACAGAACAATCTATGATTGCTTGCTCTATTCACAACTACCGTTAGTCTCAAACTGAACTGAAACATACAGTCTCTGCTCAATAGGCTTTTGTTTTATAAAATGGATTCGGAAATGAAATTTTCATTGGACGTTTGTAATGAATGTGGTCAATGTCTTAAGCCTGAAGGAAACAAATATATTCAGATATCTACAAATGAATAGTAGGAGTAGGACTTTATTGTTTGTCATTTTTTTGGTCAAATATTGAGAATGAAACACTTTGACAAGAAAAATGTTTACATCTCTAATACCTGCTCTGACTGTTTCAATTTGTCAAAGAAAGGACACAATAAATAGAATAATGTCCTTTAGGTCCTAGATGTTGTAAGCTCTCTTAGCGCTAAGATAGTCGTAAGTTATTGTTAATGATTGGCACGACTATCTTAGCGCTAAGAGAGCCTCGAAGATCTAGGTCCTGTATTGCTAACGTAAATTACTGTAGTCATCTCATCTGTTTACCAGAGTTGGAGATCGAATATGTAATCAACTGAAATACTATATCTTAAGTGTTCTACGCAGGATACGCCAACCTCGTGAATTCCATTTTCATAGTGATACACTTGCTTAGAATCAGTCGGAATCGTGACTTTGCTTTTAGTAGAGATTTGTTCTGAATACGGAAAGGGTTTCGTCGGTTTTATCTATTTGAATCTGTGCTTCTATGATGGCATTATTTGTACCAAGCTGCAGCGAAGGAGAGATTCGATTCACTTTCCCATCGTGAATCTCCCCTTCATGTCGGGCAGTAAACCAATGGCATATTCTTTACATTTCTCACATGTATAGGTGCTTCAGAGCATGTTTATTATGTTCTCATGGGAAGACACATTTTCACCATCAAAGACAAAGTCAAGTCTATCTAGAAATGTTAATTAGCTGCGTGAGATATGCATCTCATAAGATGCTGTTAATCTCAGCATTCTGAAGGGAAGTTTGCAATAATTTACATGTAGAAATTAACATTATTATAATTCACGAATATTATATCACACTCACTGACAACTGTACTGAAGGAATCGTTTTAACCTTTTAGAACTCAGTAAAGAAAACTGTGTTAGTAAGAATACGAGTCAGGAAGACATATGCTTTGTAACAAGTTCTCATGTTCTACACTCTGTAGGCGTCATTCAAAGAATTTATGTCAAGAAAAAAACAATCTGAACGTGACTGTATCAAATCGATAACTCTTCCATTTTGACAAATAGTATCAACAGACCTTCCCTCTGAACATAATTTGGTTACAGGGATGAATAGCTATTCACTTAGGACTGTTTTCCAAAATACGCATGTTTTTCCATGAATTTTAAAACAATTACTCCATATATTTCTCATAAGCTATTGTAATGTTGGACTCTCTGAAGTAGCGAATTTGAATGTGCTACTGCAAACAGGCGAAATATTTGCATAACCGGACACGACATTTGAAATGACGTTCTGTTTTGTATATTTGAAAATAACACACCAGACATATGTTTACCCTAAAGAAGGAAAATGAATAAATGTTCGTTCCGTTGGCACTGTTCCTTCAGCAGAATGATCGGACACTAAAATGAGTTTCATTCATCTCGAAGAAGTGTGATCCCGCCTATAAGCATGACATTTGGATCCAGAGACCGGGATAAAATATAATTCAACGCCATTGATGCTCTCTAGTTCAGACATGCATCATATTGGGCTTTCCTCACGTTAAAGTGACACACTGTGAAATAACTGGCATTCTAATCAAAGCGGCGTTATCACTCACTCACTTGAAAAGGTATGAAGTAGCAGCTATCATCATAAACAGTATTAGAGAACATTTTATGAAACCATTCTTACCCACTTATGAAAAAGAAAAAATGGCCTATGAAAGCAGCCTTAAACTCATATTACAACATCATAATGTATACCTTAAATGAAGGTACACGGTAACACTTCATACGGTACAAGAAAACTGCATACCTGCACACTACAATTAAATGAATGAATCTACACACACTGTACAATTAAATAAATGAATTAACACTCAATGCGCAATTAAATGAAAGAATCTACACACACTGTACAATAAAATGAATGAATTAACACTCAATGCACAATTAAATGACTGAATCAACACACTACAGTTAAATAGAGGATATTACCCGAACATAAAAATACATCATTTACTCTACGTAAAGAGCTTTTCCGTTTATTTTATCGCAGACAGTCGTCTTCGAAAATGCTTTCAACATAATAATTACGTCTCATATTGTTAAAACAGTATAAATTATCTGCCACAAAAATACATTTGTAAAAGTGCGATGTTTTTTTCTAAAAATATTTATGCTTATAGCTTTTATTATTATTATTATACCTGATAAAAAGCATCTCGTCTCCATATACAAACCCATCTACCTTTCCCCAGAATATCAAATTCTCGGTTACCAAACCTCACGTGAATACATCATTTACTACACGCGAGTACGGGATGGGCCGAGCAAAGAACGATCGCATGCTTTACAAGAAAACATAATAACGTACATACAGACGTCTGAAGAACGATTTTCCTTCGTGCACGAAAGCATTTCAGCTAACTATCAATTACGCAGCAACATTGTTTAACGTAACGCAAGACTTGGTCATTTTATCAAATGGCTGTCGCGGTGACACTATACTGACTGGCGGTGCGGTTCATTAGTTTGATACATTATGCCAGTGACCTGATTGTTGTCCTCGTCCAAAACAAGCATTTGGAAAGTAGCTTCGTTTGATTTAAGGAGGTGATCATGATGTCTATTTTGGAATCCTAATTTGAGTTTTTTATTTTCACGTTCAAGAAATATATGTATTTACGTTCCATGCATTATTTGATTTAATTGTTGTCGGGGAGGCTTACTCAGTCCTGTATTTGACTATCTAATCTAGTATACTTATTCCACACATCCCACACAGGTGTGGTTTTAGTAAGGTTTGTGGATTGGCTCAAATTTGTATATGGAGACATATTTATGAATCTCCCTAATGTGTTTGGCTGCAATCCCTTAACCATACATACACGTATATTAAGTTAAATATTGATAAAGGTAAATGTAACCACTCACTTATATACATTTTTATGAAGCATTTTTATATGATCGAACAAGCACTGTTATACACATGGATATCAAACAAGAGAAAGAAATATAGAAGAAAGCAGAACATCACTCACTGTAAAATAAAATGGAACAATTTACAAGAAACCATCACATATTGTATAGTAATGTTAAACAATTTACAAGAAACCATCACATATTGTATAGTAATGTTAAACAATTTACAAGAAACCATCACATATTGTATAGTAATGTTAAACAATTTACAAGAAACCATCACATATTGTATAGTAATATTAAACAATTTACAAGAAACCATCACATATTGTATAGTAATGTTAAACAATTTACAAGAAACCATCACATATTGTATAGTAATGTTAAACAATTTACAAGAAACCATCACATATTGTATAGTAATGTTAAACAATTTACAAGAAACCATCAATTTACAAGAAATTGTATAGTAATGTTAAACAATTTACAAGAAACCATCACATATTGTATAGTAATGTTAAACAATTTACAAGAAACCATCACATAGTAATGTTAAAACAAAAACAGAACAATTTTAAGTTAAACAATTTACAAGAAACCATCACATATTGTATAGTAATGTTAAACAATTTACAAGAAACCATCACATATTGTAGTAATGATAAAACATATTGTATAGTATGTAAACGTTAAACAACAAAGAAACCAATACATATTGTATAGTAATGTTAAACAATTTACAAGAAACCATCACATATTGTATAGTAATTTTAAACAACTAACAAGAAACCGTCACACATTGTATGATAAAACAGAACAATTTACAAGAAACCATCACACATTGTATGATAAACAGAACAATTTACAAGACACCATCACACATAATATGATAAAGCAGAACAACTAACAAGACACCATCACACATTGTATGATAAAACAGAACAACTAACAAGAAACCATCACACATTGTATGATAAAACAGAACAATGTACATGATAAAACAAAACATCTCACACTGAATGATAAAAAGGAAACGTACACGAAAACATCAGAATAAGGAACAAGTGAAAAGCATCAAACACTGTAAAATAAAACAGAACGTTGTAAAGCTTCACTCACTTCCAATAATACAAAACAATGAGAACGAGAAAACACCAGGCACCTTACAAAAACAAACAGCACAGAAACTGCAATGCACTGAAGAGAAATCACTACGCTCTGCAAGGAAAACATTGACATCAACCACTGCTCCACTGGTTAAACTGGCATCAGTCAATCCGTCAGTACGTCAGTCCCTATAGATCCCTCCCTCCCAGTACAAGTAATACATCTCCAGCCCTGCCGCCGGCAACCTGTTATACACAGCCTTGTACTAACCAGGAAACCCATTGATCCAGCCATGTCTCAGAGACTGGGGAATTACAAGGTATCGGTTGCAATAGTCATCACAGCACATGCCTCTATTACACTAGACAGACCTGTCACTATGGTAAACTATCCCTCTCAGAATCTGCTACCCAACATATCACAAGCCGTTGGGACCTGCAGGCAAAGTGTGTTAATACTGATCCTGGTGAATTCAGCCTGTAAAATCTGTGGCTTTAAGAAGTATTTTGTGATAAAAGTTCTCAAGGTGAATTCCTACTGAAAAACATGGGCGTGGGTGGGGATGAAGGCACGATTCTTCTTTTAACCCCCACGCTCGACTATATCAGGAACTGTATTTCCTTTGGGCTAATCATAGAATGTGTGGTGCTATAACCGTGAATGTCGAGCCAGCAATATCTCTGTCAACAAACACTAACATATCTCCTCTTTGCATTAATGGCTGTCGTGCAAATACATGGCTGATGGTCCACCTCCATGAACTTCAGTTATGTCTAAGGCTGTTTCTGCGCAATATTGGGGCGGTGGGATAGCCTAATGGTTAAAGCGTCCACTCGTCATGCTGAAATCCCGGGTTCGATTCCCCATATGGTGACAATGTGTGAAGCCCATTTCTGGTGTCCCCCACCGTGATATTGCTGGAATATTGTTAAAAGCGATGTAAAACCATACTCACTCACTCAGTACTAGCTATCGACTAAGGATCAGAAGCATTGCGAGTTTGGTGTTTGAACCAACTCATAGGGATCCTGACACAGTTAAAGGAGACAACTCCGATGCGCCTTCAGTCTTAAAATAGAAACAGATGTTAATGTCAAACGCTCCCAAATGTATAATATCAGATGCAGAGACCTGTTCTTATTAGTCATGGCAATAGGTACAAGATTCACTTTGGCTGTATTAATGAACAATGTTAGTTTAGCTAACAGATCTACGATGATATATAATCGAACAATCGAACAGAATGCTGTTACAAATTTGCCCTGCCGCTGAAATGTGTTGATATCGAACCAATGGTCTCAATAAGCCTTATCGAACAGCATAGAGGATAATGCTAGCTTAAATAGCGGAAGAAAATCAATGCGATTGCATATGTTGAGAGCAATTGTGGAATGCCAATACTCACAGGTAAACAATATCAAATCAAAAAGTACTTCAACTGCTCCAATAATGCTTTGTAAACGTAGTAAGTGCTTATTAATGGTCCATTTTTCCAATAGCCAATTATTGTTCATTACTTATTTGATTAATATCGATCACGTGTCACATTGACAAACAAATCGTTAACACATGACCTATATAGCTGTTAGCTCCAAAGGGGTCATTGACCTCCATAATCCTTATCATCAAACAAAACTTAGACTTTGTATCAATAAATCCTTTTAATCTCTTACAGAAAAAAATCACTGGTTGAGGCTGTTACAATAATGGCCGATGGCGGATGGAATTGTACAAATATTTGAATGCTGCCAACCATCGCCAACGAAACACGATCCAGAGCATTCTGAAGCTCTGGTAATGATGACCTTGGATTAGAGGTGGTGTTTTAGTGTCTGTCAATATTGGGCCTCATTAGGTGAGGATTATTTAGAGAGATAATGCTTGTGGGTTTGCACGCTAGCTGTGCTCTCAAAGCCTCGACAGAGAATGTAAGCATTGTTTGAAACAGTGTATGGACAATCAGACTTGCCAGAAGTATATTGGTGTACCTAGCAACGATTTGATTCATTTTGAAAGACACATTCATAATCAGCTTTGTATTCCGACCATGAGAAGCAGAGCATTTCCATGTACACCCACATAGCGAGATTACTTGTGGACGATCCTTGGATCAACATTGACAAACGGGGATGGAACAAAACTACCACAGTGTGATGTCCGGATGAAGCTACAAAATATCAAAAACGCTGTTTTATCAAAAGTCCTTCCACTCTGATTAGAATGATGAAGGTTCAACTGAATATGTTACAAACAAACGTAGATACTAAACTGTCAAATAAAATCAGTTTTGAATTTAAGCTCGGGAAGATTTTTGGCTGCTCGGAGGATGGAAAAAATCGAAGTTGGTCGGGTGGGTAGTTCAAACTGATGCTACTGAGTAGCACCACCCGTTAGGTTTGGATATGTTCTCATTGTGTTCACATAAAATAAACAGAATATTCAACAGCGATGACACAAAGGGTCGAGGTGTGTCAGCACCGTGCCGTACCCGTCAGTTTCCCCAAAGTGGTAAACATCGGGGACCGGTATTACTTCCAATATAAATCAGACGGTGAATAAATCATTCTGTTTAATTCTCTCTCTCACAGTAACCACCTTATCACAATCATGATGTTTATCACTGGATTGTCTGGTCCAGACACGATTATTTACAGACCACCGCCATATAGCTGGAATATTGCTGAGTGCGGCGTAAAACTAAACTCACTCACTCACTTTCACAATCCCATTGCCAAAGATATTGTTGTCAACGTCCTTTGATGTAACTGTTTACGAAAACGGAAGCAAGGGTGATTCATCTGTTTTAGCACTTCCCTAAGCACTTAAAGCGAACTCCTCTGTGCAGGGTTCAATTTCACTTAGGCCAGAAGCCAATGACGTTTGGTTCGAATCCCGGTTCGACCTGGTTATGTTTCAAGGTTTGTCAGCACCGTCCTCGTGTGTTTCAGCAAACTTTGGGGCTCCCCCCCCCAAGATGAGATGTCATGATATAACTTGGATACTGTTTCTCACTCAACTCGTTCAAACTCAATTCACTTTGCACTTGTCAAGACATCCCAGCATATCTTGGTGTCGTTTCAATGCATTTGAGATCAGAGGGCAAGTCACAATAAACCCTTTTATCATAAAACTGATTGCGGTATTGGCGATAAAACGATTTGATAATCTTGGTATCGCGACCCGATATATATGCAAATCAGGTCATCAAGCCGGAACTACTTTTTCGGATATTTATACACTACCAGCTGCCTTCAGACAGGTCCTCAAGACGGGTTGACACGGGTTGGCTCGTCTAGTCCATATGCCGAATTCGAGATGTATCGTCTGAGTGATTAATCGAATTCGACGAAAGGACAAATTTTCGGTCGATTGTGTCATGGATGTGTAAGATTCTGTTCCAAGGTTTCGGCAAGCTCGATAAAGCGCAGTCATTGAAATTACGTAAGTGATATTTGTTTACACACTTGGTGAATTAATATTCGTCTGTTGATAGACGTATTATTAAGTAAATAGTCCAGGGCCTCTTTCCTAAAAGCGATCTTAGCTGAGGTTATCGTAAACCGTTTTAGGGTACATAAGTTACGGTCACGAGGCCCTGATCACTAAATTAGACGTACGGTAAATGAATAGAATAGCAGTAAAGAGTTCTCACACATCCGCATTCATAGAATTGTATTAACTTTTAGACTTGATGATAGCAGATATGAGCATGTTAATTCTAATGATTTTTTCCATGTGGCCTTGGATTGAGCACGGCTTTACGCCGCTTTTAGCAATATTCCAGCCCCATGACGGCGGGGACACCAGAAATGGGCTTCACACACTGTGCCCATGTGAGCAATCGAACCCGGGTCTTCAGCATGACGAGCGGACGCTTCAACCATTGGGCTACCCAACCGCCTCTGTGGGTGCACCTGTTAACCTATGATGCAGGCTTTTCGGGCTCGAATCAGGTATTCTGTCATCAATAATATGGAAAATTATTACTATTGCTTTACTTGAACAAAGCCATGGTGTATACAAAGCCAAATTAATCAAACTAATACCGTTACTTTTGCCTTTGAGTATATGAAAAAAGAGTGTAGACTCTGAAATGGTTCTGTCTGTCTGTTTAAGTGTTCCTGGGAAATTCCTGTTTAGGATATTGAGGTCAACCTTAAGAAAATGATATGCACTTTTCTCCTTGAGGGTCCGCGGATTTGTCTTGCCTGCAGATGATACCGTATTGAGAACGCCTGACTAACAGAATCAATAAAAAACCTTCAGACCTCGAGAGCAGCAATTTCCTGCGAAATCAAGGTGTATTTAATTACCACAATACAGCAAATAATATTCCAAAAGAAATTTGATAAAGACACTAATGTGACCATTCGATTCAGATCCGAGTTATAGGTGGAACTGAATAGTGTTCATATAAAAGCTTATTTGCAAACGATTATTTCCCGTCCGACATCGAAGCCAGGAAATACACCGTTAGTGGAACCTTACTTCTGAAGCATACAAAACTACAGCTGGAGACTACTTCTTAAAATTAAAATCAGTTTTTTTGCCAGAAAGCCTATTTTTATAGCATTCCGCGAGATTGACTAGAATACGGATGCTGGAGAAGATGAAGAGGGTCTCATCGTCTTTCTTGTCCGAACTTTCGAAATCCTCTCCCCAGAAGAAGCAATTTCTATAATCGTCTGAATTTGTTGTAATTCATTGTACTGAAGTCCACGGCAATTATGATCGTAGAAGGGTAATAGTAAGTGGACGGAGGATTGGAAGTCCTGTCTAGACTGACCTTACAATGGTTCCAGCACGTGGTCCACGCTGCATTGTACGCGGCGGTCATTGGAAGGAGGCACATAATGCAGGCAGGAAATTAGAACGTTCGAACATGCTTCAGTAGTCACTGGTAGATTTAGTCATGTTGATTACATAAGATAGATGTGGCTATTGAGGATGACTTGATTGGCTACGTAGGTGAATTGAAGAGGCAGTCGAAGGTTGTTCAAATGGCCAGTTCGTGTCGGTCGTTGTTGTAGTTCCCGCAGAGGTGTTGCCGTGAATACGTTGTAGTGCAGGATGCTGTAAAATGGAGATGTCTTGCCTCTCCCGTGTGATCTGCTAAATGGGTCACTTATTGAGCACCCAACCGTCTTCGATTGCCACTTTAAATATTTATAGACCATTGGTTCTGAGACGACCGACCTCTAACGTTTCTGAAAATAGAGTACGTATATTGAGTTCCAAGCTGTCCTATAAATACGTCGAAATTTACTGAGCTGGCAGGACAGGTGCTAGTTTCCTTTAAACTAAATCAATGTGACATATCAGGCCATCGTGACGTATCTTTAACACGGATATACTCAGCATATTCAGATAGAAAGAACAGGTCATAAATGACAGGTCATTAAATATAATGGCAATGATGAAATGAATGGTCAAAAGAAACTGCAGACTAACACCGTTGTGTCGAAGTTCGAGGAGTAAATAGTATTCCTACTTATCCGGGTTTCGACACTAACGCGAAATGATCCCAGGAAGGGGCCTCGGGACAACCGGTAGTTCGACACAACCGTGTCTTACTTTACTTTAACTTTAAGTTAACTTTTCAATAAAACATTGTATGTAGTTGTATAAAACTGCAGTTTGATATGTTTCCATAAAACACAATCAACATGTTCAATTATGAAAAAGAGATTTAACCGTTCAACTTCGTTAAACGTGAACAATGTAATACTCGATCTCCAATCGGGGCGGTGGGGTAGCCTAGTGGTTAAAGCGTTGGCTCGTCACGCAGAAGACTCGGGTTCGATTCCCCACATGGGCACAATGTGTGAAGCCCATTTCTGGTGTACCCCGCCGTGATATTGCTAAAAGCGGCGTAAAACCATACTCACTCACTCACTCGATCTCCAATTGGAATAAGGATATAAAAGCAATGTGGAATCGACATTTAGAATCGGAATTTACATTTTCAACAATCGTATCACGATTAGCACCTTAACTGAGAACCATCGGCACGAAACAGATGGGTGCTACTCATCCAGCGTGGCGTGGATCTTTGGCTGCGCGCGCATCACATTCACCGGACTGATGACGCATTTCTTCCCAACAGGAAGAAGAGAGGATAGATCAGAGCAGATAACCATCAGCGACTAGGCCACACTAGGGCCCGTACCTCAGAAACAGATTCTGGACCATGACGTCATCAGCTTCAGCATCCGTTGGTTGTTAGACGGTGCCGACTGTGATTGCAACTGCATGATATTCAGGGATATGGTACGGTCCCAGGAGTTGCCTTAAGACACCACAAACAACTTCAGAGATTGTGTTGGACATGCGCCTTAAGCCAGTGGCAGAACATGGACTGGCAAAGAGTCTCTTGGGAATTGGTTCCAGATGACAGATGATTCAGATCTGATGGAAGAGTCGGCGTACGCCGTCTACGTGGAGGACGTATGACACGTCGTGTGCTGCTGGGAGGTCGAGCCTTATGGTAGAGATGGCGTCATTGTGTGAGGAGGATAAAGAGATATATAGAGGGAAGTAGATGAGGTCGCTTTCGATGCCAGTCTGACTTTCCATTGTGTCTACGAAGTAATTTGTCACGTTGTTTTATCTCCCCTATAGCAGGGGGCAAACAACCCGTTCCAACAAGGCATGTCCAGACAGCACACGGCAAGGATTAAGATGTTCACCCCAAACACATCATCTCTACAAAGGTGACTGTATTGTGTATGAGGACGACTTGGTACTACCATATTGCTGAAATACTCCAGAGTGTGGTGTTAAACAACAAATAACAAACTACTACTGCTGCTACTACTACCACTACCACTACCACCACCACCACCACTACTACTACTACCACTACCGCTACCACTACTACTACCACCACCACCACAACTACTACTACCACTGCAACAACTACTACTACTACCACCACAACCACCACTACTACCACCACTACCACTACTACTACTACTACTACTACTACTACTACTACTACTACTACTACGACCACGACGACTACGACCTCGACTACGACTCACTCCGCTACTCACACGTATACTTCAACAATCACAAATACTGGCACCAGTACTTCACAACACTCTTATTGTCCAGACGGATATCAAATTACAAGCTCCCAGTCCAGGGTGAATCTCAACCTCTGTCAAACCCAGCCTCTCTGTGCAACAACAGTTAACACTGGGTCACTGGTTTAATTAACGCGGTCTTCCCGATGGAAGGACCTATCCTTCCCGAACACAGGGGTTCAAAAGTCGGCTATCTGTTTACATTTGCTTTGGCCTCAAGAGCCAAGAATACTTCTCCTCAGCCCATTATTACACGATTTCAGTCAGTCATACGTCACTATCCCAAACAGATAGGAAGTAAAACCAACAATAACACAGAAGTAAGGATCCGTCAGAGTTGGAGATTCCAGTCCAAATAGGATGAACACGCTGGAATGGCACTCGCAGATGACTATTAGCCAATCCTGGCACCATGTGGAGTGAGGAAATTGCAGTGTCAGAACAAACACTGGGATTGAATAGGAACCATTTGATTGCTGGCTTGAAAAAATTCCCTGGTTTTAGGACTGTGATTGATGGGGGCTGAGTTTACCAAAACTGTCCAAGTGTTGACGTGTTCCGAAACAATTAATCCCAGACTTTGGTCGATGTAACGCCTGATTGCTGACCGATCCAATCAGTGGATGATGGACGGGTGATCCGGTCTATGTTACCTACCAGTGATTCACATCACCACATCTCGGGCTGTTGGTTCTTGGGTTCGAATCCCAAGCTGCACTGGAACTTGGAACTAGTTCTTGAATGAGGTTCATGACAGAGCTAAATGTAAAAAAACCCGGAGTGCCACAAGTGAGGTTGGCGCCCATAAGGCACCTCCTGACTCACAGTAGGATTGGTTAGAATTGGTCTTCAGCAACTCTCGTTTGTAGTAAGAGGTAACTAACAGGACCGGGTGGTCATGAAGTCAATCACTGGATTGTCTGTGTGAAGATGCATTTCATATGAGGTAAAAGGAGATGAACTCGGTTGAACGTCATGCGTGCGTACGTGTGTGTGTGCGTGCGTGCGTGTGCGTTGTTTATCCATTACCATGATTATGTGTCCCTCTTTGTCAACACCACACCCACGCTCCTGGACCTACTTGGTGGTAAGAGTCAGGATACTTGCAACTTGAGCGCTACCTGGGGCAGAGGGGTAGCTATGCAGTTGAAGTGTCCGCTCTCCACGTTGAAGGACTGGGTTCGATCCCCAAATGAATACAATTTTTTAAGCCCACTTGGTGCCCCTCGTCGTTACATTGCTGGAATATAGCTAAACAATCTATCACCTGGTAACTTGTTATCAATCGTAGACCAAGCTCAGTCGCTCTTTGAAAATTCACTCACTCACGCTCCACAAATACAGCTAGGTTTATCCCAAGCCAAAAGTGTCTTGTTTATAAATTCATGAAAACAGTCCGCTCTGACAACAATTCAAGTCGTATACGAATGATTACACCCATGACAGTATTTCATAGAATGGTTCTGAAGACAATGTTGTGAGGTTACATACACTTCCGTATTTCAGCCTTGATGTTTGATTTGTGTTGCGGATGTCGAGGCGATTCCGTGTCCAGGCTTATGCCCAAACTGCACCAAGCTATAATATAAATAATCGCTGATGAGAGATTCATAGAGCGGCAAATACCAATAACGCAGGATTTTACGCTTCTGTTGAGATGATGGTTGATAGGCGAGCCATTCTATTGCTGGGTCAGGAGATGTTGCTGATGAATATGTATTGTCTGGAGGCGATCTACATCACCACGAACCAGTTCAGACACGTCACAACGGGGTGTGACTCTCTCTCTCTCTCTCTCTCTCTCTCTGTGAGAGAGAGAGGGATGGAGAGAGAGAGGGAGAGAAAGAGAGATAGATGGATGGAAGAAGGCTGTTAGAGGGAGAGAGAGACAAGGGAGAGAGATAAATAAATAGTCAAGAGTATTGATGGAAAGATGGAAGGTTAGAGAGACGGAGGAAGAATAAACAGATAGAAGGATGGAAGAGTAACGGAGGCTGTTAGAGGGAGAGAGAAAGGAGGAAGGGTGTGTGTGTAAGAGAAAGATAGATAAATAGATGGATGAATAGATGGATGGAAAGACGGAAGGGTAGAAAGAGGAAGAAAGAGAGAGATAGATGGATGGATAGATGGAGGGAGGAGATGTTAGAGGTAAGGAGAGAGAGAGGGGGAAGGGTTTGAGTGTTAGAAAAAGATGGCTAAATAGTCGGAAGTATGGATGATGGAAAGGTAGGTTAGAGAGGAGAGAGGGAAATGGGTGGATGGAGAGAGGCAGTTCGACGGAGGGAGAGAGAGACGGGGAAAGGGTTTGTGTGTGATAGGCAGATAGAAAATAATCGGATGCATAGACTGACATCATGGCCATTCTTAACTGTACAGTCACAACTATGTTCCGTCAGATGTCGAAATCTCAAACTGTAACGGTTCACTTCTATTTGAAATATCATTATCAAGGAAAACAAATCTATATATTATCAGAATAAATTCTGCTTCTCTCTATTGATGCATGGCAAAATTGACACTGAAATGATGGGAAAGTCCTCGATGAGGGCCCTATTGATCAGAGCTCTTGTCTTGGCAGATGATAATCTATGACTGTGAGATCAATGAGTTACAGGGAGCTGTTACAGTAACATTGTATGGCGACTTTCCGTCGTTGTAACAAGCATGTGTAAGATGGCCCTAGGAGTCCAGTTAGAGGAAGAAATCAATGCACAAGGGATTAAATTGGTTGACAAATGATCTTACTTGGACAATACGTTTTAACTACCCAATGGGCATTTCAGCTAGTTAAGCTTTTAAGCACTGAAACACCCATTTCCCTTGTAATACAAAATAGGCATACAGATTATTGACACAGATACTCTGTCTGTCTGCTTGAGTTCCTCGCTGTCTCTCTCCGTCTTTATTGTTTTGTATTTTTTGCGGTGGGGCAGCCTGATGGTTAAAGAGTTGGCTCGTCACGCCGAAGACCCAGGTTCGATTCTCCACATGGGTACAATGTGTGACGCTCATTTCTGGTGTCCCCTGCCGTGATATTGCTGGAATATTGCTAAAAGCGGCGTAAAACCAAACTCACTCACTCACTCACTCACTCTCCGTTTTTATATTTTTGTATTTTTGGGGGTGGGGTAGCCTAGTGGTTAGAGCGTTGCTTCTCACTGCCCCGGATTCGATTCCCCACATGGGTACTATGTGTGAAGCCAATTTCTGGTGTCCCCCGCCGTAATATTGCGGCGTAAAACTTAACTCACTCACTCTGTCTTTTTTGTCTGTTTTCTAGTTGTACATCTCTCTTTCTGTTTCTCACTTCGTAGATTACGCTGTCTCTCTCCATATATATCTCTCCTTCTTTCCCTTTCTGTTTCAAGCAATGTCGTTACACTTCTCATTCTGTCTCGTCTCTGACTGTATCTCCCTCTCTCCTTCTCTCTCAGTGTCTCTGTCTCTCTCCCTCTGTCACATCTTCCTCACTACTTCACTCTGCTAATGTCCCCTCTTACTCTATGTTTCTCTTTCTTAACGTCTTTCTCTATGTCCTTTCCTGTCCTTACCCATGTCTTACAATGTCTCTCTGTCTTTCTTTCCCCTTTCTCTGACTCTCACCTTCTCCGTCTGTCTCTCTCTTTCTCTCTCTACCTGCCTCTCTCAGTCTTTACACGTCTTTATTTGTACCCTTTCATTCCCATACCTTCTCATGTCAGGGGAGAAAATGACATCGATTCCGACAAGGCCATGGATGAGACAATACATAATTCAATCATCCACACATTACTGCAGCAGAATGCAATTTCCCTCGGGTGCATCGGCAGTGCGCAAACCAGATTTGTTTCTTTATACTGCACATTACATCGATTATTCCCGATTATTATCAAAATTTGTTCCCGCCATCAAATTGTACCAGCGTTTCTTTACACAATGTCTTTCGGGATTGTCATATACCATCACGCATCAATTTTACACTTTTTGTACTTTTAGGTAATTGATAGATCGGATCCCTGGTAACATGGATTCTGGTGTTAGATTCTTCCAGAATTTAGAATTGGTCTCAAAGAGTTAGAAATATCTGTCCCAAGTGAGTAAAATTTGTAACTATCCTGTCACTGGGAGAGGAATTTTCATTGTTCATTGCCGAGGGGCAGATAACTTACAGTCCCATTTCCATTTTTTCGATGAATTACTCACTGCCTTGCTTAGAAGAGTGTATTTAACAATGTCCCCTGCAAGTAAAATTATTGTTTTTATGGCGTCACATGTTCCATGTCTTAAAGCAAAAATAATGAACGATGTCACAACGAAATGTTCTTAAATTTACGACAATGGATCTGTTTAGTCACCTTGTCACAATAAAGGATTCAATGCCAGCACCAAATGCCCGTCAGTTAAAACTTTCTGATTTCTTCACTTCGTTTGTGGAGTAAATCCATCTTTTGTATATTTCAAAATGGACACTATGACGAGATTACCATGTGTATTTCCGATCTCTGTGTGGACAAATAAATAAT
This sequence comes from Haliotis rubra, assembly GCF_003918875.1. Lineage (NCBI taxonomy): Eukaryota > Metazoa > Mollusca > Gastropoda > Lepetellida > Haliotidae > Haliotis > Haliotis rubra. The sequence continues at coordinate 358,930 of NW_025765159.1, read as the reverse complement.
AGACATGCAATATACTGTTTTCTTTTGTTTTCTTTCATTTCTTTCATGTGATGTGATGATGTGCCCAACTCGGATGTGTCGATATTCGGATAAGTCGATATTTTTTCCTGGTCCCGTAAATATCGAGACAACTGTATTCGGTTTTGATGATCCTTAAATTGAATGTACCGCTGGTATCGTTGTTCAAACCTCGTAAGTAATATGAATCCATGTTTAATTTAACAATTTTATCATTTTGACCAACAGCGCAAGTAAAATTAGACCTGGAACTGACGTACAGCGAGTGAGTGAGTGAGTTGGGTTTTACGCCGCTTTTAGCAATATGCCAGCAATATCACGGCGGGGGACACCAGAAATGGGCTTCACACATTGTACTCATGTGAGGAATTGAACCCGGGCCTTCGGCGGGACGAGCGAACACTTTAACAAGTAGGTTACCCCCCGCCCTGAAATGATGTACAAAAGAAAGTAAACATCTATTGATCTGAGGCTATTTGCTGAAAGCAGCCGGAATAATTTTGCATCATATATTTAATGTTTGTGTTCACAATCAAACCTGTTTTAAAAAACTATTTCCTCAACACCAGTGTGTACTTTGGCGTCAGCTTACATGAAAGAAGACAGCCCATTGTGTCCAGTTGAACGCTGGGTGGACATAATATTTGACAAAACATCGTATTTCACGGGCCAACGTTTTCCTCTTATGGGTCATCCGAAATAAACGTTTTCCTCTTATGGGTCAGGAATCCAGTTGAACGCTTCAATATTCCAGCAACATCACGCCCATTGCCCCAACATACGAAATAACCCAAATGGTTGATCGATTGATAGATTGTTTGAGTGACTGATTGATTGAGTAATGATATCTCCATTAATCCATCTCACACGACAAGCATAAGAACTAATCTAAAATACTAATCTTACAGTGTTAAGGGTTCATATTACCCTCTTTATTTGTCTTCATTAAACTATTAGCAATATTAGTAAAAAACCGATAGTGAACTCTTCATACTGAATAGAGTGCTGACGCTGATAAAAACAATCTGCACAGTTAGTGTCACCTCGCTCACTAAGCTTTGCATGACGTCGTCGATTCGTCAGGCACATCTGTTGATATAAAGTTTCTTACTTTGGTTCTTTCTGACTTCAGACAAAAGTTTTGCTAACACATTCAAACAACCATATGTCTGTGAGTCTATGAATATAACGTGACTCGAACTTGGTCATTTGTTAAAAATGTGATATTGCTCGGTAAAATACAAATTCTGTATGTTTCTTCAAATCAAAGAGGGGCGGTGGGGTAGCCTAGTGGTTAAAGCGTTCGCTCGTCACGCCGAAGACCCGGGTTCGATTCCCCACGTGGGTACAATGTGTGAAGCCCATTTTTTTCTGGTGTCCCCCGCCGTGATATTGCTGGAATATTGCTAAAAGCGGCGTAAAACTAAACTCACTCACTCACTCACTCACTCAAATCAAAGACTCAAACCCGCATCAAATCGCCAGCACACAAAGTCAGTGATGGAACCCACGGAGACCTCCTGGATGGGACTCAAACCCCAAAGTGCTACGAGTTGTATCTTTCTGAGAAAGTGTAATCCCAAATATAACATTTGTTACATCAAATGTCTATACAATATCAGACATTATTCCAGGATAATTAGCGGCGGGCAAAAGAAACAAAAGTCATGCCACTTGTGCGCAAGGGAATCTGATAATGGTTGTTCTGTGACGTTGACGATTTATATTTTCTTGAGGGCATGTTAAGAATTTGCACATATATTGAACCATGTCTTGCTTTTAGATAAGTCGTAGATTACCTTATCCATCATCACGTATTGGAAGCATGGAGGAATCCAGAAATAATGTGTTATATCACAACATTTTCCAAAGATCGCCACGATTCCTCGACTGGAACTTACATTCAGGGTTAGAGCATCTTGGAGTCACGTAATACGTAGACAGGCAGATAATAGAATTGTCTGTATGCTCGACGGACAATTATTCACAAGAAATATCTCCAATCATCATATTAGCACGTAAGGAGCATCGCGGTCAACCGGACTGTCACAAGTTGTAATGGGCGTCATTTAGCTCCAATGGATGCCCGTGCTTTCTTGCCCGTTGGCCTTGTTGGACAGCATCTAATTCTTATGTGCTTCTTGTTCACGTGTACTGCGTTGATTTACATGTGGATGTTAACTTGTTGTGAATGTGTCGTGGCTGTTTTGTGAAATTATACGGTCTTAATGTGTCTCCACTGATAAATGTAAATAGCGGATTGTTATTTGTTTCGATGACGTCATCATTGCGTCATATCATTATTTCATTGTCCAGACATGTGTCGTTGTAAATATGTTCTCGGTATTTCTGAAGCAAATATTTCAAAAGCAGATTGATTTAGCTCTTGTGTTAACTATACCATCGATCACTGAGTTAAGTACCGAACTTTTGACGTACAAATCACAAAATATGATATCTTTATCACCATGTTTAGCAAAACCACACCAACATACCAAAGACACACCATATACTTCGGACACATACTCTCTCTCTCTCTCTCTCACACACACACACACACACGCAGGCACACAGACACACAAACCACAAACACACATGCTCACGAGAGAGCTACTTTCAACTTACACGTCATCACGAACAGATTCAAACAAATACTAGTCACGTTATTTATTTAGTACCTAACCAGTTAACCTATTAAACCTTTTGAACGGTAGCAACCTGTGAGGTCACAGCAACCTTGCATGTCCTTGACCTAGTAATAGACGAGGTCATGCTCAGAATGTAGTGACTCGCTTATAGGCCAGAACATTATTATCCTTTCACAAACACCCGATGGCATTACTTGCCCAGAGTTGTCCATTCACATCACGTCACCGCCTCTTTTCCTTTTACGCCTAGTGGAATCTGGTTCAGGAGATAATCTAGTTATTCTCTGGCGTTGACGTTGTATATTTCGTTACATAGATGCACCATTGTGCCGCAGGTCATAGAACGTAGCTCATAAGTTCAAGGTCACCGGCAGTGTCAGGACATCTGATATCATGATTATTTCAAACGGATTATCCCAGCAAGGCAGCTGTTGCAAAGTTTGTTATATTTGTTTGTTGCTTAACGACACATTCAGCAATATTCCAGCTCTATGGCGGTGGTCTGTAAACAATTATTTGCATTGACGGTACCTATTACACGAAATGTGGGGTCGAGCGTTGTTGGGTTGGAACAGCTCCCTTTGGCGGTTAAAAAGTGGGAGGAGGTGAGGTCGCGGGATTTGCTGTAAGATTGCCTTGAACCACCATTAACTCTGATCTACCGTTATAAGACATGGCACCCCACACCATGACGCGTCTCCACCAAATCTGTCCACCTGTCAAACGCAGCTCGGCGCAAAGCGTTCGTGTCGACGTCGATAGACACGTTGTCTCCCATCCCGTCGTTGCAGGAGGGAACGCGATTCATCGCAGAACCAGACGCGTTCCATGCGTTCCCCAGGTTCCATGTCTGTACCCTGTTGCACTACTGTACACGTCGTTGTCGGTGTAGTCGTGTCAGGACAGGTCCACCCTTTGGTCGATATGCTCGAATTCCCACTTCTCTCCGACTATTTCTGATGGTTTGGCCGGAAATTCTTCGTAGACCAGACACCTGTCCTGCAGTGTCCGTTGTTGTAGCAAATCGGTGACGATGGGGAACACCCGGATGAATTGGTCCTGAGCAGGAGTGGTCACTTTTGGTCTTCCACGGATCGAATTGAAGCGGATATATCGATGTCGTAATCGAGATATGGTGCTGAGGTGGACGTTGAAGTGTCTTGCAAGGGCAGACTGGGACTCCCCTGTTTCCCAACATCCAGTAGCGATATTTCGGCCAGTAACACTAAATATTGGCATGTATCTTCGTTTACGTAAATTCCGTAATGGTTTGACCTTTTATAGTCGATTTCTCAACTGATTTTTCCGAAACATTGCACGTGCATTACGCGGAAACCTTTCTTCATGCATTTTTCTTGTATCATTTTCATTTTTTTTATGACAAACGTATACAAACACATTTTGGCATGCGTTTGAGCATAATACACAACCACGACATGATTAACGGGATTCAAACATAGGAATTGTGTTAATGACGATTGTTGTCTGAAAACGCCTATGCGTTTCTTTTTTTGAAGAGTGGCATAAGGAGCGAACGCTGTGACCACCAGGCTACCCCACAGCCCCTGTACAACATCAACAACATTGTCTGATTTGGCATCAAATAGTGCTGTTTTCTATCATTTGTATCAGCTTATCAGCTAATCGGTATTTCCAAAAGTATTGTTAGTTTGACCTAATGTTTGTGAAAGTGAATGACCTTTCACTTTCTGTATAGATGATGATTTCACTAATTGAGTTGCATTTAAGTGACCTATAAGTCATTTGTAATCGTGTGTAACCTTTGTTACTTGGCCTTCTCTGACCTACTTGAACACGTGTACCGTGGTAATTAGCTTCAGGGGCTATATTCCGAGATGACCTGAGTAATCTTGACGCTGGATACCCGAATGACAAGCGTGAATGTCATTTACACTCACATGACCAATGAATTTTTAAGTAATTAATCACTATCTGGTTTACACCAATTGACAAGCGCAAACGTCCTATGTATCTATGTGACCTGTGAGATTGTATGTAGTATATCTCAAGAATGTCTTGCAACGCTGTAGAACACTGTCAAACATTACACACATCCACCCGCTAGCTGAGAGAATTCTAACACATATGTTTCTTTATTCGTTGTTTCGCAGTCGGCAATATTCCAGCGGCAGTTTGTAAATAATTGAACCTGGACAAGACAATCCAGTGATCAACAGCATGAGCATCGTTCTACGCTGTTGCGATTTTGACACATTTGTAACGATTTCGGGAAAGTACATCTATACTGAACATGATTAGTAAAGGGACACTTATAAACGTTGTTTGTCAAACACGAACAATGGTTGGTTGGTTGGATTTTAACGCCGCACTTAGCAATATTCCAGCTATATGGCGGCGGTTTGAAAATAATCGGGTCTGGACCAGACAATCCAGTGATCAACATCATGAGCTTCGTTGTAGGCGACTGGGATACAATAACAATTGTCAACCGAGCCTGACCACCCGATCCTGTTAGTCGCCTCTGACGACAAGCATGAGTTACTGAAGATCAATTTTAACCCGGAACTTCACGTGAACAATGGTCATCAAGTGTCAACAGATATGAATATGAATATGTGTTAAAATGTTGAAGAACATGTTGTTTTGGAATGTGTGACACCGATTTGATGTCTTCATGAAACTCGAAAAATGAAGGACTATTATAGCATAATGAAATGTGCGCCTGTTTTTGAACTTGTGTGACTAGATGTCGAGTTGAAAATAGTGACAGAACGGATTTTGTCTCTGTCGCATGAAATAGCGAGTGGATAGATGCCTGATATGTAGATAATATTGCCATAGGACTCTGCAATTCGGATGGCGGCGGTGGTAAGAAATCGCAAAGAGAATAATATAAAATTGAAATATTTTGTTGCAGAAAATACTATCAAAAGGAATATTGTCCAGAAAACTATAGCTGAACACATAAGTTGTTCGACGCCAGCTTTCAAAGAATATAATGTATGTCGTAGAGCACTTATTGAAATTCCAGAATCACAGAATATAGTTCGGTCGCTTTCCAGTGCAACAGGATAGCTGAAAATGTAATTTCCTTTGAAAACAACAAGCAAAGGATGCTGAGAAGATGCGGAACAATTAGCGCGTAAACTACGACTCATTACGTCGTATTACATCATCTCGCATCAGCAACTTCTCTCAGCGTTCTTTGAGTCCCCTATGAAATATTCTCTCATTAATTGATCAATCAATCATCCTTTTTGACGGAATGGGGTCAGTCATAGTTTTTTGTAACCTTGAAAAGGAAAAAGTACTACATGGACACAAAGGGAAATAATAAGGAGGAATTGACATACTTAACTGTCGGGCAGAAGAAGGTATACACTTGGGAATGGATTTGACCAAATTGACAAACGTTAATAGGAGCAAACTTAAGGTCCAGAACACAAAAATGGTATAAGTATCAAATATATCATCGTCGAATGAAAACAATTTCCGAGTGTCGTTCATATAATTTGTCCAATCGGGTCTGTTTCAAGGAATAAACGGGATTTGTTATTCTTTGGAATTTGATGTTATATATACTGACGGGCAAAAGAAACTTTCTCCTCGTTCAGTTTGATCTCACTTAAAAACAACAACAAGAAATCGAAGTTTGCAATTTATAAGTTGTGCAGCAATGGCATAGGCACGTGCTAAGTACAAACGTTCGATTTTTAACAAGGCTGATAACTTATTGAACAGGTTATGGTCGACATGGGGTCAAACTAGAGAATTCACGATCGGTGGGTCAATTCGGGAAACACAGCAAAGCGTGAACAGAAGTCTCTAATAGCGAGTATGTCCATCTCTGGCTAGAATACATGCAAACACATGTCTTCTGACTGAAGTTGTGAGGCGTCTGATGACGTCAGCTGGGATTCGCCTCCATTCTTCGACAAGGGCTTGAGATACTTGCTGTACTGGAACTGGTGGATTCTGTCTCCGTTGAATAACTCTATCAAGGTGGTCCCATACGGAGACATATCAGGAGAGCGTGCTGGCCATGGCAGGACGTTGACGTTGTTCGCGTGAAAGAAGTTCTGGACAACTCGAGCGACCATGTCTGTCTGTCAGCAGCGTTCCTCGGTACGGTCGGTAGGTCCTGATACCATAGGCCCGTAGTCTCCTTGACACTATCCTTCGACTCACTGGGTGACCGAGTGCTGTTGACGCTGATGACGTTACCGTCAGGAAGCGGTTTCTAAGGTGTAACGTCCTCAGGTGGCAGTCTTCCTGCGCAGTTGTCACCCGGGGTCTGCCTGTCTGTGGCCTGTCTGAGGTCTGACCAGTCTGTTGGTATCGCCGACAAAGGTTCCTGACGGTCACGACGGGGCAATTGAAGGTTCTTGCAACGTGACCCGTTGTAGCGCCTATTTGCAGCATTCCGATGGTCCGTTCTCGCTCTGCTGAAGTTAACCTCGGCATTGTAAAGTGGTTTTCTGCTGAAGTACGATCTGCTCTGTGCTGTGAGGTGGTTTTATACCATGCATGCACGTGCATTTTACCCTTACTTGCAAAACACGTGCATTTTGCTGTTTTCGATGCAAAGTTGTCAAGAGGTGCGTTTGAGCGCTGATGTTGGTCAGAATATATCGAACCCTTGTTGCTGGCAATAACTATGGGTCAATTTGCATTTGATTATATTTTCTTATGTTAATATTATGAAAAAATTATAAGAAAGTTTCTTTTGCCCATCAGTGTTTAGAATTTTCACATTTAGTGGACTATGACTTGTCTTTCGATACGTTGTAGATCACCATCGTCTCGTGTGGGATCATTGAGGAAATTCAGAATTAATGGAATCTGTTTCGTCCGATAGTCGAGACTGGTCAATCTCTGTCATTGACGTTTCATGTTTCTTTTCTTTTTGTAGCCACCATTATGCATGGTGTATTCTTTCTTTCGTCCGTCAGTTTACAAGCTAGTGTTATTCTGGGTTTGTTTTTGTGCACATCAGATCGATACATTCCTCTCCATACCCGTGAAGATCCGGGTTAGACTTGGTTTTCAGTAACCCATACTTGTCGTAAGAGGCGACTATCGGGATCGGGTGGTCAGGCTCGCTGACACATGTAATCGTATCCCAGTTGCGTAGAACGATATTCATCCTGTTGATCACTAGATTGTCTGATCCAGACTATTTTAAGACCACCGCCATAAAGCTGGAATAATGTGGCATTAAACAACCAACCAACCAACCAACCAGCCAACCAACCAACCAACCAGCCAACCAACCAACCAACCAACCAACCACTAGCCCAACCAACCAACCAACCTAGCCACCAACCACAACCAACCAACCAACCAACCAACCATCCAACCAACCAACCAACCACCCAACCAACCAAGCAACCAACCAACCAACCAACCAACCAGCCAGCCAACCAGCCAGCCAACCAACCACCAACCACCCAACCAACCAACCACCAACCATCCATCCAACCAACCAACCAGCCAACCAACCAACCAACACACAAACAAACCTCTTCATAAACGTCAGCCACAGCAAGAAGAATCTGTTGATAAAAACGTACATAGCATCGGACGTCAGCAGTGATGACATTGGGAATCATTACAATTCAACCCTATTTTGAAGACACGCGGCTTCAGTGAAAATCCAGTTCATCTCTTCATTCAAAGTTTCTAAACAAATATAAGAGTATAAAAACTGCAAGGACAACAGTTTACATACTGCCCGTGTTCCCCGGCATGTGAAACCCCCGAGATAGAACCACTAACCCAATTCCGCCCATGCTGCAAGGTAGGGATGCCTTTGTAGATGGCTCCCATCAGCGGCAATTGAGTTGATGTTCTTCACTATTCAATTACTGTTGTTGCAGCATTTTCAAGCCCACTCAAACAGCTTTTGATGTTGTCAATGTCATGTCGATTTCACCCCACGGCGTAAACTTTGACATTTGATCAAATTTGGATCGATCAGCTTTTGGAACTGCTCTCTTGGTTTGATAGTGGTCCTGATAGACCCCCGGAAGAGCTCTTCACGCATTTGTCAATGAGGTTAGTTTGGCATCAATGCTGGTTATGGTATTGTGAAAACCGCGTCTTTTGATCTTTACAGTCAGTTTGATCACGGCATCACTGATCTATCATTATCGGGCAAAGGCTAGCTTAATGGTTGATGTATTCGTCTAAACACAGGAGACCCTGGTTCGATCCTTCATAATGATGGGCTCTTTGTGCCGTTTTTATTGGCGTCCGCTGAATGATGTAGGATTCGATGGACGGATGAAACAATTTTTCTCCCTCACCATATCAAAAGACCAAACAGTCTCTTATGATAAAAAGCGCAAACCACCAACTCACTAACTGCAAAACAGGCGACAAAAACCGACATTCATCAACCGAATAGTCCCAACACAGGCGACAGAACGCTACAAAGTTCTTTATTTAATTGTTTTAAATATTTAGTTAACTATGGTTATAACGAACGTACGTAAAGGGACCACTAAATTTAGTTCGTTATAACCATAGTACGTTATACGTATGTCGAATATACAGCAAGAGGTGGGTACAAAACTAGTTCGTTATATCTGTCAATTCGTTATATCTGTCAGTTCGTTATATCTGTCAGTTCGTTATAAGTGTGTTCGTTATAGAAATAGTTTACTGTATTATACAACTGTTATTTCAATTTTTAGTCTTCATACAAGGCGGCGCGGTGGGGTAACCTAGTGGTTAAAGCGTTCGCTTGTCACGCCAAAGACCCGGGTTCGATTCCCCACATGGGTACAATGTGTGAAGCCCATTCCTGGAGTTCCCCGCCGTGATATTGCTGGAAAATTGCTAAAAGCGGCTTAAAACTAAACTCACTTACTCATACCAAGCTGAAGGGTATACCATATAATTTGTCTAGTCACCACCCCAGTTGTCATGAACATGTAACTATACATTCTCAGCTCCCTGAGGAGAATCCGCGACACAAACAGCTTGTTAGAGTCATTAGGTTGTATTCATATTACCCTCTCATCCGGTAACACAATCACTGCTGTGTGAACATAGGGTCATGTCGAAAACGGTCACATCCCCGAAGAGACACACTAAATACGACCACATGTGTTCAGTGTTGAACACGACCGAAACTTGTTAAGACATATTAAAGAATCAAGAGCTGTTCTGCATCGACACAGCGTTGTTGAAGTCTACAGTCTGGGCAGGACCACATGGGACCACATGGGACCACATGCAATTTAAGTGAGTTAGTGAGTTAGATTTCACACCGCTTTTAGCAATATCCCAGCAATATCACCGCGGGTGACACCAGAAATGGGCTTCACACATTGTACCCACGTGAGGAATCGAACCCGGGCCTTCGGCGTGACGAGCGAACGCTTTAACCACTGGGCTACCCCACCGCCACTGCAGTTTAAGAGAGAGACATATTTGATCATGCCACTTTCTAAAAACATAATATATTGTAGTTAATTTACAGCAAAATTAAGAAGTAAATGCCCAATTGTGCAGAATATTATGAATTCATGAAAGTATTAATTTATCATAAAAGTAATACACACACGTTTTTGCCTAAACACTTTGCAATTGATCAACTTCTGTTACAGAGTCGTTTCGTGCCGGTTTGATTAAATTGTCAAATTCAGACTGGTGCTCCTACACGTTAAAGAATATCGGAAATAATCCAAACCATCTTAAAAACAAATTCACACACACGAACAGTAAATATAACCGAATCCCTTTAAGTGTAACCACCACAAACAGATTCCACTGGGCGCAAAAACAAAAGGCCAATAAAAAGTAAGCTATCACAGATGACTGAAAATCAGGTATAATTGGCGAAACGTCAGGGACGAGAGCTTCGGTGAGCTGGTAAAGCATGTAGACATGTCTTGTAGCACTTGTAGAGAGTGAAGGATCTTATATTCCCCAAGGACATGTAAGTAGGAGCGGTATGTAACATAGAGTCATGACTATTTCTCTACAAAAAATAAGATGTTTGCCGAAGTCTCGTAATCATTCTTAGCGTACGAAACCCTCTGCAGATCAACCAAATGACAACAATTCTAATTTCCTTTCGTAGTAGAATGAACTTAGGTACGTTTCCCGAAGCTAACTGAGCACTGCAAAGCTGTAACTCCAATTCAGTGTCCCGATAGCATAAAGCTTTTATCGCTTTGTGGAAAGGCATCCTTGCCTCCTGTAGTTGGTACTAAGGGAAAACCAGTATTACTGAAACGTTTGGTCCTGCAGTGAACGATTACGGTTCCAAATGTGAGCCGAGATAAATGACAACTTCTTGTCAATCCTGTCCGAAAGGTGTATTAAAATCATCTCCAAGAACTCGTGAGGATCCGGGTTAGAATGGGTCTTCAGTAACCCATGCTTGTCGTTAGAAGCGAGTAACGGGATCGGGTGGTCAGACTCGCTGACTTGGTTGACACATGTCATCGGTTCCCAATTGCGCAGATCGATGCTCATAATGCTGATCACTAGATTGTCTGGTCCCGACTTGATTATTTACAGACCACCGCCATACAGCTGAAATATTGCTGAGTGCGGCGTAAAACAACAAACAAACATGATGGCAAGGGCTTTTGGATAGCCAAGTGGTTTGAAGCGTTCGCTCGTCACGCCGAAACCCCAGGTTCGATTCCCAACATGGATACAATGTATGAAGCCTATTAGGTGTTCCTGAGTTCGTAATACAGGAATATTTCTCAAACCAGCGTACAACCATATCCACTCATCCATTCCAGTGGTAAGTAAACACGTCCGAGTGCTTCTCTATGATCATCGACATGAAAAGTGATCGGGGCGAGTACAAAGTATAACTAGCGTGACTTTCTTGAGTGTTAATTTGAATGTCAAGACTTTGATACATCAGCATGTGAACTCCCTCTCACATCAATGAGAAGACAAACGAACCACAGTAACATCTGAATCATCTTTCCCATAGAAATATAATCAAACTTTCGTTTTCATTAGATCTTGTTTCCAAATGATAAATTACCTTCAACGTTAATTATGGAAAGATTAAACAAAGATGAATCGTTTCTCAGTTTCTCCGGCCAACTAATTGAAAAAAAGAATTGCGTTTTGACGTAACTATAGTTCACTCATGTTCTGAGCACTCATAATTACATTAGCGGAAAAGATCAAATGAGGTACTAAATGGGAATATATTAACACACATTTAACACGTATCGACCAGTTAGCTGATGCATCCATCCAACAGAGAGTGGAGGCAGAAAAGTCAATAATCGACCCCACATGTCTTCACGCCTTGGCATCAACTTGCATCAGAGAGAGAAAAAGATCATTTTGTATCGCTCTAATTCATAAGCGCCCAACGGCTTTGCAGCGGAAGTTAATCTAGTGAGGAATGCTTGAATGGACCTTCCGGAATGTGGGAAACAGGAAATGGATTCACACGTGACACCGGTACCGTAACTTGCCGTGAATTAACGTACTTTGAATTAGCTGTGAATTAATTTGCCATGAATTGGCTTGCCGCAAAGTCCAAAGTAGATTTAGACGTTAGGACCAAGGCTAAGTATACGATGACCCTCATTCAGCACGCAGTTATACATCCTTCTTGACAAATAGTTGACGGTGGCAACGTTTTAATGTTCTTTGTCAACCCTTCTGGTTTTCCATGGGAGGAAATATTGATGAGGGTTATTTCTGTGGCTCTCACTACTAATGGCTGCCAAATTGAAGAAACCGAGCAAAGCAATAATCATTCGGTCAGTTCACTCGTAGATGGAGTCTTATCGACGCACCAGCGCAATGGCATTGCTAGGACAGAACCAGTCTTGTTTCCGCGATGTCCTAATGGTGATCAGCTCTTCGGAGACATAGTTTAAGCTTGCATGGTTGCAATATTTACGATTGAGGCGAAATGTGGTTTAATTTACTGGAGTTATACAGTGATGTGCATAAGCGTGTGTGAGTGTGTGTGCGTGCAGGTGTTTGTAACTGTGTGTGCGTGCATATGTGTTTGTAAGTGTGGATGTGTGCGTGGATGTGTTTGTAAGTGTGTGCGCGTGTGTTTGTAACTGTGCGTGTTCGTCTGTGCTTGTGTTTGTGTGTGCGTACGTGCATGTGTTTGTAACTGTGTGTTCGTGTGTGTTTGTGTGTGTTTGAGCGTGCGTGTGTTTGTAACTGTGTGCGTGTGTGTTTGTAACTGTGCAGACGTGTGCGTGTTTGTAAGTGTGTGTGTGCGTGCGTGTGTTTGTAGCTGAGTGTGTGTTTGTGTGTGTCTGCTTGTACAAATCAGACGTAATATCCCTTTCAAGGTCATAGCCCACTGAAATACCAGGCCGCATTTACATGAACACACCAGAGGTGGTCAATCCTCATACCTTGTTCCTCTTCATCCCACCAACGTCTAAAATGTCACTTAAAGAAGCAATGAACACTCCACTCAAACACAATACACTGAATCCCAGCTCAGTCCTTGTTTAACTCCTTTACTGCTGACGTCCAGCAGGGTAACATTATGTATATGTCGTGTATTGCAATTTTATCGCCTCATAACGAAGCTGGCGGATATAACGAACTGGCGGATATAACGAACTGGCGGATATAACGAACTGGCGGATGTAACGAACTGGCGGATATAACGAACTGGCGGATATAACGAGCTGGCGGATATAACGAACTGGCGGATGTAACGAACTGGTAGATGTAACGAACTTAACGAGCTGGCGGATATAACGAACTGGCGGATATAACGAACTGGCGGATGTAACAAACTGGCGGATATAACGAACTGGCGGATGTAACGAACTGGCGGATATAACAAGCTGGCGGATATAACGGACTTGCGGATGTAACAAACTGGCGGATATAACGAGCTGGCGGATATAACGAACTGGCGGATGTAACGAGCTGGCGGATATAACGAGCTGGAGGATATAACGAACTGGCGGAGGTAACGAACTGGCGGATATAACGAACTGGCGGAGGTAACGAACTGGCGGATATAACGAACTGGCGGATAACGAACTGGCGGAGGTAACGAACTGGCGGAGGTAACGAACTGCTGTTTTCGCCCCTGACACTTGCTTCATATTTTAGTCGAAATGCGAATAACAAACTTTGGTTATAATGAACTAATGAGTTTCAGCACGACTCATTTTAAAACACTTTAACTCCCCGTGGTATCTGTTGAATCGACATCAAGGGAAAACTGGTGGTAGTCTGTGTTACATACAGGTGATATCTATATCTGATTATCAACAAAAGCGATATATCATTTTCCTTGATCACTGCTTGTCCATTGTTCGATTACAACTGTATCATGAGCAGGTGTTTATGAATTATTGTCAATTAGTGATGAACAGTAGGTCTTCGCGAAAGGTAAGAGTTTCCTACTCCACAGATGTAACTAACGGGATCGGGTGGTCAGGCTCGCTGACTTGATTGACAAATGTCATCGTATCCCAATTTCGTACACCGATGCTCATGCAGTTGATCACTGGATTGTCTGGTCCAGACCCGATTATTTACTGACCACCGCCATATAGCCGGAATATTGCTGAGTGTGGCGTAAAACTAAACTCACTCATTCAGATGTCACCCGTCACAAACACATGCAAAGGCAATTCAATGTTTCAACTAAAGAAAACCACTGTACATATCGATGGAGGGAATCGCGTTGGACATCATGTTAGTCACAGCAAATGATACATCAAATTTCGGTATGTCCTAAATATGTCTCCAGTAAAACAATGAAACTTTATTGAGACCTGGAATATTGTAATGTCTTTTCAGTGATCCATTCTCATAATTGTCATTACTAAATTTATTTTTGCCTTTAACGCCAAGCGAAATTTGTTAATCAAGACAGATCGAACTCTGGCGTCTACGTTTTTCAGTTACGTTCAAGTGTATGGTTGTCAACTTGTATTTGGTTATCAAAATTAAAACCCCAATTAAGATGAACCATCCTTTTATCAAAGGTTATCCAAAATAGAGGAGCATAAACATCCAAAGCAATATATCAAACTTCTATTACAGACATAACAAATCAAATTAGTATGAGCCTAGATATAAATTATTCCATAGGTGACATGTAGTGCCACTATGGAAACAACGTTTGTCATTTGTCGTTGTCTCCTTGTAAGCCCAGCTTTCAGCTATTCGGTTGGTTAAGTCACTGAAAGTCTCTTTAGAGATTTCTATATTAAAGTAAGTATGACAGGAACGAAGCGTTCCATAACATTCTTTCTTATTGCATTTTTATGCTGACCTATGCATCTTTTTCTGGACCTGAGGACAAGGACAGAGTTCGATCCTGAAACCTCGAGTTCTCCGTTTAGTTTGGGTAACATGAATATCGCCACTTGTCTTGGAGTGCATTCCCACAGGAACAGATCCTTCAAGGGCACAGTCGACACAGTGAGAGGAAATGCAATACAAAAGTGGTCCAAACTTCAACACTGCCTAGCCACAGGCACCAGTCTCTCTTCTGTTATATCCTTGCACCGAAACTGTGCTGAAGTGGTGCCAGTAACAGCCGATGGTTCGGATGTATGGGGATATCAGCTAAAAAATCGAAAATGCAATTATTCCAAAACCTGAGCAGAAACATCAGTGACACTTTACAATAACAACGGCGAAAACATCCTGATAGTTCCAAGACGTGCCACAAATATTGGATGTCTGAGTGAACTCGCAGTATACCCTATATCGCTCTTAATATACATCAATATATCAAAGTATGATACGCGTCTCACCAAGACATGCTGCAACAGATTTGTTTACTCAGTCTTCCAAGAAGAAAAGGACCAAAGAACACCTGGACCGACATATTAAGTCTTTTCGCCGAGTCCTTTTGCAGAGTGATCCAAAGCTATTGTCTTTAAAGTGTACAGGAAGTTTAGACATTTGGAAGAATATCCCTCAGAGAAACTGACCAAGAATCCAAGAAAAGTTATTATCTTGGAGTTCAGTTCGGAAGATCAGTTCGACCGTAAGGTTAATCTTATAACAATTAGAAACGAGACCTTGCCTTGTTGACAAAACTTCGTGAAAGCGCCCGCCCAAAGGGGTATGTGGACGACACACGTTGATTCCAGCTGCTGAAAGAATTTCTACCCGATGTAATTGTGCCAGAGTGCAGAAAGAGGACCACTTTTACTAAATTATAAAAAAGCAATAATGTTATCAATGCTTGACATTCAAATTAATAAAATGATGAAAGAGACCTTTTCACTTGTGAGCCCCTGAAAAATGTTCAAAACTAATTGCAAAAATTATATATTAAACTTTCTCTTTTAGGAATAAATTCATCTTGGATGTTGAAAAGCTTTTGAATCGATGCAAATTAATGGACTTGTCCTAAGAACGTATATCCGTTTAGAGTTAATTTCCCTTGCGGTGACTTCAGGCAGGGTCAAACATGCTTGAACTGCAGAGCGAAATCCCAGAAAAAATATTTTCTCAGAAATTATTCATAGTATGCAAATAAACGTTCGTTTGTTCTAAAATGCACATCGTCGTGCCACGAAAACGTGTTTAGACTACAAGAGCACCTCGTTGCATTTTATTGCACTCTGGGAATTCAGTCCAAAGAGGAGCGTGAAAACAATAAACGTTTTTCCTCTCCCTAACTTTTAATGCATTTTAGAGGAATGAAGTCAGTGGTAAACTTGAACCGTTGTTTTGCACGGTACCAACAGTACACAGCACCGCACCGCTATTATTCCACCAAAATCCCGGAAGTCCTGCGGTATCCAGAATGTGAGATCGCATTGCAAATACTTCTTGACGCGGTGTTAGTTCAATTGACCATTCAGGATTCGACATGACTGAGATTGAAAATAGACCCACCAAAATACTAAGCTCTTTGGATAACATGACATATGATTTTCTGTACACATCCGTCTTTTTACTGATTTCATCAATGGAACAATGTTTCAGTTCCTTCAGCATGCAGAATGGTCAACGAATCTGTATCTGCTGGGCGCAGCTGGAGATGATTTAGTTTGATTGTTTGTTGTGTGTTTTTTGTTTAAATAATCCAGTAAGACGGCTCTGTAAATAATCCAGACAATCCAGTGATCAACAGCATGAGCATCAATCTACGCAACTGGGATACCATGACATGTGTCAACCTGGTCAGCGAGCCTGATCACCCGATCCCGTAACGGCACGCCTGGGTTGCTGAAGACCAATTCTAACCCCGGATCTTCATGGGTCATTTTAGTAAGTAAGCGGGTGAGTGAGTGAATATGCAACACTATTACGGGGACACCAAAAATGTAAGCATGTGGGTAATCGAACCCGTGTTTTCGATGTCACGAGCTAACACTTCGTCCACTACGCTAGCTCAACTAGTTCGGACCTCCCCTATCCCATACCGGTGTATCTTATTTGAAACCTGTGGTGCTGCCATCCTGTTTTTGAATGATTTTACTTATGCAATGACTAAACAGAAATCTATATTGTAAGCTTAAAACAGTTCTCTACTCAAATGTCTGATCAAGACTGAATTATGACACTTGACTGGATATATTCGAGCGGCGTAAAACAACACGCGAAGCAATTTATTGTGGACGCTGTATTTTTGGATACATGTGTTCGTTTGCAGTTGTTTAAAAGCTACCGGGATTGAGGGTTCGCTCGTTACGCTGAGGTCCTGGGTTCGATTCCCCACATGGGTACAATGTGTGAAGCCCATTTCTCGCGTCCCCCGCAGTGATATTGCTATATTATTGCTAGAATCGGCGTAAAACCATACTCACCCACTGAGTACTAGCTATCGACTAAGGATTATAAGCATTGCGAGTTTGGTGTTTGAACCAACTCATAGGGATCCTGACACGGTTAAGGGAGGCAACTCCGATGCGCCACTGTACTACTGGTGTCCCGGGGCATTAGTACAGCATAGCATATGTGCCGAATACAATCATCTGTTTATGCACGTGTTTACAATACTTTCGATGAAACAGTTGGAGGTCTATTGTAATAGTGTGGTACATAAACACGTGTTCATGATATTAGCTAATATACAATCGAGATTTCTGTTGGAAAGGAATTTGTCGCTTACATTTACATTAACGTAATTTGTACTCCATGCCGTGACACGTTCATTGGGAAGCCAGTAGGATATTGCCGAGGTTAAGACCCAGACACGATGCTATTTAACTAACAGAAGATTAGGAACCTGTCTGAGATTGCCCTTAATTGACGTAATCTGCAGCAGCTTTACAAAGGCGGAAGTGGTCTGAGACTCCAAGGTTGTCTGGTGCCTTCAGCAGCTATGGTGACATATTTCTTTAGAGCAGTCTTAACCATTGTTCAGTAATCTATCATGATTATTTACCTCCGAGCTACATCGGAACTTCTTTCGTTACACTGTTCAAATGGCAGGGGATTAATTAGGATTATATTTGTCTGCTGAAAAAAACGATGTAAGAAGTTTGTTAACTTTTTATGCCGCTATGCATCATGTTCTTGGATTTCGTCTTTGATTTAATGAAACAGCAAAAACAACAACAACCTAACTTTATTTTAAAGTTCGGTAGCCGAACTTCACAGTATATGGAAGGAGTAAAGCAAAATACAATAATGACATCACAAAAATATTACATATTTGTATCTAACCGAACTGCACAATCACTGAATGTTGATTTCGTATTACTGTCTGCAAATACTTTTGGTTAAACCTAAAACCCAGTCCCAGAGACAGGCCCAGGTGTAAATATTCTACAAAACTTCAAGTAAAGAATGTACCAACATTGTGCTAAAAACTCCCTTACATCCGTAAAAAATATATGGGCACATTGTCAAAAGTCATAGCTTTTTCATCCGCTTTGCAAAGTTCGTTAACTGATGTCACTACAGTTGTGAAAATAAGATGTGTGGAAATATTACCCGTGAGAGTTATCCCCCCTTCCGACCATCACCTAGTGGAAAAGTATAGATCATTATGGAAAGGACGCTTCATAGATTCAACATCCAACAGTAGGCTACGAACATGTATTTATTTTGTAAGTACTAGTGTAATGATCTTTACGAAGTTTCAATTGTTAGCATGCGATTAAAAATAGATGGGTCAACGTCTGGATGTAATTTTGAAAACGTAACTTTAATATTAATATGCGTTTGTCAGCGTGCTACGTGAAAATCCAACACTTTCTACTCTTGAGTAATATAATATTCTCCTGTGTGACATTAATTTCGTCAACACTGATGCATCTTTACAAAATATAAAACGTTAACTCTGGAGAATAGCCACATAAAACAAAACACATCCCATTGGGCATCACAAGCAAAATAACAATGTCCAAGACTCTATAAGTTACATGTAAAATGAAACTTTTCTCTTATTAATCGTGTCACTGACATTTAATAATTATACATTTGATTATGAGAAACAGTTCGATATCAATTTTGTACCCACTTATGGTTAGATGAATACAGATCTCACTCCAAATTTCGTGGACATGGCTTAATACGCAGTTTTATCATAGATATTCCTTGCCTACAAATAAGTTAGAGGTAGATAATCTGACAATGTTTTGTTGTAAATCAGCTTATCTCTTAAAATGTCTGTATATATTTGTGGAATGTAAACAAGCCTTCTTATTGCAAGGATAAACGCTACAAGTACAGTCAAATCCCGATGAGTCGAATGCCGGTGTCTCGAATATTATGCATTACACGAAGAACATGTCGGTCCCGACCATTCCCTGCTATTTTTGTCATCATTTGATTTCCGGTTACACGAATTCGTCTTATAAATACACACGATGACTCGAAATGGAAATTTGGTCCCTTGAGATTCAAACAATAGTAATCTTGTATACATAAGCCGAAGTCAGTCAATGAGAAGTTAATTGGTGATCCAACTACATTTAACTGATCCAAACAACAAACCAGAGCGGCTCGCACCTTTCCGCTATTGTCGGGTGAGTTGTTGTGGGTATGTTGCGGTTAACGGAAAGACACAGTATTGAATTTGAACGCATATTTTCACCATCACTCTTTAACACTTTTTGTTGTATAAACTTCTGTCTACGCTATTTTGGTGTGAATGTCTCGAGAGTATACAGAGAGATGATAGAGATGGCATTAGGGGAAAGTACATAATATGAATGGCAATGTACACTTAAAATGTTTGTCATCATTAACACTTTGCAGAAATGAATTATTTATATTTTTACGAGATTTCTTTTTTATATTGTCTGAAACATATAGTGCGAAAACTTTGTGCAAATTTGCAATTCTCTCTCTCTACATAGATTGTACATTTACATAACATGAAACTTGTTACACTGTTTTTTTCTGATTGATATTTGAGAAGCATGTGAGGTTGCAAATAAAAATATCAAACATTGTCTGGTAAGATTACATATTCATTACATATGAAACTGATACATTGATACATTATACAATGTTGACGGAACAGTGTGTGCGACATTGTGTGGTCAGTATATTTTATTTTCCAAGATATCGGTGCATCAAGTCCACAGAATGGCAACGTTGCCAATCACAGAACCACTTCGCAATGACTTAAAGCGGTCAGACACCATGTCGACCAAATATCGATGTAAAATATATTGTTTTGCTTCGACATGCAGAGATACTTTAGATGCAGTTGCTTGGACAGGATTTGGAATGGTACCTCATACATTTAAAGACAGCTGTTTCTGGATGATAATCGATGTATCTGTTGATGACAAAGATAAAGAAACTACGCAACTGTTCTTGTGCTGTTTTGAAGACAAACTCCATCCTGTGTATTTTCTGTGAGAAATATGCAACAATTTGTCACTCACAGCATTCAGACCTTACAACGTCTGAACATGTAGACATTGTGGTTGGGGGAAACTTAGCACTATGATTAAGGCACATACAGAAGAAACAGAGGACCAAACATATTGTGTAGGTGAAGTTTAGTTTATACAACCACTCAAAAATTGATTCAAAGCTGTTTCATATCTTGTGGTGATTTAATCCAGTTGCAGCGACGATCTGGTGATCTGGACATGGACGGCACACAAGACCATCATTCCATAAGTAGCTTGAATATTTGTTTCAGAAATGTTGTACATCTTTCTCATTGTGTCGGTGCACAACAGGAAACATTTCTCAGAAGGACACGTATTAATCTTACCACATAAGGTACAGATTGCTGGATCTGGGTCCCGATCCACAAAGCCTTCGACATTCGTAAAATATGATAAGCAGTAGAGTTACGTTAAGAGGTTTCTTCCGATCATGGTACGGGTTTTATTGCTTTTATATAATTTATTATGTTGGTAAATAACAACAATAAATCGAAGTCTGGCCAAGACCAAATATTAAACCAACGATGCACTGCCATTAAATTTAATGAAAAGCAATGTTAAAGTTTTATTCTGCTTAATAGAAAAGCGATTTTACTCTTTGGGAGGACAGAATGTTGATATCATTAACGTTGTTCTTAAAACAGCTGGAGAGCCGAAGGTCGCGGGTTCGATCCCCGACCGCGTCATACCAAAAGTCGTTAAAGTATGGTACTTGTTGGTCCCTGCCTGGCGCTCGGCATTAATGGGTACAACAAGGACTGGTCGGCTCGGAGTCAGTATAATGTGTCTGAGTGAGGTATTCATGCTTCACTGCGGCATGGTATCTCAGTGGGCTAGCACTATAAAACCAGCTTAAGTCTGGGCTAGTACAAGCAGCCGCACATACACATACACACGCATGCAAGTCGTCATATGAGCGAAATATTTTCAAGCACGACGTTAAACCCAATTTCACCTCACCTCACCTTAAAACAGCTATTATTGCTATTACTGGATTAATCAGTCACATGACACTCTCTCTTTTGATTTAACCATATTTGTGAGAATTGATGGGTTAACTGAATAACATGTTATCTACAAGGTGATATCCCTTTGAACTGGTCTTCAGCAAACAATGTTTGTAAGCAAGACAACTAGGCAACTATCGGGTGGTCAGGGTCGCATCTCAATTGTATCCCAATTGTGTAGATTGATGGGCATGTTGTTGATCACTGGATTGTCCGGTCCAGATTTGAGTATTTACAGACCGCAACCATGTAGCTGAACTATTGCTGACAAATAAACAAACAAACAAACAATCAAACAAACAAAAGAAAACGTTTTTACTAAACAATCTTTACGTATTGTATACATGTTGTCTTTTCCAGATTTGATGACAGGCAACGTGTAATTGAATCTTGTTGATATACTTATTTATTAGAAATGATTTCGATATGTTTTGGCATTTATAGAGTTGTGAATGTAAATATCAGGATGGACACAGTTTTTATAAAGTGTTGGAATGCTGGTCCCGAATATACCATCATAAATGCAAACATGAGTAAATGAGGTGCTTGAGACCAAAGAACAATCACGCACTCTACCATACAGTACAGTGGTGGTGCTTGTCATCAAGAACCATGCACAAAAACAAAGTGGAAACACTTGTTTATTGGTGGAATACAGCCCCATAAAGATAAAGGGTTAATTTCAAGATGTTGTCTTTTATTGATTTGTGATGTTACTGCAATTCCCGTCAAAAAGTTTACTCATGTATTTAACATGAAACATGCATGTCGACAACCTTTGTGAAACCAATATCAATATATTTTGTTATATTTTTCAGTTTGAATGGTGGTAAGCAGTTTGAGATATTTCTTCAGAATAATTCGCACATATATTTGTACACTAAATTAATAACACAGCCGCTTGATATCGATCAGAAGAAGAAATGCCAGCAATTATGATGTGCTGTTGAATATCACATGTACATTAAATCGTTTCTTCTTATATAGTTTGCCAATTGTATTGAAATTTCACGTGTTGGTAATTGTTAAGGACAAAATTGAAAACGTGAATGAGTATAGTTTCCTGCAGCTTTTAGCAATATACCAGTAGTATCATGGTGGGGGCACCAGAAATGGGCTTCATACCTTGTACCCATTTGGGGAATCGAACCGGTCTTAGGCGTGACGAGCGAACGCTTTATCTACAAGGTCACCCAACCCACCATTGTACATAAAGAGCAATGGTCACTGCTGTATGCTTGCTACCATAAGACCTAGTTGATGATGTTCTCATCCCGTTTAGATATATGAGGGTTAAACATGTACTTCTACGTAATCTAATAAAGCTAAAAAAACTTAATGTAACATATTTTATATTTGGGAATACACTTTCTCAGTACAGATTCTAGTACTTTCGTTAGGTTGAGTCTCGTCCGGGATTCGAACCCTCACTCTCAGAGACAGGCACCTAATCATCAGCACACAATTTTAGAGATCTAACCCACCCAGCCACCAAGGCTTCCACAATAAGGGAAGTCGGGCAATTGGAGGTCTAGATCACGTACTTTGTTTACCCCTCTGACAAGTTAAATTGGCACGGCTCCCACGGAAACTATGAAAACACAATGTCATTGAGAAAGAGGTCAAATGTAACATAGATATTATATTTAGGATTACACTTTCTCAGTAAGTTTAAAAAAACTTTCCAACCTTTCGTACCAGGAAGCACATTGCAATGAAATATACTGTTTCCAAATGTTAGTTATATTTTGGTATTTTTAAACATGCAAGAAGTCATCAGAGGGATGACACAAGATCTATATATTTCCGAGACAAGTCAATACTGTCTAGTGAAATAAAAAATATCCTTTGAAATGGCAGATGAAAAATGAGAAATGAACTTTCGTTTCATGTTCTTTCCGATGCATGGACACCCATTATGCCTCGCGACAGTCAGTATGTAAGTGTTATATGGTAATGTTAACATGCATTGACAGGGATGATCTATTTGCGTGTGTACACTGGCAATGGTTGGACTGTAGAGCTTCTTACACAGCTTTCCTTGAATATATATGACACTCGCGTTCATGTAATGAGCATTGTGCAATTCGTGTGCAGAATCTCATACAATACATGAAGGAGAATGGATATTGAGTCGGACGTGAGGAACTTGGCACATTCCATGTACCTTGAAGCAAGAATGGACGCAATGGTTTTGTAATTGTGTTTGGATAGCCCTTCAGTGAGAATGCCAACCTGTGCTCATTGTGTAGTTTAGAAAGTTATACATGTTGTTCAAACAAATATGTGAGTGAGTGAGTGAGTGCGTGATTGAGCGAGTGAGTGAGTGAGTGGGTGGGTGGGTGAGTGAGTGATTGAGCGAGTGAGTGAGTGAGTATGTGGGTGGGTGAGTGAGTGAGTGAGTGAGTGCGTGCGTGCGTGCGTGCGTGCGTGCGTGAGTGAGTGAGTGAGTGAGTGAGTGTTCTTCAAACAAATATAAGAGTGAGCGAGTTAGTTTATGTTCTTCGAACAAATAAAAGAGTGAGTTAGTGAACAGTATTTCAGTTACATCACGTTGCGTTATCTAAAAGTGGAATTGCGCCAGTTGCGCTCTCGTGAAACCCATAGTTACATCATAAGGAATAGAGAGAACGTGTACGGTATTTCATGATTTGGGGTCCTTTGTCTTTGCATGTGTTTTTGATTGTGCCAAAGGTGGCGCAGATTACGTTGGACATTTCGCAAACATCTTGTATAATCACTATTTTGTGGAGGGGCGGTGGGGTAGTCTAGTGGTAAAACTGTTCGCTCGTCACGCCGAAGACCTAGGTTCGATTTCCCACATGGGTACAATGTGTGAAGCCCATTTCTGGTATCCCCCTTCGTGCTATTGCTTCAGTATTGCTAAGAGCGGCGTAAAACTAAACTCGCTCGCTCACTCACTATCTTATGGTTATCCCTAAACACTCACTTCTGACAGTTGGAACCGTACAGTGTTTTTTTCTGCTGGTAGAAACTTCCTATGATCGCGGAAAAGGTTTTTGCGCTTATTCCATTTAAACATCTTGTCAAAATGACATACTATCCCCTATTATCCAAAAGGAGTGTCACACTACGACTCAGAATCGTTTCTCTAAGTAAATTTATCGACAATAACAGAGTGAATGGAAACATCCCCAGAGGAAAGTTCTCGCCATACAGATTGAGTTTACACAATAAACCTTTTTCTACTCTGAGGTTCAATTTAAAATCATTTCCAAATGCTTCCAAAACGTAATATCCAAACGAAAACACACGTTTTTCTTGTTTTTCTAATGCAAAGTTTACTTTCTTTTTAAAAAAAATTCCAATGTTTAAAGACCCCAAAGAATTTAATTTGTTGACGTGTGAAGCCTTTTTGGAATTTGAATGTTGAATTGTTTACAAAGAAAAGCCAAAGCATCGAGGTATCAGTGATCGATATTCGGTTATCATGATTAGTGTGAAGAAGAGATCCATACCAGACTAGCCAAAACATCGTTACAGCTAAATTACTATCGAACTGTTCGATTGGTTTGTTGACTTTATTTCTCCCTAGAGAGACTTTTCAAAGTCTAGACCCTGGTCAAACAGGCCCGTGTGGGGTTCACGTTTAAACCAGATATACTTACTAACTTTAAAGTCCTCAAACGTTTGGAACGTTTTCTCATCATGAGAACCAATTTGTACAACATGTGTAGTTGGACATATGAGATGGCTTTCGGAAATCGGCGTTTCCATTCCGTCTTTGACTTTTCCTTGTCAGCTGAGCAATTGCCTTGCCTTGCATGTGTTTGTGACTGGTTATACCGGTGGAGGACATTTCCAAATTTGACGCTTCAGTGACTGACAGGAAGTCCGACTAAATTCCCTATTTTGACATGTGCTATATGTTACATCGCATATTTTCGGCGAATTTTGACGAATGCAACCGGCGTGATTAGGATACGTTGTCACATATATTGTAATGTACTACGCTCATAAATTGATCGAGATCATAGCGACAATTGCAGTTAACTGCAAAGAAATAAACACATATGAGATTTTACCCTGGACTGTCTGATAATTCTACTTCCTGTTTTAAATATGCTGTCAAAACGTGTGTTAGGAACATAATACGTGTGTTAAACAGCAACATCTTCAGCAGCATCCTGTCAGAGAGCCAGAGTCGGTAGTTCGATTCCAAGCTCTCCCATACCAAAACACGTTAAAATATAATATAAGTTGTATGCTTCTCTCGAGGGTAATACGGTCTGATGTACGCCTCTTTGTAGCAGTGTCACCCGAGCCGGTAGGCGAGAGATAACACTGCTACACAAGGCATACATCAGACCGTATTACCCGAGGGAGAAGCATACAACGTATTTATCTTACCGCCATGCTAAATGTACAAAATATCATTTTATTTTATGTTAAAGATAGCGACCGACTATATGACATTTAAACAAAATGGCGTCTGCCTCTAGACTGGATTTTTAAAATCAGTGAAACATATTCTGACAAGCTAAAAACGCCTATAAAAATGGTTAATTATGTTTAAGTTGAGTGTGCAAACCACACAATGTATAAAATAGCTTAAATAAAGCAATGAAAGTCGGTAAAATAAATCTGTACAAAGTGAACACAAAAACAGCTGATCGAACGGTTTTCGAACTCCGGGCACGGCATGCGTCATATTATGACGTCATACGATTGTTAGCGCTTCAGCTTCTCGGCGGGGAGCTTGGCGGTTACCGTGGCAGCGGGTAATATTTTTTCCAGTTATCACCCTCCTGGGAGGGGTGACACGGAAACTTGTTAAAGCGTCATTGACCAATGAAATTAAAGTATTTTACATGAAGGTAAGATAATGCTTGTTGTTACCCTGCCTGGATGCCGGTATTAAAGGAACAAACCAAAGACTGGTTCAAGATACTGCATCCTGGTGGTGTGTCCATGCTCCATGACTGAGAATGATGATTTTTTACTCATGAAAGTCGCCCATATGAACACATGCAGACCACTTTCTGCGCGACCTTCCATCTTCACCAGTACGTCAATCTAAGCGCCGTACATATATACACTTGAGTCATAATCGGGCTCTGCTGGGGCAGAGTCTCCCGATGATTATGAACGATTTTCTCCTCAATGATGAGTTTAGTTTTTCGAGGCTTTTTGTAATATTCCAGCAATATCACGGTGGAAGGCACGCGAAATGGGCTTGTAGCCGTGTGGGGAATCGAACCCGGGTCCTCGGCGTGATAAGCCAACGCGTTAACCCCTAGGCTACCCATGATAAAGCGAATATGAACGCAGGCGGTGTTTTGAATTGCCATCGAAGTCAGTATTCCCTGTATCAATGACGGCTCGCCTCTAGTCAAGTGTGCTGCTTTATATCTGGAGACAAAAAAAAGGAAATTTAACATGAATAAGACAACATCCATTGTTTCGAGCCAACGCCAGTATTCATTGTCACCCAGTGTGCCACTATCGCAATTCAATGACCTTGGACTGTTAGGATTTCCTATTTCCAAAATACATCTATACAGCTTCCGTGATTATTATCACACTACCTTTTTAAAAAATTAATGTATTTAACAAAAGAATGATATTTTGTTCAATATAGATTCAGGCTGCTCCACGAGATGATTTAACGTTACCAAGGTAGCACGCGAGAGCTGTTCCATAAGTGGGATGATTAGCGCTAACACAATACTGTAGCTCGTGACAGCGTTATATACAAGCGATAAATGCCCCAGTTCAGAAACACACTGTCTTAAGTCTAGGGATTCATATGAGACTTTGGAAAGATGTTGTATGAAGGTCAGCACTGGCGTTGTAAACACCACAAGACTTTATTGCACTGGATAGCGACGGACTCCAGTCATAAAGACAATTCCTGATGACACTTACGACTTCGGTTTCCATGTAATCAATACATGGGTATGTAATCAATACATGGGTGGAATCAGGTAAAAGATACTCTGATATTCACGAAATGACTCTAGCAATGCAGATTAATGATCCTATTAACGAACACTATCAGGGGCTCTTGGAGGCCCAGACTGACTGACTGACTGACTGAGTTTGGTTTTACGCCGCTTTTAGCAATATTCCAGCAACATCACGGCGGGGGACACCAGAAATGGGCTTCACACATTGAACCCATGTGGGGATTCGAACCCGGGTTTTCGGCGTGACGAGCCAACGCTTTAACCACTAGGCTACCCCAACACCCCTGGAGGCCAAGAAGTTTCATCATAATCTCATCTCTCGCTCTGCTATTTGCGCCACACCTACATGGCTTCAAGGCACAAACTCCATGTATAAAGGGGGGATTGGGTAGCCCAGTGTTGGCTCGTCACGCTGAAGACCCGAGTTCGATTCCCCACATGGGAATATTGTGTGAAGCACATTTCTGGTGTCCACCGTGATATTGCTGGGAAATTGCTAAAAGCGGCGTAAAACCATACTCACTCACTCACTACTCCATCTATATGTCATATTGTCAGATTTTCTTTGTATCCCGTTATTTATCTTCAACGAGAATATCGCCCATGTCTGAAGTTCATGTTTGCCTATTATAACGTGCCATATGACAGTCAACTCGTCGATAATAATAATATTTTCTCAATGATTAATTGATATAATCGTCGCCACTATTTTGCCTTTTCAGCCTTATGAAACCTGTTTCAGTGGATAATGGAGACTGGCGGGAATAATGCTCATGCTTGAAGTGTGTGTTGTACCTCATGACAAGATAAAGATCTGTGCGACAGATGTTACATAATAGCCGCAATTGCTTCCCATCCGTGACATCTATTGACGAGGCAAAACTCCTACGCAGGCGAGGTGCCGATAGGATACCTTTCTGTTGGTAGCAATCTGCTGGTGCCATACCGATACGTTGTCTCAAGCGATATATCGATCAGATTGTGTTTGATGAAATGCCATTTGTATATATAGTGTCAATAAATAACCTGACACGTGAGCCTCGTTAAATCTATACGTGGGACATACACACGCATGCACGTCGTCATATGAGCGAAATATTCTCAAGCACGACGTAAAACCCAATTTCACCTCACCTATACGTGGGAGGAATGTTGACGTATATTTGGATAAATATTGTAATTTCTTCAAAGATGCATAAAGACAACGGCAATCTACTGCGAAGAGTTTTTCCCTTACTTACTCCAGAATTCGACGATCGTGTTTTAGAATCCCACATTCCGGCTCATTATAATTCTTGTCAGCAGTGTAGCCATGTCCATTTGTTGAAAGGCAATGCCAAATGTTTGTAATTAGCTGTGCAGAGTTGCGCCCCTAAGTTGTGGAAGTCAGGCTCATGATCCGTACAATGTCAGAATATTAACTATGCACGTAGGCTTCACTAACCAGTCGCTACCTGCACTAACCTGAACTAACCTGACATATATTCCTAGAACTGAAATACTGGCTGAATCAACGTTAACGGAAAACCCCTTAGTCATCAGTTGAGCACAGAAATACGTTGATGAACATTACGAACGCAACACTGAAATCGAATACTGACGTCGCCATCCAAATGCTAACGACCAACAACAATAGACACACAGTCTGCTGGCTGGGAAAGGCCTATAGACTGTGAAATGTAATACGATTTAATGTCAGATACGTTTTAATGATTTCAAGCCAAACCAGAAGCAGTTTATGAAGACAGACATACCCTGAGCCGTGAACGTTGCCGTCACAGCCACTGATGGAACAAGAGCTGCAAGAGACGTTGTCGCTCTTGGGGTGTACCCATGCGCTGCTGTACGATAACCCATTAGCAGACCTTGGCACGACAACATCACTGACTGGCTCCCGTCAAAAACGGTTTTATGAAATGTCAAAATATTAATATGTAGTCTAGACGACGGTGAGATATATGGTATTAATACAATTCTTTTACCTACAGTAAATATTGAGTTTATTGCACAAAGTCTGAACTGCGTTTATAATGTAATTTGTACCTATGGTATATTTCGAAGTGTCATGGCATCAATACCTTAGGTATATGGTCTGGAGATAAAATTGGTGTTTCTACGATATATCATTTGTTGGCTTAACTAGTTTGTAGGCATATTGTTTGGGTTCAATCCGGCGTTTGCCAACGTTTCCTTTGCCAATCAAGTGGGGCGGCGGGGTAGCCTAGTAGTTAAGCGTTCGCTTTCAACGTGACAGACCCGTGTTCGATTCCCCACATGAGTACTATGTGTGAAGCCCATTTCTGGTGTCCCCTGTGGTGATATTGCTATGATATTGCTATAAGTAACGTTAAACTAAACTCACTTTATATGTAAATACGGCATCCGTAGAGGGGTAGATAGAGTGAGTGAGAGAGTGAGTATGATTTTGTGCTGCTTTTAGCAATGTTCCAGCAATATCACGCCTGGGGACATCAGAAATAGGCTTTTCACATTGTACCCAAGTCGGGATTCGAACACGGGTCTTCAGCGTGACGAGTGGACGTTTTAACCACAAGGCTACCCCACCGCCGCTGGACTGGATATTGTCTGAACTCCGGCCACTTGATATCAAACATACGGCATGCTGTCTCAGTGGTTTGCACTATCACACCGAGATTTGTTCAGACTAGTGCAAGCAGACACACGCACATGCGCTCACACGCACGCAGACACAAAAAGCGCAGGCAAACGCATGTATCCATGACGCCGAATATTACAATAATTCAAAACAACATGTTAGACGCCATTCAAACCTCTATCTGCACGCACGCGCATTTTTCACACACACACACACACACACACACACACACACACACACACACACACACACACACACACACACACACACACACACACACACACACATGCATACATTCATACATATACTTGTGGCCTATAACTGTATGACGTCACACACGACAACGCATTATGCAGTAAGTATAGTATTAGAGGCTTGATGGAACTAAACGCGATCGTTTTTGAAAGGGGTTAAGCTACACTTATCTATATACAAGAGATTTGCATTTTATAAACATGTATATAACTGTTACGTTATATACATGCACATCAGCCACAGTAACAACACGGGCCTCATATCTCTCCTCGACACCACAGAAAATCACAGCCAGTGTGTGACTTAAGAACAGAGTCCAGGAGGGTCAGCATTGCACTCTCCTAGAACACTTTTGGAACCCTTCTGGAGCCTTCTTAAAAATCCTGGAACCGTCCTGGGACCCTTTTGAAACCCTATTGGAACCTTCAGGAACACTTCTGGACCTTTCCTATGACCCTTCTGGAACCCTTCTGGGACCCTTCTGGAACCCTCATGGAACTCGCCTGGGACCCTTCTGCAGCCCTCCTGGGACCCTCCTGGGACCCTCCTGGGACCCTTCTGCAACTCTCATAGAGCTCTCCTGGGACCCTTCTGCAGCCTTCTTGAAAATCCTGGAACCGTCCTGGGACCCTTTTGAAACCCTATTGGAACCTTCAGGAACACTTCTGGAGCTTTCCTATGACCCTTCTGGAACCCTTCTGGGACCCTTCTGGAACCCTCATGGAACTCGCCTGGGACCCTTCTGGAGCCCTCCTGGGACCCTCCTGGGACCCTCCTGGGACCCTCCTGGGACCCTTCTGCAACTCTCATAGAGCTCTCCTGGGACCCTTCTGCAGCCCTCCTGGAACCCTTCTGGAACCCTCCTGGATCCCTTCTTGAGCTCTCATTGGGCCCTTCTGGAACCCTCAATGAACCCTACTAGTACCCCCCCGGAGCCCTTCTGGAACCCTCTTCGTACCACCACCACAGGCAACCACCACGACTGGTAATCATACACTTTTAACGTTTGGCAAACACCTTATAAATACTTAATTGTAAACATTCCGACGCCCTCAAGGGTCCAGAGTTTGTAGAGTTATGTGCCATCTTGTGGCAGGATCTTCTGATCGTGTGTTAGAATCCCAGAATCGTTCCAGTTATGATCATTGGTCTCAACACCAAACCAGCGCTCGAAGGGTGTACGTACCTATCAAAATTGAAACATCGCTCAGGGCTTCCCTCACAGACGCTGAGGTACTCTGAGGCAGAAACCCCAATACATATTTTTCATCATGTTTCAGATCTTTTATCACATTTTCTTACTGTATTGCATTTCAACAAAAACATATTTTTGCATAAAAATATTTATTCGATCTTTCGAGTTTGAATACAATTAAATGTCTACAATAAGACCTATCTTACTCCTCTCGTAGAACAGCAGAGTACACAGCCATGCACTATTATACAGCAAGACAGTTTTAAAATAATACATGCATTTTAATTCTTAGCTTTGTACTATTTTTCTGTAGATCATCTCAAGCGAACCAAGCCTAGGACTTATATAGCGGTTTGAAACAGTCTTAAAAATCAAAGGTAAGATATGAAATACGGTGTAACTGATAAACTGGAGTTTAACGTATACGAAGACGGTCCCTACTGAAATGTACATCAATGAGCATATGTCAATATACATGCGCAATGAGCAGCGTGGTATATGTACACCTGTCAATCAATAAGCCGGAGAATAATATACCTCGTGCACATGTGCTGTTTATTAAATGTACATATTTAGAACGTTGCATAATGGAAAGTGACTTCTTCTAAGTGAAGTAAAATCCAGTATAGTTCTAACACTGGTATTTACACGAAATGTCTAGTACCTGAACATCTAGTTTCTAGTCTCACAGTCCTGGTGATATGCCAATTTCACGTGTGTAATAAGATTGAAATAGTTTCGTGTTGACAGTATCATCGTTGTTGACAGAAATAAAAGATACGCCATGACAATGAAGTATTTACATTGATGATACATTAATGACTTCATTAAATATAAAGGAGGCATTATTATGTAAATTAGGTGTGTATGGTAACTAAAGAATTAATGGCACAAAATAATAAATACAGTTTTATGGTTTGAAAAAGCAAATAATTAAAACTGTTGGTAGAATTGTGAAATAGAACTAAATATAAAATGAAATAACATATAATTTCTTATGTTAAAATGACGATGCGTAATACAATGGTGCAAGTATGTACATAATGACTATTTGATCGGAGAAATTGCAACACCTTTTACAATGTACATCTTACATTCACACATTTTGATAAAACTGCCGACACATGCATTTTGAAACGTCTGTGAAACTATTGTGATACAGACCCCCTATTATGAGCACTTCCTCGTTAAAGACTTCACCAAGATACACGTTGATCCAAAACCTATTCATGAGTTCATCCAGTTGCCGTTGTTGGGATTAACGTCGGCATCGTCGTTCCTTTGTACAGCACAACTCTCCCGGTGTTTGGGAAGGCTAATGTTTGTTGAAACTCCGTTACAGCCGACTGACGATGCTTCCTTTGTGCCGGCTCTTCATTGCTTTCACTGAATACAGTGGGTGACATTCTTCCATCAGTACTTCTCAAACATCGAGGTGAACCTCAGCAAACAGTGTTTTATGATTGAAGTTCGCTTCGAGCGTTGGTGCTAAATGGTCCACGAGACAATCCTAACCCTTCAAAAATGAATCCTTCCTGGGTTCTTCTGGTACTTTCAATGCGAGAGTATCAAGGACAACAATATTCATCATCATCATCATCATCATCATCATCATCATCATCATCATCATCACCACCACCATCATCTTCACCGTCATTATCGTCGTCATCATCTACATCATCATCATCCACTGACCTTCATCAGGATCATGCAAATTGTCACACGAAAAGGTAAACTACCCAGTAGGTGCCGTTGAAAGCTAAAAACAGCAACGGGAACATAAGCCTGGAATATTTGTCAATGGTGTTCACGTCCTGCACTCTGGGTATTTTCACCTTGATGGACTTCGCCTTTTGCTTGAAATTTGAAAAGAGGCGCCTCTTCTTTGGCTGGGAGTTGCTATTCCTTCTGCGCACAAGATTGCTGGGCAGGTAACCATGGGAAACATACGTTCTTGGAATTGAAGGTGCCATGCGAAGATTGGGAGGCTCTGCTCCTTCAGCCTCGACGTCTGCAGTGAAGGTTTGGTTGTTTCTGATCCCCATGACAGGGGACATCCGGATCTCCTTCAGTTCCATAGCGTCATAGGTGTTGTTCTGAAACAAACACGAATTAATTACGTTCATATCTAGTTGAACAGGATTGCGATAGTGTTACGTGTGGGAGTGACTGATCACTGTAGTTGATTTCAGGCAATGGGTACATAGAAAGCGCAAATAAATTTATAGGTGTAACAAAACTGATCCCGATCAAATATCACAGGGCTGTAATTATTACCTATTTGTATTAGGAGTACAGGGGAAACCACCTCAGATCGAAGGACTGTATATGCTTTAATATTTTGGGATTTGGTGACCGTGGCGCCAGAAATACAGTTCCTTTAAGTTGGAGTTGCAGCTATTCATAAAATTGCACGTCATGTTATATTAATGTTCGGATATATTTTTACTGGTACCGATACCAAAGCACAGAGATTAGCATTCTTTTATGTTATAGTGGAATTGGTTCATGCCATCCGTCATCCTAGCCGTAACATCACTTTGGAAACATCACGACAGTTCGCACAAAGTAATCGTTGATTCTTTGATTAATCAAAACAATGATTTGTCCAGTTAAGAGAAACTGCAGATCTGAATGACTCCTGAAGACTATTATTGGTTTGCGACTGGTAGAAACAAAAACCGAATCCAGAAATATTGTCACAAAGCATCAAGATCTTAACAGAACCAAGGGTCATGAACGATAGCTCTTCTTGTGTGCAAGCCCAATCAATTAACAATCGATTACAAGGCGAATATTATCACAAGGGATAATTTGCTGACACAGCATCTCTTGGTTCATTACTAATAAAAAATGCGATAAACGTTTTGTGCATTTAAAGACGGTATCACGTCTGTAAACTAGGTCGTAAAGTTCAGGAATAAAAATGTGCAGTCCTTCCACGGCACAGCAAAAACACCACGAAGCCTATTTTATGGAATTCTTGAAACTTGTTTAAATAAG
This sequence comes from Haliotis rubra, assembly GCF_003918875.1. Classification (NCBI taxonomy): domain Eukaryota; kingdom Metazoa; phylum Mollusca; class Gastropoda; order Lepetellida; family Haliotidae; genus Haliotis; species Haliotis rubra. The sequence continues at coordinate 324,459 of NW_025765159.1, read as the reverse complement.
ATTTCATCTTTTAAAGTACACGATAAATCAGGCAAAAACGAAATCCCAACATGATCTAAGGAATTTTTGTAAAAGCGTCATGGCTTTGAATGGAGATAACCGAGTGAAATACGGTTGATTGGATCAAACCAGAGCGTTGGTTTGCCTCCCATTGGTGCCAGAGACCTGATTTATGTGTGAAAACGACAGCGTGGAGGCAAGGTTTTTCAGAACACTCTCGCTTGAGAGCTTGAGTGACACAGAATTTATTCATGCTCGACAAAGAGTGAAAAAAGTTGCGAATTTCGTTTAGAATAATTTCAAAATGGCCGTCAAGTAGTCCGAAGTAATATGGTCACGTGATCGCCTCTGACGTAAACAACTCCACGGGTTGTATGTGAGCTATAATTAGTGTTTGAATTCAATTTGAAAAAAAAAATTCATTCATTAAAATGATCGAGAATGCGGGATGATGAGATTACAATTAAAGTGGAAATTACTGACAAATGTACCAGCTCATTGCGGCAAAATTATCTCGTATTTCATGCTCAATATTCTCCAACCGAGAAACGAAACGTTAAAACTAGGAATAACTATCAGTGTGTATTCTTCCAGAAATCATCTGGCTGGTTTTACCACAAGCGAGAAAAGACATCCATTTAATTTCTTTGAAATGCTATTTGTTTTCAATTTAAAAAACAAGCTAAATTTCTCAACAAAGGCGATGCTTAACTTCAGGGGACAGACAAGGCCGCAGGTTAAATCAAAGATAGAGTTGATGATGTAAAAACGAATGCGTACTCATATAAATTCCTTTGGCGTTTTATTTGCAGTGTTGACGACCAAGTAATGTGCTGCCAGCGTAACGTAGAATTACGTCTCCCAGTCAACGCTTGCCAAAACAACACACAGGGGGAGATAACTGCTTTAAGGAAAACAGTGTATGTTCCTTCTCAGACAGGGAGACAGCAACGTCAGGCATTTCGCGTTAACTCGGATCAGTTTATGTGTTTGAGTTATTTTATTTCACAACTTGAGATCTTACAGATTGTTTAGGAAGAGCTGTCTTAAATTTACGATTGATACGCAGGAAGCCCATGATAGAGATTAATTGTCCGTTTGATATTTGATAACTCTTGTATGCTAGGCATGACGGATTTTCGCCAGAGGACCAGGTAATTGATTCACTGAGATAACCCCGCAGCAACACCAAGATTATTCGATAGGAGATCCACTTAAAACGCCATAAATCAACAACACCGGTCACAGTGCTCAGAGAAAAAGTTATAGGTCCTTGGAATAATCTATTGATTTACCGAACCTGCTTTTAAGCATCATTTCCAGACAGTTCCTGGAAATGAAATCCCAAGTATTTGACACTTGAAAGACCTTTTAGCAATTGGAAACATGTTCTGAATCGGCTTCATCACAAGAGTAGTGTCACCACTGCCAGTTTTGAATTGGTCAAGTCACTATTCACTACATTATGTATCTTCCATTGTAAAAATTCCTTTATAAATGTCTGATTATATACGAAAAACTTAGACCATCCTATCATTGTATTCCTTTCTGTTGAGATCATCTATTTGTCGATGAATGTTGTAATTAAGATAATAGTAAGTATTTGGCATGATAGTGCGCTTACACATCTTGATCATGTTTCTAATAATTTCAGGGGCGGTGGGGTAGCCTAATGGTTAAAGCGTTGGCTTGTCACGCCGAAGACCCGGGATCGAATCCCCACATGGGTACAATGCGTGAAGCCCATTTCTGGTGTCCCCCGCCGTGATGTTGCTGGAATATTGCTAAAAGCGGCGTAAAACCAAACTCAGTCAGTCTTATAATTTCATCCACTGACAGCTGAGGTTGTCTCATCTGATGGGTAGCAGGGCGAGTAAGTATATCTGAAAGACTAACCGACAGTCCAGAGTGTACAGGCTGCCATTTTTGGAGAAAGAAATTAATGATGTAATGATTTCAGTTTTCTGACATTAATGAAATTCCTCATATTTTGACAATGTTCAGCGAACGTCGTGAATATAGTATTGTTCCGATATATAAAGCACAATGCCGCATCAAAATCATCGGATATTCGCCGCTAGATCCTATTATTCATTAATGTCATAACATAACAATGCAGCAAAGAAGCGATGAAACGATATATATCTGTTATTTGACAAAACTAGATGCACCCAGTAAACAAGACAATAGCTATTGTTAAATATCCATACAATGCACTTCTATACAAGGACATATCGACAATTAGTAGGCGATTAGCTATAGCAAGGGAAATGATTTACACACAGCCTTATTGCAGAGCTCGGCATCAAACAATATGCAAGATCATTTTATTCACGATCTACAACCTCGATACGTTTACCAATGGATATTAAACAATTTAAACCTCAGATTAGAAACACAAAAAATGGAAGAATGGTTATCCATATAAATCGGAAGCTCTATATAATAAATATATTATTCAATGTCTAATAGAGATTACGGTAGATGGAAATTTCCGTGTGAAAAAGAATACGCTTACTGTCAAAACACTCAGAGCTTCCGTAACGTATTAAACATATGACACTGAAGACAGATTTAAGCCAATTTGGAGACATTTCCGAGTGTGAGAGGGTGACGTGCGTAAACAGAGGGGTTGGATGAGGATGACAATGAGGATAAGCATGAGGAAAGCATAACGGATGGTGGGTGACTTAAAAATAGAGCAGTGTTTTATACATTGTCTTATACTATGGAAATGCAATCGGTGAAAATTAATCTCGCTTTGTCATAACCTTTCGGGTAAAAATAGTCTACACGCTTTGTTTTAACTTTGGTTGCCGCGTAACGGAACAACGTCCTTACCATGACTTCCCCGTCAGTCTTCTGTCTGAAGGACCTCTCCCTGAGCCGCTTGGCTTTCCTCTTGGCCCGGGCTCCCCAGTATGTGTAGTTGACCGCAGCGTACTCCAGAAGGGCCGCGAACACAAACACAAAACACATCACCAGGTAGATGTCAATAGCCTTGACATACGAGATACGTGGAAGGGACGATCTCACGCCGTTGTTTATGGTTGTCATGGTGAGCACAGTTGTGATACCTGAAACCAAGAGAGTGAGTGAGTATGGTTTTATGCTGCTTTGAGCAATATTCCAGCAATGCCATGGCGGGGGACACCAGGAATGGGTTTCCTGGTTTCACACATTGTGCTCATGTTGGGAATCGAACCCAGGTCTTCGGCGTGACGAGCGAACACTTTTACCACTGGGTTACCCCACCGCCCTGAAACCAAGTGAAGTGGAGGACATTGATTGCTACGGCGTAAAACAATATTGACTCATTCTGTATTGTTATCTACCCGAAGATTGTGGAACATCTCCAATCCAAAATGTGCTTAAGCATCTTTCAGGACCGCTTGCTGTATATCCTTGCTCATGCCTGAAAACCTTTGTCTGGAAGGTCTGAAAATATTTTTGGTTTCAGTGAATTCTTTAAGACTAAATATTTTGAACACTAATTCAGTGATCGATTCAGATAATTCAGTGGTTCCCAGTGATTCAGTGATGCAATGATAACAGTTTTCAGTGACAATTATCCGGTTACAATTGGTATCAACAACCCGGGATCAGTCGAAACCAAGAGTCGCACTCAGCAATATTAATATATAAACACCAATATTAATAAAACAACAATATTAATATATAAACAACAAACAAACGAAACAGACTTGCAGTCATCTATGTGTGTTCTAGCCTTTTTGCCTTGTACACCCAATATTAAATGTTTTTGATTACATGGCGTTCAGACTGGTTATTCTCTGGTTTAATGTTTTGCATTTATAATACCCCACTGTGCCTTCTATTTCCAACTCTATTTGTCCAGAAAATCTTTATGATCACTTCTGACACCAGACCAAACAATTGCACGTGATCGGTAAATTGCACGTAAATAACATTAATCGTTACATAAGAGCAATCACAATTGTTCCAACTTCACAACCGAATACAGAAATCGACATATTATCATTTTGACTAAAGCAATTAGAAAGATCAAATGAGGACAAAAATATATGTTTCCTCTTAAAATTTTATAAGTCAATATTTGCAACTGTATGGAAAAAATACCATTTTTGAATATTTCATGATTTTATGTTAATTGCAAAGCATCACACTTGACATTAATGCATTCAAATTTGATTTGGCGTCGTCTTGACAGAGGGACAGTTCATTTTTCCTGTATAACATTTAAATGAAAGATTAAGAAAACTACTTTTAATTTAATAAATTATCTAACAAAATATTAATTTTTGAAATTGAGTATAATAATATCAGCTTCATTACATCTTTCAAATTCATCTTAATGTGGAAGAAAAGTCTAACGTGATGCGTCTTGAATGTCCTGCCATTTTGGTAGAAGTCATGGTAGGGATGCTTCCAGACTATGAGTCAAAATTGTTGCTAATGTGGGATCGGAACCAATGAACAGTGCATCCCGGTACAACTAAGGGACGCAACTCTACGTCACATTCGACCAGTGGTCAATCCCTGACTCTTTTCCTATTGTAATGAATCTGCAATCAACATGTCTGCGATGAACAACGTCGGTTTTGGGTGAAGGTCAACGTGTATTTCGGCACTGGGTGAAGGTCAAAGAGAAAGCTGAAGAAATATTAATGCTACACTGTTGTTCCTCATTGTTTTTTCTTCTGAAAACAGGGATTGCAGATATATTAAAAATGTCACACTTCGATGAGTAATCCGTCAATAAGATCGAAAAAGTAACATTTAAATGTTTAAAATGGGATAAAGTTATGCGATCTATCTCTGGCACAAAACAGGAGTTTTAGTTAATAATATGATTTGTCATATGATACTGGCAAATGATTCATCTATTACATGAAAAACACATCACAAGATAAACAATTCGGAAACGTAATTTTAAACACAAAAATGCATAACAATAAATATCCATTATTCCTATTTGTGTAAAAAAAACATTCATTATAATTCTTACCATTTATCCACTCTAAGACTGACTGACTGACTGAGTTTAGTTTTACGACGCTTTTAGCAATATTCCAGCAATATCACGGCGGGCTAAACCAGAAATGGGCTTAACACCTTGTGCCCATGTGGGGAATCGAACCCCTGTCTTCGGCGTCCACTCTAAGAAGCGTGTATGGAATATGGATGAAACTTAGAGAGAGGCGCAGGCATTGTAACCATGCCAGCCATCAATATGTAACACGGATGACCAAAACCATGCCCTATTAATGTGTTGGTGGAATTTACATCAAATCGGAACCATGAGAGAGCAAAAACAATCATTCAATGAATCGACTAAGAACATATTATAAAAATATCCGAAAGAGAAAAGGATTGAGAGATTTCTCTTGGTATAAATTCGAAACAAAATCTATATCCATTCACGTCAGAGACGTGAACCACGCGCACTTCGTAAGAGTGATAATCTTACCCAAATGATCAGTTTTCATTGATATTTCTTAAAAAACATTGTTTTGTAATTACGATTTAAAAAAAAGAAGTCGTTCATTGCTCGCAGCTAGAGTCAGGTGTTCATTTATCACGTCAAACACGTAATTCAATCCAAATAATTGTTAATTTAACGCGTTTTGTCGTGGATTTGAAGAAAAATAGCAGTTTTTGTCAAGAAAATCGTGTTAACGTTTTCGCTTAAGGGAATATAGGCGAAGCGCGCTTTTGTTGTCATTTACGAAATAGGAAATTCTAAGGATTAAAGGAGCATGCTTTCCCCTTACAAATACACTTAATCATGTACAGCCGAAAGCTAGGACGTGTCGAATCATAAGAAGCATATTCGAAAAAGCATCTCCCTATGAAGTACAGTTACCCGGGTATTATGCTGCTCAAAGCATCAACACGTATCTGGTTACAAGATTATAATGGGAAATATTTGAATAACAACAAATGGCCAGAAAGCATGACAATTCTTAGCAATTAGAGTACAAGGGTGCAGCGTACACGTGTAAAGCTTTAGGAAAAGATGGTTTGGATTCGGATCTGGTTAGATGATTATAAAGAAATATATTTGAATAAGAATATAGGAATCAGAAGGTTTAGAATGTATAGTGTTTAGAAGACAAGGGTGAAACGTGCAGTAAAATGCTCAAGGAAACAATCCTTTCCTTGACGTTGCATGTGTTTTTGATGGGTGGGCAGGATACGCAAAACCCGAGGTCATGATACCTTTTAGTTTCGCACAATAGACCTTGCTTTTAGGAGATATTTGTTTTGGCCATGGAAAAGAATTCGTCGCTGTCATAATATTAAAACAAAAGCGAAATCTGAACTGTCAACAACTAAACTAATTAATTCAGTCAAGGTGTCTTTCAGAGCATCTGTCCGACAAATTTCCCAAATCAGTTATACTTATGGCATAAACCAACACTTTCACGCATCCTCACTGGTTCACAGATATCTGTGGTATGAAAAACTGCCAAACTGCCAAAACAATTGTGCCGGTGTTTCTACACAGATGTACAAAGATGTCATTTAAACGTTAATATCACTTTTGTTACATGCTGGCAATGAGTTTTGGAAAGACAGCAACGAAACCCCGTTTAAGTCATGTTTATTTCTCAGCTGTTCTAATGTCAGCACACATCACAAAGATCCGGATATGAAATGTTTTCAATCGATTTAATGTTTAAACGCGGAGCTCACTCATGTACTCGTGAAGATGTCAAATACCTCTTGCCCAAAAGTATATTCCTTAAACAGCCCCATCTAAAACAACAGACACGAAACAAAAAAACGAAAGAAAACAAAACCAAATTAAAAAGAACTGAAAGAATGTGACTGACAAATGTGCAACATTTCCAATTTTGACCAGCGCAGTCATAACTATATTTGTTCAGAGTGAGCGAATGAGTTGAGTTGTACGCCGCTTTTAGCAATATTCCAGCAATATCACGGCGGGGGACACCATAAATGGGCTTCACACATTGTTCCCATATGGGGAATCGAACCCGTGTCTTCATCGTGACGGGCGAACGCTTTAACCACTGGGCTATCCCACCGCCCCTTCATTTGTTCAGATGAATTTCAACACATGTCCATGGGAGCTGCCACTTCCATCACTATTTCATGGTAATTTATAACCACATGCTTTTAATACATCTTGCAATGGCGATTTCTTATGTACATTTCTTTCTAATGGTCAAACATTGGTAAAGGAGGGTCTTACCTAAGGCTACTCTGGCCGATGTGGCCTCGTGGTTTATCCAGAAGGATACCCAGGACAACATGACGATCAGGATGGATGGAAGATATGTCTGGAAGATGAAGTATCCGATGTTGCGCTGGAGGTTGAAGTGCAAGGAAAGTCGGGTGTAGTTACCTGGAAAGATTACAACAGTGAGTGAGTCACTTTTAGCAATATGGAAGCAATGTCACGAGGGGGAACACCAGAAATGGGCTTCTACAACAAAATCGATTACACGACTTCATCAACTCAGGTACCCAAAGTTGAAGACGTTTAATGAAACGACGTGGAACTTCAATTTGACGCTCATTATATCAACAACTGAAGTGAAGATCCGGGTTAGAATTGTGTTCAGCAAGCCACCCAAGAGGCGACTAACGGGATCGGGTGGTCAGGCTCGCTAACTTGGTTGACACATGTCATCGTATTCCAGTTGCGTAGATCGATTCTCATGCTGTTGATTACTGGATTGTCTGGTCCAGACCCGATTATTTACAGACCGCCGCCGTATAGCTGGAATATTGCTGAGTGCTGCGTTAAACCAGAAACCGACCTATTCCAAATTATCATGTAAAGACCGCCGTGAAACAGTATTCTTTGGTTTATACGCATATCATATTTCCAAAGATAATGACAGTGTTGAGAAAGGCAAATACATACATTTTGACATGAAAGACATCTCATTACCCGAGATAGGGCAATCTCGGTGCATGAAAACATTGCAGGACAACATTAGTAGCACACGATAACACGATGCTCTAAGGGTAATAAGAAACGAGTTTACTCCACAATCCGAAAATAATAAGATAATCTCCAGCAGCGTGCTGTAAAGAAATGAATTTCCTCAGTGTATAGTGATGATTAATCTCAGATCGGGTCATACAATGATGGATTGTGGAGTCAATCAGTAGAGTAAAGCATTCAGTTGTTGGCAATGTAATATCGCATCCCCAACGTTGTACTGAGTTTTCTTATTGTTAACGCCAAGATGTTCCAGTTATATGACGACGGTCTGTCAATAATCGTGTCTGGACCAGACAATCCAGTGACTGATGTCATGAGCATCGATCTCGATGACATGACAATCACGTCAACGAGCCAAATCACCAACGTTTCCTCTGAAGACAAATATGGGCCGATGCCATGAAGACCAATTCTAACCAAGGACTTCACGGGTGTGTCGTTTTTGATATAATCATTTGGAATAATGATTATTAATTAAGATAAATGCATCAGTATCATCCCATTTAAAAACGCAGCACCTAAACTAGAAACATGCTATCAAAACTGCCAAAATATCTGCAGAATAAGAAATCTGGAGTGAATAAATATAATTATTTTCTGATTAATATACTAATGAAATAAAATCAAAAGCATGTCAGAACACATTAATTATACTTTAGAAATATGAAACAATCGGATTTCTTTAAGTTCGTGTAGCTTGGGTTATCCGGGGTAATAATGTGCTGTGCCTTGATTGTTAGCGCTATGAGCATACCTAGTGTGGAGTTTTGCGCTATATAAATGGACACATTATTATTATTATTATTATTATAGAAATGAACACACACTGACATGAAGTAGACTATATCACAGAGGATTAAAAATGAAACCATCATTGTACCAGGTTTCATGTTTTTGCCATCATTGTGCCAAGTGAAACACGTCACATTGAATAGAAATAAATGAACAGCAACCTGAAACAGACTATAACAATGCACCATGAATGAAAAAGGTTGAACATACAAACGCACTGTTGTGACAGACATTATGTTATTTCTATCATAATGCCGAAAGGAAAACTACACTTTTCTCTTCAGCAATTGGAATATGTCATCACAATGCCAAAATGATAAAACTTGTGTACAAAGAATATCACTTGAGAAAAGCTATAAATTCCTTTGGTGATAAAAACATACATGAAACAAATCTCTTTCCACAGTTTGAAATTAGCTTTCAATGTACTCAAAACGTTTCTTTACACAACCCTGCCACTACTGTTGTGATTTGAATGTCTCACTCTTCAACTATTCTGAGGTATTGGAGCAATAATATACTCTCCCAAAAAAGAAACGCATATATGAATTTCAACTGTATTTTTATGTTTATTTTGAAACATCTTGTAGGCTTTATGAGTCCATGAAATATAGCGAAATTGCACACTGGGAATGCAGACCGATCCGTCTTTGGCACCAACTCGAGGAAAGTCAGTTTGAGTGTCACATTGAGACGTGTGGTTGCGCTGAAGTCAATACCTCGTGTGACCACCGTGGGCATCCAGAACTGCACGGCATCGCCTCGGGATCGAACGAATCAGTCTCAAAATCTCGTTTTGCCCAATCGCAGCCCACTCTGCCTGTATTGCCTGTGCGAGTTGCTGAAGTGTCTGGGGCTGAGGGTTACGGCGTCGCACCCGTCTGTCCAGGGCATCCCACAGATGTTCGATCGGGTTTAAGTTCGGTGATCTTGAGGGCCAGGGGAGCACATTGATGTTGTGGTTCTGGAGGAAGTCTCTAGTGTGACGTGCTGCCTGGCATTTCGAAACAATGGCGATCAATGATTGATGTGGGCCCGGATCGTAGCGATCCTGCGCTGTCAGGTTGTGGTCTCCTCGAGGTCTCCCCACATCATAACGGGGCATCTGTCTACCGCATTTTGCCGGCGATATCGTCTCCCGAAGCCGTGAAATGGTGCTTTGGTGAACATTCATGCGTCGGGCAACTGCACGTCTTGAGACTGGCCAGCTTCGAAGCAAACCAATGGCGATATGACGGTTGGCTTCACGTGAAAGACGTGCACGTTGAGACTGGCATTTTGCGTTCGTCAACAATATTGCGTTCGTCAACAATATTCCAAATACAGTGAATAATCGACAGACAGCGATCAACCTTTTATACCCATCATCGAGACTATCTGATCCCCAACTTCCACGTGCATTGCATGTGAATTGTGTATTCTGTGACACTACACGCCGGAATTGAAAATCATGCTGTTAAATACGGGTATTTTACGGATGGTGCGTTTTGTTGTGCTGTTTCAAAACATAAACACCATAGGACTTATTAACAGAGCAAAACCTTTTGTAAAATGAAACACGTTTTAATTCATTGCTACATGAAATTGCTATTTTCATGATGCGTTTCTTTTTTTTTGGGAGAGTATATTTTATGACTATAAAATAGACGATGAGGTAGCCTTGTGTTCGTCGTCTTGCCGAAGACCCGGGTTCGATTACCCAAATATTTAGATTGCCATTTTCTGGTGTCCCCCGCTGTGATATTGATGGTGCTAAAAGCGGCGTAAAAATACACAGTGTCTCATAAATAAGTGAATCTCAAAAAGATATCTGTGAATCCAATGGCTGTAAAAAGAGAAAATAGCCGTAGAAATAGCAAGAATGGATAACAAAAGGTTAAGCATGTCCTCCCCTCCATCCGCCATTAACACATCATGCATGCATCACAGACTGTCAGGATCAAGTACGTTTCAGTCAATCTTAATGTTTGTGTTAGCTGGCAGTGTTATTGTGTAGCAGTATTCCAAGTGTATAACACTGTGGGGGCAGTGGTGTGCGTTATTTTTAGACTTGTGCTATAATTAGAGCTTTTGAAGGTATGAGGTACAGCAACCCAATGTCCCTTTCAACTATTTTCTGACTCAAAGAGTTAGAGCATCTCAAAACCGTTTCTACATTCATAAGAAATCTCAGCCCAAAGCAGAGTCGATTGTAGAATTGTGAATATTTTATGAGCAGATATTTCTTTCAGCAGTATTACAACTGTATGACGTTGTTTGTAAAGAAATCGAGTCTGAACCAGACAATCCAGTGATTGTCACCATGTAATGATGAGAGAGCATGTGTTTATGAAATAGTGATGATACCAGGTGTTCGCGAAAAGGTGAGCGTATCCTGCCCCACCGATGGCACCCGTCATAAACATATGCTAAATCTAGTCATTTGTTTACCTGAAATAATTCGGGAACGTATGGTATAAATCAAAATAGGGAATTGCATCGGACATCATTTTTGTCACTGATGCATCAAACTTCTTGAAAGCTTTGCTGAGGCCTTGAATGTTGTAACCTTAATCAAACAACTTCTAAGCTAGAGTGACATGACCCTCTTTGAAATCCTGACAAAATGAGCACGCTCGATTGTATCTCAAAAGTCGTGAAATGTAAACACCAAAGGCTGGAGCTGTTGGAATATTGCTTGGCATGAAAGGGAAGCTGACTATTGGAAAGTTGAAATCATCCCTTTTGTCATACAGCTTTGTGGAGATTTCTTTGTCACTGCATCTTCATGCATAGATCTAAATATGAAACAGCTGAGGCAGTCCCACTTTTCCCTTTAATTTCAAGTTCAGGTGGGTAAAACCAAATCAAGTTATCAATAATATATACACTGATTCTCAAAAGTATTTAACCTTAGTAATGCAAACAGACTGAACCCCAAAGTATAAGAGAAGAAAAGTGAACATAAGCATTTCATTTTCTACCAACATGATAAATTAAACGTACAATTTCGATATCGTTAGCAACATACTTGGATACCGGTAGGGTTATTACCGGTCGAGGGAATGATTGGACAGGGGTAACTATTTACGAGGCATTCCAGCTTAACGTGAAAGATAAATACCGAGAGCTTTCAAGGGGATTCGAACACAGACTCTGGATCCTGCAACGGTTAAGGGACACAATAATGCACAAAAGGTAATTGTTGCTTAAGAAACAGCATGAAAACAGGAAACTCTGAAAGTGCTAATGACATTTTTAATCTGCATCTCATCACCATCATCATGACTAAGAGAATGTCATTATAAATATGTAAGGATGTATTCGGTAAATTTTCAGAAAGAGCATTTTGTAAGCCACTTTGCATGGCTTGCATATTCAGAAATTTTCTTGTCCACTTATCAGATAATGTCTATGCTCAATCAGACTGCATCCTCTTCTGAAGGCCTGCCAACGGGGTTAATTTCGGCTAAGGAAATTTATCAATATTGCTATAGAATAGATCAAACATTCGTTTGGTATTCGCTGTAACCAAAATAGTTGCGTAAACGGAACAACACCGACCCTTGGTTAGAGCCGGAATCGATTCCCCCTTTAACAGAAACATGCCTCAAGCTTTGTGAAATGGGTTTTCAGGCTGTTGAGATAGGAGGGGCTCAACGTTTAGAGATGCCGACCTATCATTACCACATTGTATCCAATCAAATGCAACGTTGTGCTGGAACCTCCATAAAAGCAGCACAGAGGCCAAAACAGTGTTGTCGCCATTGTTGATGAATGCTTTCAAGAACAAGAATCTTCAGAAGAGGACACGCATTGTATGCCTCTTCCACGAGATGTGTAAATGCGGTCTCTAAAACTGTAACAAGATTTTTAGGGAATCGATAATCAATATAAAACAACCAAATGTGAAATTAGTCTCTCGGAAAACTAAGGGGATAGCAATTGAAAAGATCAACATTAGTAGAGGGAGAACGGGGGTAAAAAGGTGACCTGCTTAAAGAATTGTTTGCGAATGTCAATATTTCCAAGAAGACCCGTAACAAAGCCTCACATCATACTCAGTGGAGAGAATATCGAATGATGACCGCAGCTTCCGAAGAAGAACAGCCATTGGCCCTAATTGCATTTTCGTTGTTCTTGCGTGGTAAAGGGCTTCTGAACAAGAGGAAGCTTGCGGGCCGAGCTCCTTTAAATGGTATTGACCGAATCTGTTCTGTGGAAGTATGTTCTAAAATGGAAGAATGTTTTGATTTCAACCCACGTTCTTCTCAAAATTGTGAGATTTATTGTAATCAAGGACACATCTTGGTGAAAATCTGAAGGACGATCGATTTGGCAACGGTTGTTTTGAGGCACATTGGACACGTTTTCATCAGCGCATCGTTGGAAATATATTCTCTCATAAAATCCGTTTAAATGAGGAACAGTTATAAATCGCCAAAGATGGACTTATATCAGTAGCATACCCTCAGTCAACTTGAAACCGTCAAGGAACATTAGAACACAAAGATGAGTGGTAGCTTTGTAGTTGAAGCATATTTCTCCGTTCAAGTCTCCACGTTGATCAATATGTGCAAAAGAATATGGTTTGAATATTGCTAAAAGTGAAGTAAACGCTTTCGGACACACTCCCAAAAACAGAAACCTAATTAATCGCGAAAGATGTCCCGAATACAATAGCAAATTCATTCTAGAAGATGCATTATAACCACCTAGAATTATAGCAATTTTCTAAGGCGTAAAATGTATATTTTCTTTTAAATTTTTGTTCAAGAAGGATGAATAACAAAGCACTAAAACCCCGACCTTTTCTAACGTTTGTTTGAACTTATCATAACAGGATCTGGATTCGGATGGTTAAAGGGATCTGGCATTTCTGTATGCATCAAAACACTTTTTTTAGTGTAAGGATAGTTTCCAAAACAAGGATCATAACACAATCCATAGAAGCAAATGGGGGAATCTATTTTCATTGACTGTGTCTGTATAACTATCAAAAACACATGACGCAGTTGTGGTCAGTTAGGTCAAGAATGCCGTGTTCTGGACATCATAAAGTAAGAATGCTAAATATACAACATCACCAGTGTCAATTTCGCCGAAACAGATTGCACTGGACGGGCAAACTGGAATGAAAATAACATGAATGGATCACCGTTTAATAGTGATGACTGAAGGTGTCTTTGGAATTTACAGTATAATAAAGGGGGTGATATTAGGAACTGGATTGGATATAAAAGACTCAGAGAGTCTTGATAAAGTAGTCTTCATCCACAACAGCAGATCTCACATGTGGAGTTCCGCAGGGATCTGTTCTGGGGCCCATCCTCTTCCTCCTTTACATGACACCCTTGAACGACATATCTGACAAGTATGACACTCCTCATCATTCGTTTGCAGACGATACTAAGCTGGTAGACTCTTTTGCTCTGAATCAGATTCAACATTCCGTAGAGAAGACAGCTATCTGCACAAAGTCCATCAAATCCTGGATGTCATCTATGATGCTCAAAATGAACGATAATAAGACAGAAGCTATGCTTGTCGCCAATAAACATCGTCTGAACAAAATCATGACTGAGAAAATCACAATAGCCGATGCAGAAATTACTCTAGCTCCATCCGTGAAAGACCTTGGAGTATTCATAGACCAGGACTTATCACTTGATGCTCAGATCAACCATCTTTCAAGAATCTGCTTCTTCCATCTGAGAGCTATCAGTAACATTCGTCATAATTTAACAACAGATACAGCCCATACTCTCGTCAGGTCCCTCGTTCTATCGAGACTGGACTATTCAAACAGCATTCTGTTTGGAGTCAGCTCTGCACACTTGACAAAACTCCAGAAAATCCAAAACGTTGCAGCCCGCATGGTATACCTAACATCTAAAAGATCTCACATAACCCCTGTCCTAAAGTCTCTTCACTGGTTGCCCTATCCAACCCAGAATCGAATTCAAGATATTGGCCATTGTGTTCCAATGTCTACATGACCTAGCGCCGCAGTACCTCTCTGAACTCATCTCAGAGTACACACCACCACGACAACTGAGATCACGCCAACAGTTCCTCCTAACAACACCCCATGTCCATCTCAATAACTATGGTCACAGATCATTCAGCTATACTGCTCCTTCACTGTGGAACAGTCTTCCCATAACCATCAAAACAGCAACCTCCCATGACTTATTCAAATCTTCATTGAAGACCCATCTTTTCCGGAAATATTACGAATGACTTGTACAATTGCTGCAGTTTTTTAGCTGTACACACGGGGCGCCATGAGCATACACTAGTGTGTGGAAACGGCGCCATACAAATGGACAATTATTATTATTAAAACCAGGGTCCTGGGCAAAATGTGCAAGTGATTTAACCACGCGGCTAAGCCTCAGTTTCAAATCAGCCAAAACCGCTCAGATGTATGTTTTAATGAATGCGATGCGGATATGTGTGAATATTGAATAGTATCCCTTGGAATATCCAACTAAATGATACTCACTCTATTATTATTATTATTATTATTATTATTATACACATGATAGACGTGATCATTGCGTAGATCGATGCTCAAGATGTTCGTCACTGGATTGTCTAGTTCAGACAAGATTCTTTACATATAAATATTTACATATAGCAAGAATATAATTGAACACGGCCTAATGAACAAACAACAACAAACAAACAAACAAACATGTTCTTATACATTCATAAGGATTCAGCTCCAGGATAAAACACACATTGATTGTTGAAGTCGAGGCAAAATTGCAGACAATTGTAATATACCTTCCCTGGTGAGAACATGCAAAACAGAACCAATTTCAACTCATTAAGTGAAGAAGTTGAAAGAAAATCACCAGCAATGTATTTTTCATTTTGAAAATAAGAAGTGCATTTTTTTCTAAAACATAACATATGAAATATAATACACCAAAGAGGATGCATTAATATTCAAACATAGGTACTCAATAGAAACGTTCGAACCTTCATTTGTCCATGAAAGCTGAGCAAATTCTACTCATCAGATTACACCAGTATTTACATATGGAATGTTTGCAGTCACATTTCCACAGCACTGTAAATACCACACACTTACCCAGCACAGCCTATTCCAAGTAATCCAAATTTGCATCTTGGTCATCCTTGTCCATGTAAAGTCTGAACCATCAGCTTCTAGGTCTATCTAATTGTGGATGGATCAGTGCTAAAGCCCCGTGACAATGTTCCAGCAGTGTAAACGTCTGTTCTAATGTAGACTGATTACGGATAAAGACTTGTGACAACTCTATCAATATTTCCTGTGATGGGAACACTTACCAGTTAGCAGTCGTTCGACCCACACCACTGTGGAGTAATCCACAATTGAGAACTGAGGGAGATCAACGTTTTCAACACCTGACACGGCATCCCTCTCATTCAGCCATCTCAGATCTACATCTGCTTCGGCATAGCCGTCTGCAAACAGGAAATAATACGTCAAACGATTTTCAAAGATTGGCATATCTCGCACAACGATTGATAATAGGCTCATGATTGACACATAAATGCAATTGTTCGGGGCAAGGAAAGCGTAAAGGTTATTGGTGTATTCGCATCCATAACCATCTTATCATACAACAGTACAGACAAATGATACCCCATGTTGGGATGTTAAGAATGCAACAATCAAGAATTGGGTATTCGATGTTTATGCGTAATAGATGTGTATCTTTGTTGCGTTTCGAATCTTAAATTAGCAGTGTTTGGTTCCTGGCTGACTTCATTCTGGTATGATTTTGATATCCGTTGTAATATTTTGGTGTAACCCAAAAAAGGAAAAAAGATCCCCCTCACCATGTTTTAAACTGCAGTCATACATATTGGATATTGCAAAGTGAGCATGTGTCATTAAACTCATAAACAAACCAACCAACCAACCAATCAGCCAATCAGTCTACCAGTGAACCAATCAAACAACTAATCAATCTGACAACCAAACCAACCTTACCTTGGCTGAAATCGGTGGGTACAAAAGGCCCCTAAAACATTTACCATTTGCTTATAATAAATTCAATCCCAAGGACCATGAGCTGATGATATAAATTACTTGACAATGGTATAAGGAGCTATACGAAAAGGTATAACAATACAATAAAGACGTTTTTATCAATAAATTGTGTCTACTTGGCACAATGACATGGTTGTCTATAGCAATCAACAAAAATATAAAATGCCCATCTAAATGTAACGGAACGCTGACAATATCTCCATCGGCCAACACAACAACGACTCAACCCCGCGCTCAATATGCATCAGTTAGGTTCTATCTACTCATTATGCCCGACAGGACTATCATTCTTTCCCAAGGATTTCCCAGGGATCATTGTGGTCTGACCACGATCAACTTGGTCACTTAGAGTTGAGTGAGGGAGAAGGCACTTTATGCCCAGACAGCAATTTTTCATCAATATCACGACAGTCCACAGATGAATGTCATCAGACCTGGGTCAGACAAACCAGTGAGTATTGTCTGGGTATCGACCCATTCGGTTAGGGTAAGGTCAGTGGCATCGACTGACTCTGTTGGGGTAAGGTCAGGCCATGGATCTTAGAGAGGGTATTGGCTCACCTGGGCAGGGTAGGTCAGACTAGTGTCCTTTGAGAGGTTATTGACTCATTTTTAAGTAAGGTCACAATAACGGGTAATGAAGATCAAGGTAAGGTCAGACAAACTTTGACGTTAGTTCGGGTATCCACACACTTCGTCAGCGTGGGTAAGACAAATTCGGGCATCAACCCATCTCATCAGGGTGAAGTCAGATAGACAAATAACGACAGTCAGGATAAGGTCAGACAAACTTGCGATGCTAGTGCGGGTATCAACCCATCTCATCAGGGCGAAGTCAGATAGACAAATAACGACAGTCAGGATAAGTTAAGACAACTTGTGATGTTAGGCCGGGTATTGACCCATCTAATCAGGGTGAGGTCAGATAGACAAATAACGACAGTCAGGATAAGTTAAGACAACTTGTGATGTTAGGTCGGGTATCAACCCATCTCATCAGGGTGAGGTCAGATAGACAAATAACGACAGTCAGGGTACGTCAAGACAAACTTGTGAAGTTAGGCCGGGTATTGACCCATCTAATCAGGATGAGGTCAGATAGACAAATAACGACAGTCAGGATACGTTAAAACCAACTTGTGATGTTAGGCCGGGTATTGACCCATCTAATCAGGGTGAGGTCAGATAGACAAATAACGACAGTCAGGATAAGGTCAGACAAACTAGTGACGTTACTCCGGGTACCAACCCATCTCATCAGGGCGAAGTCAGATAGACAAATAACGACAGTCAGGATAAGTTAAGACAACTTGTGATGTTAGGCCGGGTATCCACACACTTCGTCAGCGTAGGTAAGACAAATTCGGGATCAACCCACAAATCAGGGTGAAGTCAGATAGACAAATAACGACAGTCAGGATAAAGACAAACTTGTGATGTTAGTGCCGGGTATCAACCCATCTCATCAGGGGTGAAGTCAGATAGACAAATAACGACAGTCAGGATAAGTTAAGACAACTTGTGATGTTAGGCCGGGTATTGACCCATCTAATCAGGGTGAGGTCAGATAGACAAATAACGACAGTCAGGATAAGGTTAAGACAAAATTGTCGATGTTAGGCCGGGTATCAACCCATCTCATCAGGGTGAAGTCAGATAGACAAATAACGACAGTCAGGATAAGTTAAGACAAACTTGTGATGTTAGGCCGGGTATTGACCCATCTAATCAGGGTGAGGTCAGATAGACAAATAACGACAGTCAGGATAAGGTCAGACAAACTTGCGATGTTAGGCCGGGTATCAACCCATCTCATCAGGGTGAAGTCAGATAGACAAATAACGACAGTCAGGATAAGGTCAGACAAACCTGTGATGGGTATCGACCCATCTCATCAGGGTGAGGTCAGGCAAACAAATAACGACAGTCAGGATAAGGTCAGACAAACCTGTGATGGGTATCGACCCATCTCATCAGGGTGAAGTCAGATAGACAAATAACGACGGTCAGGATAAGGTCAGACAAACCTGTGATGGGTATTGACCCATTTCATCAGGGTGAGGTCAGGCAGACAAATAACGACGGTCAGGATAAGGTCAGACAAACCTGTGATGGGTATCGACCCATTTCATCAGGGTGAGGTCAGGCAGACAAATAACGACAGTCAGGATAAGGTCAGACAAACCTGTGATGGGTATCGACCCATTTCATCAGGGTGAGGTCAGGCAGACAAATAACGACGGTCAGGATAAGGTCAGACAAACCTGTGATGGGTATCGACCCATTTCATCAGGGTGAGGTCAGATAGACAAATAACGACGGTCAGGATAAGGTCAGACAAACTAGTGACGTTACTCCGGGTACCAACCCATCTCATCAGGGCGAAGTCAGATAGACAAATAACGACAGTCAGGATAAGTTAAGACAACTTGTGATGTTAGGCCGGGTATCCACACACTTCGTCAGCGTGGGTAAGACAAATTCGGGTATCAACCCATCTCATCAGGGTGAAGTCAGATAGACAAATAACGACAGTCAGGATAAGGTCAGACAAACTTGCGATGCTAGTGCGGGTATCAACCCATCTCATCAGGGCGAAGTCAGATAGACAAATAACGACAGTCAGGATAAGTTAAGACAAACTTGTGATGTTAGGCCGGGTATTGACCCATCTAATCAGGGTGAGGTCAGATAGACAAATAACGACAGTCAGGATAAGGTCAGACAAACTTGCGATGTTAGGCCGGGTATCAACCCATCTCATCAGGGTGAAGTCAGATAGACAAATAACGACAGTCAGGATAAGGTCAGACAAACCTGTGATGGGTATCGACCCATCTCATCAGGGTGAGGTCAGGCAAACAAATAACGACAGTCAGGATAAGGTCAGATTAAACCTGTGATGGGTATCGACCCATCTCATCAGGGTGAAGTCAGATAGACAAATAACGACGGTCAGGATAAGGTCAGACAAACCTGTGATGGGTATCGACCCATTTCATCAGGGTGAGGTCAGGCAGACAAATAACGACGGTCAGGATAAGGTCAGACAAACCTGTGATGGGTATCGACCCATTTCATCAGGGTGAGGTCAGGCAGACAAATAACGACAGTCAGGATAAGGTCAGACAAACCTGTGATGGGTATCGACCCATTTCATCAGGGTGAGGTCAGGCAGACAAATAACGACGGTCAGGATAAGGTCAGACAAACCTGTGATGGGTATCGACCCATTTCATCAGGGTGAGGTCAGATAGACAAATAACGACGGTCAGGATAAGGTCAGACAAACTAGTGACGTTACTCCGGGTACCAACCCATCTCATCAGGGCGAAGTCAGATAGACAAATAACGACAGTCAGGATAAGTTAAGACAACTTGTGATGTTAGGCCGGGTATCCACACACTTCGTCAGCGTGGGTAAGACAAATTCGGGTATCAACCCATCTCATCAGGGTGAAGTCAGATAGACAAATAACGACAGTCAGGATAAGGTCAGACAAACTTGCGATGCTAGTGCGGGTATCAACCCATCTCATCAGGGCGAAGTCAGATAGACAAATAACGACAGTCAGGATAAGTTAAGACAACTTGTGATGTTAGGCCGGGTATTGACCCATCTAATCAGGGTGAGGTCAGATAGACAAATAACGACGGTCAGGATAAGGTCAGACAAAATTTCGATGTTAGTGTGGGTATCAACCCATCTCATCATGGTGAAGTCAGATAGACAAATAACGACAGTCAGGATAAGTTAAGACAAACTTGTGATGTTAGGCCGGGTATTGACCCATCTAATCAGGGTGAGGTCAGATAGACAAATAACGACAGTCAGGATAAGTTAAGACAACTTGTGATGTTAGGCCGGGTATTGACCCATCTAATCAGGGTGAGGTCAGATAGACAAATAACGACAGTCAGGATAAGGTCAGACAAACTTGCGATGTTAGGCCGGGTATCAACCCATCTCATCAGGGTGAAGTCAGATAGACAAATAACGACAGTCAGGATAAGGTCAGACAAACCTGTGATGGGTATCGACCCATCTCATCAGGGTGAGGTCAGGCAGACAAATAACGACGGTCAGGATAAGGTCAGACAAACCTGTGATGGGTATCGACCCATTTCATCAGGTTGAGGTCAGGCAGACAAATAACGACGGTCAGGATAAGGTCAGACAAACCTGTGATGGGTATCGACCCATTTCATCAGGGTGAGGTCAGGCAGACAAATAACGACGGTCAGGATAAGGTCAGACAAACCTGTAATGGGTATCGACATTTCATCAGGGTGAGGTCAGGCAGACAGATAACGACGGTCAGGATAAGGTCAGACAAACTTGTCACGTAAGTCCGGATGTCAGCCGACCTCGTCATCGTGATGTTAGACAAGCCAATAATAAAGGTTAGGGTGAGATACACCAATCTTCGTCAGTATGGTCAGCAATACCAAGTTTGGCATCGACCTACTTCGTCAGCTTAAGGTCAGACGAACCACTTCGTTATGTTCACATGACATTATATATATTCTTAAAAAGTAAGGGAACCCTAACTTTCAATTTGGATAGGAAGTATAAGCGTTAACATACTTTTCAAAGACAGACGCACCACCATTTCTCTTTACCACCACCCCTAAACACAACGCAGTAGCCCATACACGTGCATGGGGGTCATTCTTGATTTTAAAGGTTTTCAGGAAGGTCGATACATCACTGTGGACCATTTAGTTTGACAATCATCTTGCATCACACAGTTGTTAGTGTTTAGTTCTAGCCGTTTGAAAATGAAAATCGTACACATGCAAATTTCACATCATACATCAATCATCTTTCAAGAGGGATTACTGTACAAACAGCTATGGTCATAAGTGCAAGTGGTGATGCACTCTCCAAACATTCATTATTATCATATCAACATTGATTGACATTGATATATCTCCCAATGTTTTCAATCGTAAATTAGAAATGAAGTTCCTCTACTTTTCTTGAAGTGTATAATTCATCATGGACTCGTTTCATGAAATTTGTTCTTTTTCAAAATTTTAAATGTCGTCAGAGCCATTACTACCAAATAAAGACAGCACTAAATGACCTACTTTGGATCAAGCAAATATGCATTGACAGCGTTAACAAAGGCTGTATTGTCCGATCACGCATTACCTTATACTAAATCACAACCCGTGAAGATCCGGGTTAGAATTGATCTTTAGTAACTCAGGCTCGCTGACCTAGTTGACACATGTCATCGTATCCCAATTGCGTAGATCGATGCTCATGATGTTGATGGCTGGATTGTCTGGTCCAGATTCGTGTATGTACTGACAGCCGCCATATAGCTGGAACATTGCTGAGTGCGGCGTAAACCTAACCTCACTCTCTCAGTAAAGCACAATTTAGTTATGCAAGACAAATTGCGCACTGCAGTCTTGAATCCGAAATCTCTCCCAGGGTAAAACATGTCGAGAAAATTCCCGTTTTTCGTTCACCATGACATTTAAGCTCTTCATCGACATGGCTATCGTTGATTATGGTTCCTGGAGATTCAGAAATCCCAGAATTACTTTTTGTATGTATTCCAATGGGCATACATTTTTGGCTTTTCCTAATTTGACTTGCACCTGGCTACATCCTTCACCACAGGAGACACTTAAACATGGCGTCCACGTAGACCAGCGGTATTGATCACAGGGGTTAAATTGAAAATACACAAAAAATGCGGATTCTTTGAAAACTGGTCCGGATGAACGGTTCCTTAAGATTTGATTAAATTCTGGATTATTGCATTTTTTCTTTTAATTCATACATGGCTGACATATCACTTAAGTTAATATCAACTGAGTTTAGTCTTCGTGTGTTGGTGCGCTTATAGGATGGTAGAAATATCGTCGGTTCTTGCCTGAGATGAACAGGTTTCTTCTGCCCTACGGGTTACATAACAGAAGTCAAGAATAGCAACCGTGCGGTTTGAAAAGTTTTGATTGTGACCAAGATTTGGCTCTTTGGTCAGTGTGTCTGGTGTGTTACTCTGTGTTGGACTCTATTCTAAAATTAGAATGTCGGGCACACCAGAAATTGGCTTCTACCTATGTTGAGAATCCAACCTTGGCCTTCGGCGTGATGAGTCCACCGCTCTTGAGTGTTGCATCTGTATCCTTTATGTAAGACAAAACTATTGTCGCCACCACTGGGAACAATTATCTGTCAAACAATGATTAAGTATGTTGATGTTGCAATATTATTACTTATTTGTCAGCGATCTTTCTGCCTTTCACTCAGTTACACATTTATTGTGATTGGAGGTAAGCTGAGGTGCATATTGACCAGTGCCGTGGTATACCGAGCTAATACACCCAGTACAGGGTGGTATGGAGCCTGCAGACCCAAGCCATGGATGTATGGAAATAACAGGCCCAAGACAGGGAAGAATGGGGATAAGATATCCAAGACAGGGAAGTATGGGAATAACTAACCCAAGACAGGGAAGTTTGGGAATAACAGACCCAAGAAATGGATATATGGGAATAACAGATCCAAGACAGGGAATAACAAACCCAAGACAGCGCAATATGAGAATAACAAATCGAAGACAGGGAAATATGGGAATAACAGACCCAAGACAGGTAAGTATGGGAATACCACACCCAGAAAGGGAAATATGGGACTAACAGATCCAACAGGGAAATATGGGAATAACAGATCGAAGACAGGGAAGCATGTGAATAACAGACACAAGACAGGAAAGTAAGGGAATAACAGACCCAAGACAGGAAAGGATGGGAATAACAGACCAAAGACAGGGAATTCAAAGTACGGGAATAACAGATCCCAAACAGGGAAGTACTTTATTAACAGTTCCAAGACAGGAACGAACCAAGGTAAAAGGCGTGAGAAAGGACGGTAGCAGTATAGGTGT
Source organism: Haliotis rubra (assembly GCF_003918875.1). Classification (NCBI taxonomy): domain Eukaryota; kingdom Metazoa; phylum Mollusca; class Gastropoda; order Lepetellida; family Haliotidae; genus Haliotis; species Haliotis rubra. The sequence goes on along the minus strand of NW_025765159.1, from coordinate 300,758 downwards.
GCCTTGAGTTGTTTTGTTAGTGTTGATAATATTTCAATTTCAACACTGTTTAAAGCTTGGTGCACATCAATAAAATCACTTTCAGAGATTCTTTCAGAATTGGAGAGAAAATGTACAGATGTTCTAAGTAGTTTGGAAAGGTCACCGTCCTCGATTCACCACCAGCTATAGGATAATCCTTCATTTAACAAAATATTGCAAGAACATTGCGGCAGAGGGAACTGCCGGTTTGAAGCGCAAACGTGTGGGTCGTTTGAAGACGCTGACTGAAAGATACGTCGCGATCCACACTGAACGCTAATTTGTGATCAGTTACAGAGAAAGCCATCAAACACAGGAATGCAGTCAATCCAGAGATCGTAATGAAACCACGAACAACAAACGTATTTCGTTGTAGCAATGAATTTAAGGCATTTCGACATCAACATTCGTCTGACGTTGTCAGATGGGGACGATACAAGACAGCAGTACAGAAGAACCAGCAAATGGGTTGTTGAATGGTATTGATTACATCTGACGTTAGACGTTTCAATATATTTCTCTCAAATTACTCATACACATGAAAAGGGGATCTGCAAGTCGCCAGAATTATTTGGAAACTTTGGTGAGGGGCGGGCATTATCTCTTGAAAAAAACAAAAATGCCCATTTGTGTGAACTGTTAGCTTGTATATGGCAATTTAATTGATTATAAAGTCTCAATGAAACCTTTAAACGCATTTTGCCTGTGACCGTGATGATGTATGCTGAAATAGCTGAATAATTCTTTGAATCAATTATGTTGTGATGCTGGTGTGAATTAAAAAATAGCTCTGTTGGTATTGTAAAGTGTCCAAAATAAATCCAAGATAGAGTTTTTGTAGAATTGTTGGGTCAGATTATGTCTGTGGACATCATTATCAGTTCTGATGACAAAAGAAAAACGCGACATTGTTCAAGCCATACCTGTGTTTGTTTTGAGACTATATGTTCCAGTTCCAGGTCGTGTTGTCTGAATTAACAGACAACATAGAAACATCAGCTTTGTTATATTCGCAACGTTTTCTTTGAGAGTCATTGTTCACTGGAATTCAGGCTTAAGTATCCTTAATGATCTTTAATGTCTTTATCTTTACTGGCTTATGCTACCAACCACTGAGCATTTGAGTTTTTCATTCAAGTATTGTCCATATATTTCGCCTAAATTATCGTTTTCAATTCCGTGATAGTAAAATTGTAAATATATATTATAATAAATGTCTTGAGATAAATATATTCCGAATATGTGTGTTTTCTTCAAGGTATTTGCTATAATATATAGTTAAAGTTTTACTGTATACATATTCCTTCTGAATATTTGCATATTCCTCAAGACATTAAATATAATATATATTTACAAGGATCTATTCGAAACTTTTCATATGCATTTATTTGTAGAAGTATCGCACGTTGGTATATCATGTGTACTGTCTAAGTGGTTAGTCTTGTTTAGGTACATACAAGGCTGGGGATCCGACGCAGGGGATATACAGTGTATTTGGGCAAAAGAAGAAGAGAGAAACATCGTGAGTTTAACATGTTAAAAATATGACCAGTCTGGAGCTCGTGAACAATGTGATCAATCTTGAACGCGTTAACGCTGAATAGTCTTAAACATGCTAACAACCTTGACCAATCTCGATATCGCTTACAACCCTATTCATTCTTGAATATGTTACCAATCTGGAACATGTTAGTAGTTTAACATGTTAAACATATGACCTCGATTATCATTGGCAACCCTATGCATTCTAGAATACATTACCAAAATACGCAATCTAGAACATGCTAATCTCTTCCCTAATCTGGAACATGAAAACAACTAATTTAAATTGTCTCTTTCATAGAACATGACCAATCTCCAACTTGTTAACAACCCGCACTTACATATTAAATGTGTTAACAACCATGACCAATCTGGAACATGCAAAGAACTTGACAAATCCAAAGCATGTTAACACTTTACAAATCTGGAACAAGTAAACAACTGAATTCTAATTGTCAAATAGAACATGACGTAACTCCAATATGTTAACAACCCTCACTTATATCCTATATGTATGAACAGCTATGAACAGTCTGGAACATGCTAACAACCTGACTAATCTGAAACATGCTTACATCCTGACAAATCTGGAACATTTAAAAGACTTCGTTCTTCTTGTCAAATATTAAGAAACATGTCCAATCTGCAACTTGTTAACAAACCTCACTTATATCTTAAATGTGTTAACAACCGTGACCAATCTGAAACATGCTAACAACTTGACTAATCTGACACATGTGAACCCGAGACTAATTCAAAGCATCAAGCATCTTACCAATCTTGTGTTGACACGATGTCTCATCTGGAACAAGTTAGCAATGTGACCCATTTGAAACGTGTTAACAACCTGATAAATAGGAAAGATGGAAGATACAGTCGTCATCAGATAGGGAAGTTTAACATGACCAGCATCAAAACATGTTTACAACGTGACTCCACAACAACGTGTGCTCTACTAACAAATCTGATGGCGATCTCTTGTTTACTGTCTTTAAAAGAATCCTTTGTGTCCGAGTAAGCAATGATTGATGTGATATGTAAACATACTCTGGCTGTGAAGGTATTCACCGTACGAATATTGACGAGACTTCAAAATGACTGCGGAAAAAATGATCAGACTCTCTCATGTGTTTACACTGGAATCGTAGGTGGAAAGAAGGAGCCATAGAGTCGTATTTCTTTGGATTACATATATTCATTTTGGCATCACGGCTAATCAAATTGCTTATAGTCTCAATACGATCACGACACGTCTCTTCGATCATATGAAGCATTTCATCAGAACCATATACTAGACAGGATATACACGAATCACTTGTGGAAAACGTGGCCATGCTGATCCAGACGCTGAACGCTGCTGGCGAGTATATTTGCCTCTTAGACCCAACGTGAACAGTTTTGTCTACGAAACCTTCCGCAATTTTTTTACGACTTTGTTTTTTCAATCGATGAATACCCATGCCTGGAGAAATCAAGAAATCAATCACTTCCTCAGTGTTTTCAAAACCGAAGGAAAAACGCTTCGTAGATTTAAAATAAATATTTGTATCTTTGTCAAACACTGAAGATTGTTCAAATAACTTTCAAACTTCCAAGCCTGTGCTCGTTATAAAACTACGCGTTTTTCCCAGCGGGTCCTACTCTACCCTGGTTGGATCTGGTTCCGACATATCCATTTATTGCACACACCTCCCATACTCAGTGTTTCAAGAGCAACACCGAACAATTCCAAATGTTATTGATAGCTTTTACTGAAATCCTTGACGACTGGGGTGACAAAAACATCACCAAGTAAACAAAACGTCTCTGCTTATCGTATGAACTTGAAGAAAATCGATGAGACGGAATCAATAAAACTGCCTATCACTGAATGTTTTGTTGAAGACGTTGAGTATTTGTTATTAAATCCTAGTATTGGTCGCAAAAAATGAGGTTACGTCTCCACAGCGGGTGATCAATAAAGCCATTTTTTAATGACATAATTTACTGCAATACGATGCCACTAACGCTTTCTTGCACACATGAAAAAGATGCTGAATTCAGTTTAAACTGGAAGTGAATGGCCATATGTAAGGCTGTGTTATTTAACATGCTATCAATGTTGTGTTATTGGATGCCATTCTAACTTGGAAAAAAGGGTTAGAAAAAATATAATTTCAGGTCACAGAAACCTTGTGTATATTGATAGTTCAGAACGTGGGTTTGTGTCCTGAAAAATGCAAGGTGAAGATTTTATTTCATGTCATCGTATGTCGTTGTCAAAAAACACTTGAAGTGTTTAAATAAACGTGTAGCTATAAAGCATGAGGACATAAACATTTCTGCGACACTGATGTATGAAACTATTACTAAAGAATAAATATCCTGTCTCGGCAGTAGACGAATTTTGATCTTACTTAATGTTCCGGAGCAAAAATGCCATTTATTTCTCACTTAACATTTATAGATATGACCAGTGAGTTATGGTGTTTGTTGGTTTTAATGTTAACGCCACACTCAGCAATATTCCAGCTCTATGACGGCAATCTGCCAGTAATCGAGTCTGGACCAGACAATCCAATGATTGACATCATGAGCATCGATCTACGTTACTGGGATAACCAAGGCAGATAATCTGAGTATCGTGTTAACATCTTACGTCTTGAATGGCTTGCTGAAGATCGCTACTCGGATCTTCACGGTAAGCAGTAATAAATAATTGTTTTGTTTGCTATGTAATATTTCTCATGTCAGAATAACTCAGAGCTATATGATTCCTAAAATGACCGACGTTGTATATATTCATCAAGATGAAGATAAAACTATTGAAAACACACTACCAAGTGGTTATCTGACTTTCTGTGTTTAATAATGGATTTTAATGTAAGCCTTTTGAGGTAAAAGAGTTAAACAATCATCTCATGGAAATGCCTACATATGTTTGACAATGGCAAGAAGCTATATTTCATAAAAGCAATGCATAATTTTAGATCTGTGCATATGCCTCCTAATTGGGCTAACACTTCATCAATAAATACGATCGAACGCAATTAAAATGATTTTTTAAGGAAGATGTGATTTAATGTCGGTCTGATATGACATGTGTGCTGTTTGATTTATCGACGTACAGCAGAGTGTGTGTAATTTTGATGTTAATATCATTTTTGGAAACGGAAATCTATACTACGAGACACGTGCCCGGGAAAGAAAAATCAATGCTCAAGCGAAACCACTTTCAGAAAGGGTTTAAAATCGAATCAGTCTCTTACAAATTTGAACCATAGCGAATAACTCCAGCAATTACTTACCTAGAGGGCACATAAATTTGATTTATAGAATGATATGTATACATTTCATTTCTGATGCTGTATAATGTCAATCTAGAAGACGCCGTGTGAGACTACTTTCGTAGAGACTGTTTGTATTGTTAACTGTACAAAGAATATACCCCGGTGGCAGCTTTTTTGCAAAAAACGTTTCAATTACATATCTTCTTTAGTGGGTTTGCTGAATACGCTATAGAAATGGAGTACTGTTATCATCGGGCACACAAACAAGACGGTTATATTCATCCAAGATGAAATGTATTGATGGAAGACTTGCCTGTACATTTTCAAATTTGGCAATGACGTCATAGAGGCAGTGATTTTTGCCGACCTCATCCTTCAGAAACAGGCACGTTGACACTGAAGATCGCTCTTTACATATATCGTGCATGTTTGTTTGTGAGTTGTTTAACGCCGCACTCAGCAATTTTCCAGCTGTATGTCGGCGGTCTGTAAATAATCGAATCTGGAACAGACAATCCAGTGATTGACATCATGAGCATTGCTCCACGTCGATGGGATACGGTGACATGTGTCAACTAGGTCAGCGTGCCTGACCACCGTATCCATTACAAGCATGGGTTGTTGAAGATCAATTCTAACCTGAATCTTCATGGGTGTTAGTACATGATGATGCATTGAATCGGATATAGTACAGAATACAATCACAAACTACATTCTCTTGATATATGATATTAAGTCTCATTAGTCGTGGTGCTAGTAGTAAACAGATGGTTTCCCGAAATAGTTGTTGATAGTATCACCTGACGAGTTGTGTACATATCATATGCCATGGCACAGTTGGTTGGTAACCCGGGTAGTAAACGAATGGAAGTGCTAGTGTTGTCAAATAATTACACAGATGCTTCAGACAGTAAGATGACTTTACTAGATGATCCGATCGTAAATACCAAGGTGTCGTGTAAGTCGAAAAACAGACAAAGCGTTTTGCTGGAATTGGCAAATCGTTTGTCGAAGTATGTTTCTATCGCGTGGCTTCTATAGGTTAGACTGGCAGTTTTAGAAAAAGAACGAAAGAAAGAATATATTTGTGTTGATATTATTCCAATTCACATCTCACAGAATCAGGTTTTTTTATTTCTTGTTTTTTGTAAACACAAGGTTGTAAGACTCGTTTATATGTTAAATGGCGATTTTTCACTGTATATTCTGTCAATATTGAGCTTGTCTAAAAACCTGATATTGTAATACACATATCATGGACTAAGTACTTCGGGAGACGACAAATGGAACATCATACAACATTCGGTATGTGATTGACTTGTCACACAATGATGCGTTCCATTACGACGTGGACAATCCGACGTGGACACTCCGACGTGGACACTCCACTCTTCACACCCTGCAGGCATGTTTTAGTGCTTTTCAGGAAATATTGCATTTGCATTTTCAGAGAGTTTTATGGACACGTCGTAAAGTGGGTACTAACGTTGTCATGTTGGCTTGGCTTATGATCTGACTTTTTATTGTACATCTAATCTTGCTGATCAATCGATTTAAAACAGACATCGTACGGCAAGCCAATCTTTAGATGTCATTCAGACGGTGGTATCTATTTGGGAGATGACATGCTAGAAATTGCGCTGTCACTGTCATGCTTAATAACATTGCAGTTTACGTGTTTTTCACGCCATTGCAAGACCGCCCGTTGTATATAAACATTGTCGTAAATATTTAGGATAAAAACAAACCATCAGCTCAGATGTGTTGAAGCAACGTTTCTTTAACGATGCACAAAAACAATTTTGATTAGCACAAAGGAAATGGTCTGTTTAAACAGCAAAAGAAAGATTATGGGCTTCTTGAACTGACATGCAATTTTTCATGCTCCATTATATTATGCATTTTGTAGAATGTTGCATAAAAGAGAGAATGTATTGCAGCAACAAATCACTTTCTAATTAGCAGTATTTCGAGGAAGGAATGTATTTTTGTAGGCTCGTCGGCTATATTGCTTTATGTTTCGCTCATCTATTCCATGTAATAGCTTTCTCTGCATGTCTGACTATTTTCAATAATGAGATTCTTTTCGTACAGAAGAAAACACCTGGCCACTCTTAGCAAGAGAAGATCCAAGACTTCATGCAGCTATGGACCTACTTGTCAATATCAAGAAGATTTATGAAAACTCTTTAACTCGAAATCTCGAAGACTATCGAAGTCACCTGTGGCTCCAGAAAATAATGTGACACTACGATTGACACTGCAGGGCCTAATGTGCCGTCATAATGTTGCCCGATATCTAGAGATTGTGTCTATAGTTATTCAGTCAGGTTCAGTCATGTGCATAACTTAATTGTGCAAACAAGAATAACGTAAATATATGATGTTTGTTCACTTTTAGGTTATTATTTTGAAATAATGAACGTAAAATATAAATTTAACGCAAGTCATTGCTATAAAGTTATTCGGGATAACTAGTGGTTAAAGCGTTCGTTCGTTACGCTGAAGACCCGGGTCCGATTCCCCACATGGGTATGAAGCCCATTTCTGGTGTCCCCGCCGAGATATTGCTGGAATGTTGCTAAAAGCGGCGTGAAACCAAAGTCACTCACCAACTCAGTGTGCGAAATAGCCACTGGCCCGCTAGCCCGTGCCTAGTAAACATCCAGTCGGGCCAGTACATTTTCACAGTCACTGGCCCGATTGGCAAGTTAATTTTCACAATGGGGTCATTTTGTAAATGTATCACACTCTCCGACTTGTTAAGTTATAATACACTTTTAAATCATGCAAGATTATGGCCTAATAAAAATGTTCATCATGTTAGCAGCTTAATGATGAAACCCGTGTCTACATTCAAATTTCGGGCTAGTGAATTATTTCGTGGGCTAGTAACTTTCAGGCATAGCTAGCCCGACTGGCTAGCAAAATTTGGAAACTATTTCACACACTGCACCAACTCTCTATAAAGTTATTCAGATAACTAAGCAGAAATAACCAGAAACACACGCCATGCACTGGCTTTGTTATGATACACACTGCGGAATAATAACGTCGTTTAAACCCAATTTATAGTGGGTACCTCAGGGTTGACACCTATTTCCACACTTTTGTTCTCCGGCCTAACATCTGTGTAGGCTGCGCAAAGAGTCAATTTCCTTATGTCATTTTACCCTTCGAGAGTCATCAAAACAGAGGAAAATACTCAAAAGATAATTTAACATACTGTGCAAGGAAAAGTGTCTACTGCTAAAACAAACTCTGCTTCAAAGTCGCTGTTGCAGGAAGCAAACCCTAGACGTATAAAAACAGGACGAGAAGATCAAAGAAAATGTACTTCTATGATAATAACACGAAAATATGTTTTCTTGAACGTTGGGTTTCTCCAACGCGTACTACTGAAAGTTAGGCATGTTGCAATGAATATTCTTCTGTTTCCAGACTATTGGTTCAGAAGCAGGAGCGTTGATTAAATCGAATCTATTTCAACTGTCAGTATGGTGTACTTACAACTTTCAATCTCAACTGAACACTTTTGCTGGTCGAGGGGATAATTATGTAAATCCATCATACATGCCAGAGTTGTCGTGAACCTGGAAACAATTAAAGTTACATGAATCAACCAAGACATCCTGCAATTCACGAAACAAGCTTGGAATTGGTTTTCGTAATAGAACACAAGAATGAAGAGGGGAAAAAGTTTCCGCTGAGAAAAGACAAGTCAATTGGGAACAGATATTGTATGTTTAATCACAGTTGGGTGTGCTACTCTGAATGAATTCTTAAAAAAGTAATTGTTTAATTATACATTTCCTGAACAAAATATCAATTTGTAAAACCTTTCTTGTCAAATATGAATAAAAAGGTTTAATTTGTTTGGCTGAAGATTCAATTTAAAACCGCCATTTACATCCTTGTTAAAATTATTGACACACCATTTCTCATGATATGAGCTGACGCCGAATGACTTTTCATTCCTTCTTCTCTGTATTATAGAGTGACATTGATGACACCGAGGTGTCAGAGTGACCGTTCATATGACATAGTCTTCTCTGACACATCGATATGAGGTGTTATAGAGTGACACACATCGATATGAAGTGTTATAGAGTGACAGTTCATGTAACATGCTCTTCTCTGACACACCGATATGAAGTGTTATCTGACACACCGAGTTATAGAGTGACAGTTCATGTAACATGCTCTTCTCTGACACACACACCGATATGCTGTTCTCTGTCACATCGATATGAAGTGTTATAGAGTGACAGTTCATGTAACATGCTCTTCTCTGACACATCGATATGAAGTGTCACAGAGTGACAGTTCATGTAACATGCTGTTCTCTGTCACATCGATATGAAGTGTTATAGAGTGACAGTTCATGTAACATGCTCTTCTCTGACACACCGATATGAAGTGTTATAGAGTGACAGTTCATGTAACATGCTCTTCTCTGACACATCGATATGAAGTGTCACAGAGTGACAGTTCATGTAACATGCTGTTCTCTGTCACATCGATATGAAGTGTTATAGAGTGACAGTTCATGTAACATGCTCTTCTCTGAAACATCGATATGAGATGTTATAGAGTGACCACTCATGTAACATGCTGTTCTCTGTCACATCGATATGAGGTGTTATAGAGTGACAGTTCATGCAACATGTTCTTCTTTAACACATCGATATGAGGTGTCACAGAGTGACCGTTCATGTAACATGATCTTCTCTGACACATCGATATGAGGTGTCACAGAGCGACCGTTCATGTAACATGATCTTCTCTGACACATCGATATGAGTTGTCACAGAGCGACCGTTCATGAAACATGATCTTCTCTAACACATCCATATGAGGTGTCACAAAGCGACCGTTTATGTAACATGATCTTCTCTGACACATCGATATGTGGTGTCACAGTGACCGTTCATGTAACATGATCGTCTCTGACACATCGATATGTGGTGTCACAGTGACCGTTCATATAACATGATCGTCTCTGACACATCGATATGTGGTGTCACAGTGACCGTTCATATAACATGATCTTCTCTGACACATCGATATGTGGTGTCACAGTGACCGTTCATGTAACATGATCGTCTCTGACACATCGATATGTGGTGTCACAGTGACCGTTCATGTAACATGATCGTCTCTGACACATCGATATGTGGTGTCACAGTGACCGTTCATATAACATGATCTTCTCTGACACATCGATATGAGGTGTTATAGAGTGACAGTTCATGTAACATGCTCTTCTCTGTCACATCGATATGAGGTGTTATAGAGTGACAGTTCATGTAACATGCTCTTCTCTGTCACATCGATATGAAGTGTTATAGAGTGACAGTTCATGTAACATGCTCTTCTCTGACACACCGATATGAAGTGTTATAGAGTGACAGTTCATGTAACATGCTCTTCTCTGACACACCGATATGAAGTGTTATAGAGTGACAGTTCATGTAACATGCTCTTCTCTGACACATCGATATGAGGTGTCACAGAGTGACAGTTCATGTAACATGCTGTTCTCTGTCACATCGATATGAAGTGTTATAGAGTGACAGTTCATGTAACATGCTGTTCTCTGACACACCGATATGAAGTGTTATAGAGTGACAGTTCATGTAACATGCTCTTCTCTGACACACCGATATGAAGTGTTATAGAGTGACAGTTCATGTAACATGCTCTTCTCTGACACATCGATATGAGGTGTCACAGAGTGACAGTTCATGTAACATGCTCTTCTCTGTCACATCGATATGAAGTGTTATAGAGTGACAGTTCATGTAACATGCTCTTCTCTGACACATCGATATGAGGTGTTATAGAGTGACAGTTCATGTAACATGCTCTTCTCTGTCACATCGATATGAAGTGTTATAGAGTGACAGTTCATGTAACATGCTGTTCTCTGTCACACCGATATGAAGTGTTATAGAGTGACAGTTCATGTAACATGCTCTTCTCTGACACACCGATATGAAGTGTTATAGAGTGACAGTTCATGTAACATGCTCTTCTCTGACACATCGATATGAGGTGTCACAGAGTGACAGTTCATGTAACATGCTGTTCTCTGTCACATCGATATGAAGTGTTATAGAGTGACAGTTCATGTAACATGCTCTTCTCTGACACATCGATATGAAGTGTCACAGAGTGACAGTTCATGTAACATGCTGTTCTCTGTCACATCGATATGAAGTGTTATAGAGTGACAGTTCATGTAACATGCTCTTCTCTGACACATCGATATGCGATGTTATAGAGTGACCACTCATGTAACATGCTGTTCTCTGTCACATCGATATGAGGTGTTATAGAGTGACAGTTCATGCAACATGTTCTTCTTTAACACATCGATATGAGGTGTAACAGAGTGACCGTTCATGTTACATGCTCTTCTCTGACACATCGATATGAGTTGTCACAGAGCGACCGTTCATGAAACATGATCTTCTCTAACACATCCATATGAGGTGTCACAAAGCGACCGTTTATGTAACATGATCTTCTCTGACACATCGATATGTGGTGTCACAGAGTGACCGTTCATGTAACATGATCGTCTCTGACACATCGATATGGGTTGTAACAGAGTGACCGTTCATGTAACATAATCGTCTCTGACACATCGATATGGGGTGTAACAGAGTGACCGTTCATGTAACATGATCTTCTCTGACACATCGATATGTGGTGTCACAGTGACCGTTCATGTAACATGATCGTCTCTGACACATCGATATGGGTTGTAACAGAGTGACCGTTCATGTAACATGATCGTCTCTGACACATCGATATGAGGTGTCACAGAGCGACCGTTCATGTAACATGATCTTCTCTAACACATCCATATGAGGTGTCACAAAGCGACCGTTTATGTAACATGATCGTCTCTGACACATCAATAAGAGGTGTCACAGTGACCGTTCATGTAACATGATCGTCTCTGACACATCGATATGTGGTGTCACAGTGACCGTTCATGTAACATGATCGTCTCTGACACATCGATATGGGGTGTAACAGAGTGACCGTTCATGTAACATGATCTTCCCTGACACATCAATATGGGTGACATTCACATGACAGAAAACATATTGTTTCACTTGTCCAAATAGTCGTATCCACGTTTGAATACTCTATCATGTAATTTTCATGCACATTAGGAATTAAGCAAGAGTAACGTTAAATATTAACTATTATATCATACAAAAGATGTCTGTGAGATCTTGAGAAGCCTTATAAACCGACAGAAAAAAAATTCTTTGCAAATGTCTATGGTGACCTCACACAAGTAGTGGTTTCTAGATTCAAGCGGACTGAGATAGGGACTTTGCAAACTTTCAGGATCTTTAGAGAGAAATCAATGCATTTTTCAAGCATCCACTTTAACGTGATTTAACATCAAAGAAAACATTCGAGACTGAATAAAGCAATCGTAGCTTTTCGTGTTAGAAAAGAGCTTTCATATTGATTACATTGACAACGCCTGTAAACGGAAGGAATCATAGTTAGAGATAGTTCCTTCTGACCTCTCAACGATACTTTGGTAAACCTTGCCGCATTAGGCTTGTGTAGATACGATCTTAACGACAACTGGAGAATTGTACAGAGAGTTGTTGATTGGTGTAATGACTTTAAAATGCAGATACAATATGTACGGTAAGCCGTGCTGAACGTATTTACTAAATTGGTTGAATTATAAACCGATATACACCTTGAATAACACAACGTTAAAGGTATTTCATTTTGTAATATTTAATTTGCGATTTTCAAATGTGCTTGACAAGACATCCATGACGTTTTGGATTGCATTCATTCAGACTAAGAAAATTGATAATACTCCGACATTCAAATTCATTCGTTTCGAGGAATGCAATTTGGACGATGGAGCTTTAATTATTGAATGTCCGCTGGAATACATTTCAGTGCTAGCTCAAAAACTCACCTCATTCCATAAACGATTGATCCGTTGGCATAGAGACGAATCATTTTATTTTTTTCGGTGACATCATGAAGATATGAGTTTTTGTCATTGGCCAGAAACGTGTCAGGTACCCATATCCTCTCGGCAAATTCTCCCGTGAGCGTCATACTCTCGTTGCCTCCCGAAAACTGGAGGCGGTCATCTCGCCAGTATTGGTTTAGATACATGGTAATGGTGTAATCCTGTCAACAGATCAAAGAAGGATATGATTCAATATGCAATAATTTGAAATGATTTGACAGTCATGGAAACTGATCATACAGAGTATATTAGTAATAATATTTACACATAAATGTTAATAATATCCTCAGATAGCATTGATACAGCTTCATCAACCATATACGATAATAGTTGTTTGGCCTGTTTTTTTCAGCCAGTGAGTTCAACTCTAACCTCGCAACGGCAATATCAAAGCAATATAACAACCCATTTATCAAATATATTGGTAAAGATCAACTATTCAATAAACATGTTATGAGCGCAGATTTAGCAGAAACTAGTCACGCGGTGCTTTGATCAACCAATCGAAATTAAGCCATATTTGCATAGGCATGGATGAGAAACGTTATTTCACATCCATGACTGAGTACGTATGTGCACACCATTGAACCCATCAGGCAATGAAAGTTCAAGGGTGTTCTATCTACTGAATGCTGTGAGATGTTCTGTTGCGATATCATGAATGATCTTGAAACATCAATGTGTGTCAAGGAAAAACGACCATATCAATAGGAATATTTTTGTTTTCCGATGATATGAAACTTGGTAAGCATAATACAGACAAACATTATGGATAACAACTTCTTTATTATGAGTGTGCGACGTTTCGATACAGATGGGGCATGGTGGGCGAGCTGGCTAAGGCGCCAGGCTAGTGACCCAGCGAGCTTCAGGTGTCGAGATCGAGCCAACCTGTGACCGGGTGTAAAGACCCTGGAGTCAACTTTGTGTGCAGACTCTTTCAGTGTTGTCACAACCCTAGTGTACAGTACACAACCCTGTGCACAAGAACCCTCGAATCCGTCGGTATATGACCAGATGGTGGCCACATGAATACGTGCAAACACCTAGTTGCGGGTACAGTAACGTGCAGTAAACTTTGACAAAGTACTGTGACTATGTGTCCCAGTCCACCCAGCTGTGAATGGGTACCTCGTAAGGATGAGAAAGCCGCAATAACTCGGAGCGCCTAGTGGCTGCAAGAGGTGTATGATCCCCGGGGAGTTGAGATAGATGATACATCCAATGTATGAGATTGACATCCAATGATCGAGGGAAACAATACCAGTGCCTTGAGTATGTACTAGTTGCGTGGATATGTGCGCTATATAAATATCCTATAATAATAATAATTCTTGTAACGTTGTCAAGCAGGAATTTTAATATGAAGTGGAGGCAAAGTATATATATTAAGTGTAACAAAGAAAACAAGAGAACAATTAATTAAACATAAGCGTCGTAAGCATGAAGGTCCAAACATGTAGCTTCGTCATATACTACTGACATCATGGTGTATTTGCTTCTACAGCAGCTTCTCATCATCTGGTTACATGGGCATTACAAAGTTACATATGTTATATTTGGGGTAACTATTTTAGTTGATTGTTCTACGATGTGTAGTACATGTTGTCCTATTCGCGATTCCAACCCAAACTCTTAGAATACGGCTTAACTCTAGCAACCCTTGAAGATCAGGGTTGGAATTGATCTTCAGTAACCCATGCTTGACGTAAGAGGCGACTAACGGCTCGCTGATTGGGTTGACACATGTCATCGTATCCCAATTGCGTAGATCGATGTTCATGATGTTGATCCCTGGATCGTCTGGTCCAGACTCGATTATTTATAGACCGCCGCCATATAGCAGGAATATTGCTGAGTGCGGCGTAAAACTAAACTCACTCACTCACTTAACTCTAGCAGACTCAGCGACCAGGAGGGCATTATGTATTCACATATGAATGTTTTGATATAAATACAAGCATATCTAAGTGTTTAGATACACATAAAACATACTTAGCTATTCTTCAGTATCTTATTACTCAAGGGAGGGGTGAGATAGCCTAGTGGTTAAAGCATCACGACGAAGACCCGGTTCGATTCTCCACATGGTGCAATATGTGAAGCCCGTTTCGGATGTCCAACGCCGTGATATTGCTGGAATATTGCTAAAAGTGGCGTAAACCCATTCTCACTCACTCATTACCTAAGTGTTCGAGGAACAAGTGCCACACATAGCCTACGTATCTTACATATCCGTGTAAGATGATCTGTCTGAAAGCTCTATTCCACATTATCATATGACGACTTCTTATCTCTGACCATTGCCCTCATGGGTAGTACATACGTGACCTATCTGCACCATTCCATTAATTACGTTCTTGACAGTATCAATAAAAGAACATGACGTCTTCTGGGCATTGATCAATGGTACATACAAAGTGCCAGTGGAATTGCACTCACCAGGCTTTACAAGTATTTTCGTGGGATAATTACTTGAGATAGAATAATTCTTTGAAATGTTCTATGGTTTCGATGTGAAATGTACTACGGTAACCTCGATCTGGATGTTATCTGTAGAACGGGAGATGCTTCGACTCATCGAGAATACCTTGTGCAATTGTGGCGAATTTAGAAATTTTTTTTTATCAAGATTCCGACGTTATTAAATCTGATAGAGATATTCCAAATTTTGTGACGTTGAACGGAGCTGACGGGTCATAATGCAACTGAAACACTCTTCAAAGATTTGGTAGAACATTGATGTCTGTATACAATGAAGATTACTGCAATGTTCGAGACAGTTAACAGTATCAAATCATCTGGGTACATAATACTGGGCCAATCACTTTCACAAATATTGGGTCAAAGTTATATGCGGATTAGCTGATAAGCTGATAAGCTGATACAAATGATAGAAAACAGCACTATTTGATACAATTTTGTTCATCTTGTAAAGGGGCGTTGGGATAGCCTAGTGGTTAAAGCCTGCGCTTCTCACGCCGAAGACCCGGGTTCGATTCCCAACAGTTGGTACAGTGTGTGAAGTCCATTTCTGGTGTCCCTCCACGTGATATTGCTGGAATATTGCTAAAAGCGACGTAAAACTATATTCACTCACGCACAAAACACCTGTAAATCTGTAAATCATTGGAGAGCCGATGTTATGGAACCTCATACCAATACTACATTCTCGATCACGAGAATACTACAGCGAGGTTCACATAATGGGTGATCAAGTCATCTAGTCATTGGAAGTTCCCACACATTAATATGTTTAACAAGCATTTAAGACTACATAGTCAAAGTACACATTATTTGTGAATTTGTAGTTTTGAATATCATTTGTGTTTCTTGTTTATTTGTTGTTGTTTTTGTTTCGGAAAAGGTGCCAGTTCCTTTATCAAACAGTGAGTTTGGTTTTTTGTAATATTCCAGCAATATCACAGCGGGGGACACCAGAAATGGGCTTCACACATTGTGCCCATGTGGGGAATCGAACCCGGGTCTTCGGCTTGACGAGCGAACGCTTTAAACACTAGGCTACCCAACTTCCCCTTTATCAAACAGTAAGTCTGTCGTCATTCTTCACGTCACTGCTCGATAATGACTATTTATGGTAACATAACATCCCCAAGAAGCATTCATCATATACCATGGGGTCATTATGATCAATACAGAATATTCCATTCTTTATCTTCAAATGATACTTCAGCAATTGGAAATTCAAATGCGAGATTCCCCGAACGAGAATGGGTGGTGATGACATCTGAAATGATTAGCAAAGCCATCTTTCACATCAATATGGTTTTATTGACCAATCAGGGGGTTGAATGGAGCGAAGTCACCAGTGGCATAGAGGTTCCAGATTTTCTGGGTCATGACCATTCCTAACCTTGGTGCTTGTTTGAGCTCTCAAGAAAAGGCTTGTCTACGGCTGGTTGCACCGAACAACCCATCTATAGCAACAGCCATCACGGATATTTCCTTTTAGACCATTGATTATGGAAAAACGAAATTGGTCTGTCAAGGTAGCATAATATTTCCTATGATAGATGTCAAGTTCTGTAGATTGTACATTGCAAAAGGATGCTTTCGGAAATCGTGCTTGAATTGCATGACAGATAAAAGAAAGGTTATCCATAGCTGTCGTAGCATTGTCAATTTCACAAATACAGCAGTTATTCGGTTTCAACAATGATTCACAGTTGAGCCTCTGATTTCTCCTAGTCAGTGGATATTATTCCTCAAGGGAAGTATTTCACGCTTAAATCATGTGATTTGAAACAGGACTTGCATGTCAACCTGACCCATTACCGACAACGAAATAGTGTTGAAATGCAACATTATCAACACCAAAACGACACACACAGAGTGTATAGAAAAAGCTAAAATAATTAGTATCAAGCTAATGACTTCGTTATTTTAAGAAAGCAGATAATTATCTGCGTCAAGATTAGATGTTAAGGCAACTGGGATCAATAGTCTGCCGATTTCGAAGTAGGAATTGTCACCTAACTACATTGCCAATTTGTTGTCAATATTCAATATTATTATATTATATATTTACAAATTAGTATTACAAGACACACCAGCATTCGTATTACAACAAGCGTGGCATTATAACGATACTCATATTAAAACCGGTGGCATTATAACCTAGAATTCTGCTCTTAGGATTACCGTTCTGAGAAAAAACATGGCCTTATAACCAGACTGGCCTTATATAACCAGGAATTCTGCTCTGAGGAAATCTATTCTGAGAAAAAATACAACATGGCCTTATAACCAGACTGGCATTATAACCAGTGGCATTATAACCAGCGAACTTTTCTAAATTAAGATACTACGACAGCATGAACCACAAGCGCTCCCACGAGTGCGAACGTTAACGTGTGAGTTGCTCAAGGAACTTCTTCGCCAAACTCTGTCTCTCTACTGGAAACATAAATTGGTTGAAGCAGGAATATGGCACAACCTCATTCCAGATGTTACGTCTATCTGACATCATTGCAGAGGCAGCTAGTTGACATTATGTTCACCATTGGCACCGTTAACTATGCCCCTTACAGGGTTCCCATCCACTATGCCAAATGAAATTCAAACACGAATATAAAAGCAGCCCAACTCCGAGCCATGGCCTCAATTGTACCTAATAGATTTGACTCCTGTAGAATATTCATCAGCTCCTCGATGAAGCGAGTTGATCACATTATCCTGAGCTAGACCATCCACAACAAGGTATGCTAAGTCACCAACATTGGCTATTACTCAATTCCCCAATTTTTGTGGTTTTGCTAGAGTAAGTTCTTCTGACAGACCTCTCGAAGGGCATGACGTTCTTATGGAAACTACTTGAACCGCGGTTTTCAAGATCAGGGAGTTCTGTTTCTTTGAAACAGGAAATAGATGGATTTCTTTACATCCTAGCCTTCAGAAGGTGCAGCTGGCTACATTCTCATTTGAATTTTTATATCTATATGGATTCCCGTTGATGCATCGCCGGAATGAAATCTTTGAGAGACGTGCTTTTTCGGGCTCTGGGAATAGATTACGTTGTCCTGACATCGACCGGGCATCCCAATGATAGAAGAGGGCATTTATCCATGTCTCCTACTCGTTAAAAACATAACGATGTTACCTTCCAAGGTTTTGCAGACCCAGATCTCTCGATCCTTAATATTACATTTATCAGTGCTGTTTGTCATAGTTTTCAACGCTTCCAATTGGTATCTCTTTGAGCAATTATACGCGTGGAAAGGCACATACATAAATTAATTACGTATCTCGTCATTTGTTCATGACTATCGCTTCATCAGACGTAAATCAGCTTGCAAATGCTCACACGTGAAAGATTGTTCGTTTTGCTGCTTGACACATTGTACCCATGGGATCGAACCCGGATCTTCGGCGTAACGAACGAACGTTTTAACCACTAGGCATAATGACCCTATAGTTAAAAATGAAAGACAAGATTCTGTCTGAATAATGAAATTTTAACAAGCACTTTAACTAATATGAAATATCACCGCAAAATAACACCCAGTTTTGACTATCGTCAGAAATAGATTCCATTTGGTGTGCAAGGGGAAATAGCAGTGAAAATCATACGGATGACTGCTAAATATCATTGGTGACAACCGGTGTTCCCGATCCTAAGGGAAGCAGTAGCCGAGTACACCGGCTGGAAATTTTAAAGCAGGCAAAATATTAATCCTCTCGGAGAATCAAGTGTCATATTTTTAACTCATACATGATTATACCTAGATAGAAATTAAATCAAGCATAACGGTCATAACAATATTTGAATCTTGTAACATGCTTATACGATGTTAAAATACATTTATATCTGTCATGTAACAATTGCTATTGGCTCTCTGCCTTGGTTGACACGTGTCACCGTATCTCACCGATGCTCATGCTGTTCATCACTGGATTGTCTGGTCCAGACTCGATCATTTACAGATTGCCGCCATGTAGCTTGAATATTGCTGAGTGCGGCGTGAAACTAAACTCACTCACTCACTCACTCACTTGCATTTCTATTGAACAAAGATTTAACATGACACTGGCAATGAAATACCACGCACGTACTAATTTCTCAGTTTATCTATTCTTGTGTAATTGTTATTCTAGGATGTGACCACGGAGTAGACCAATTGGAAAAACTCTGGCTCATTGCAACGAAAACAAGTTTCGATGCCCACAAAGGCACAATATATACAAAATTTTAATGGTGACTCTACCATGTTTTGTTTTAGCGTTGCGAAAAGCGGATTGAAACCATACTCGATGACTGATTTCAAAATGGTCCGCTTCTGAGCTTTAGCCAACTCAGATTGCAACAGAAAACAACACTAGGCCGATGATACGTATACCACATCGCATTATTTGTTTTATCCAAGATTGTTTGTGAAGTATTTATAAATATGATATATGTTGTCGAGGTATTATATGCCTGGGGTGAAAACAGCAATAATGTTGTATAGAACTGAGAACAGCACTTGTGTAACCACGGTAACGACCCAACATGACAACATCCCAACGAATGGTTAAATGCCATCGACATAAAAATTCCGGGCTTTTCCAATAAAGCCAGTTCTCAAACTGCTACAGCAAATCGTATTCTCATCTTCAAACAAGTCTGGTAACGAAATGTACGAATAATTAGAAATATTGCACAATTTCCAGAAGAAGTTTACTTTCTAAATATATTTAGATATTCTGGGCTAATTTGAATCAATTTCCACTCACTGCTCAGAATATGCGAGTCCCGAGAAAACGAGAATGGTTTGCCATCAAACCTATCAGATTAAATGCTCGTTGTCTGATTTAGTGGTCTACCAATAACACTGGAATGTGCTAACGTCCGAATGAACTCCTTTTGTCAACAAGGGGACCAGATTTATGAGCGTTGTGGGAGCTTAAGCAACTCTTTTCGCCTTCAAGATATGGCGTTAGGGAACAAGTGTATCCGCACTTACCACATCAGGTTACAACGTCTGAGAAGGGTGAACAAAATAATTTGCGAAAATCTCCTGATTCTAACTCTGAGATTGTCTTCGATATCTTGTAAATGAACGCTGACCAGTGGTCAAGGGGCCATCGATTGGGTAGTCCACCGACGGGATCGGATAATTAGTAGCCCAAGGAAGCCTTTCTTTAAGACATATATATATAGATCAGTCAGCTTCATTTCGTCCCTCGAAGCTGCTGTAGGAGATACGGATGGTTGATAATCTACAAGTCTTTGGGTCATCGTGATTTTCTGAATAAAAGTGACTTGAGTTAGTTGAGTTTTACGCCGCACTCAGCAATATTCCAGCTATATGGAGGCGGTCTGTAAATAATCGAGTCTGGACCAGACAATCCAGTGATCAACAGCATGAGCATCGATCTGCGCAACTGGGAACCGATGATATGTGTCAACCAAGTCAGCGGGCCTGACCACCCGATCCCTTTAGTCGCCTCTTACGACAAGCATGGGTTACTGAAGGCACATTCTAACCCGGACCTTCACGGGTTCTGAATAAAGGTGCTCATCGTCGATAATTTGTACTTATTCCAGTGATAAATGTGGGCTATATGCAACCTTGGGACACGTGAAACGGATTATGTTAGATAGGTATCGATTGCTTGCTAAGGAAAGACAGATTAAGTCTTTAATGTTTTAATCTTGGCTATGTTGGCCTACGGTTCAATCACATTGTGTTCATTCGTTACAAATCGTCATTGCCAAAAAAACCTGCTAATATAAAACAATTAACATAGCGTCTGATATTTTATATAATTCAAATGGGCTCTTGTGGAAATAATCACAAACATATGTCAGTTCGCTGATTATGAACTGTAAATCTGAAAAACGGTGCGTCACGAAACTAATGCGAGCATGAGTACTTACAGAAAACTGCGCTACTAAAGCAATACGAGACACCCTGCTTTTAGCATCAATTTTAATTTTCAGAGTGAATTGTCGTTCTGTCGATTTACTGAAAAACATTCATGTTGAAGGACAACAGACAAGGACTATTCAACCTCTGGTTAATCGGCATAAGGCGCGGTGGGGTAGCCTAGTGGTTAAAGCGTTCACTCGTCACGCCGAATATCCGGGTTCGATTCCCCATATGGGTACAATGTGTGAAGCCCATTTCTGGTGTAGCCACTGTAATATTGCTGGGATATTGCTAAATCAGCGTAAAACTATACTCACTCAGTCATCGGCATAAGGGACGGAGTCATAAACCACTTGACTACCTGCCCTTTGGTCAGACTAATGAAGTTCATATATGCCACATGTGCCGATATAATACGTGAGTCCGGTCTGAGAGAATAGCTATAGACAAGCAATAGACGCACTTAAAATCATTCGACTAATCAGTACCATACGGGTTTTAGTGTTTAGGTAGCCGCGCAACGGTATTTGAACTATGTGTGTTCACCGGTTGTGGGTAATGAGGAAGAAATAGCGAGCCTTAGTCTAAGCAATCATCAGGATTCCAGCCAATTAATACTCTCCAATAATAGCTAAATCAGATCGAGTCTAATTTATGCGCATGGCACAGATCCTTGTCTTATCCTGAAAGGCACATTCACATCAGAAGGGTGTAAAACAAGCACGGGCTGCCATGACAACCGTCGCCCGTTTTCAGTGGACTTCCGGAAAGACCTTACAAGACAACACTAGATATGCAACGCCATCTTCGTTGGGATACTCTCATGCTTGCCTTGTTTTCTCTCAATAATACCCAAGAGTCTAGACGGGAAGCGACTGGTGCATTACAACACTGCTTCACAAATATAATTGTCTTGCCCTATTCTGCAAATTGTCCTTGTCGATATTGGATATTAGATTCAGCTCTGCAGCCTGGGCTTGAATTAGCGAAATCAAATATGGACTTCTTCCAACTCCGGCCATGGCCCTTCACGGGATGTCAAGGGTTCGGTGACAGTCTCTCAAGACCTACTTCTCAGTCCAACACGAACCTTTGCATGTGTGCGAAAAATGTTGATTCTACGTTCATATGCCCACTGAGTCCTTAATGTCCTTAACAGTTTGTTCTAAATTTGTAGAGCTGCAAAACCTTAAGCCAATCTGATTGGAAGAAAGGAACGGTAATTAGAATGTTCTAAAAGTGGATATTTGTCTACCATCTGAGATCTTATTTCAGGACTAGTGTTCGGTAATTGCTGCTATTATCCGAACAAATACAAGGTTCTGGTTGTAGAGGGTGGGTGTAAATGCTGCAATATATAAGGTCATGACATTTCGAATCCTGTAAGGTCAGTGGCCTGGGCTTTGCCATCATCACGGATGCTTGGTGCGCCCACATCAGTCTCAGGGAGCTTACATCATTAATAGAGAACACGAATCACTGATGGAGAATATTCACAGCAAACACGCATTAAACATGCGTCTATATTGAGGACACAGAGCGGACAAACGAGAGAGAGAGAGAGAGGCGGGTTGGAGGGTGACTGCTCAGAATGAAACGTGCTTCACCGAGCAAAAGAGAGAGAGAGAGAGAGAGAGAGAGAGAGAGAGAGAGAGAGAGAGAGAGAGAGAGAGAGAGAGAGAGAGAGAGAGAGAGAGAGAGAGAGAGAGAGAGAGAGAGACGGGGTGGAGGGTGACTGCTCAGAATGAAACTTGCTTCACCGAGCGAAAGATATTGTCTTCTGTCAGAGATATCACTACCTTATCACGAAGTTCTGTAACCAATCCAGTCTGGAACACACGTGCCTGTGCCCACAGGATCAGCAAACGACCCCCTCAGTCGGGGCATGGTGACACAACCATCCAGGTCATATATTGAAACCACGCAAAGCCCAATTTAGCTGGCTCTTGCATCAAGTATAAGGTACTGCTGGCCTATTCTACTTTGAAATCTCCACGGATATGAGATCGCTGCACACACATTAATTCTGTGTCGTGTCATGGTTATGAGAACATTAGACTCTCCACTGTTTGCAAATCCCAGTAGTGTACAGGGAGGTTTATCAATGTTGAACTTTCAATGGTTTTACTGAGAGCTGTGATACACATCACTTTCGATTTATCTCGCTCCATGTGATGTTGAAATAAATCATTATCACAAGATAGTTTAAAAAACACAGGTCTCTGTGCAAAGGCAACCTTATCGTGTGGAGCTATTACGTTATCCTGCCAATGAGAAGCTGAACAAACATTGTCTACAGAACCCATGATGATAGTGTCTAACCTTGTAGTAATGAGTGGTTGAACAAACGTTGTCCACAGAAACCATGATGATACTGTCTACCCTTGGAGTTCTGAGTGGCTGAACAACCATTGTCTTCACTAGCAATTATGATGGTGCCTCCTTTTGCAAGATAATAGTGTCTACCCTTTGAGTACTGAATGGCTGACCAACCATTGTCCACAAAGGCCATGACGATATTGTCTACCCTTTGACTACTGAATTGCTGAACAGGCATTGTCCACAGAAGCCATGATGATAGTGTCTACCCTTTGAGTACTGAACGGCTAAACAAACATTGTCCACAGAAGCCATCATAATATTGCCTACCCTTTGAGTACTGAATGGCTGAACAAGCATTGTCTACAGACGCCATGATGATAGACCGCCTCCGTGGTATAGTGATTAGAGCGTCCGCCCGGAAGGTCGTGGGTTCGATCCCCAGTCACGTCATACCAAAAGACGTTAAAATATGGTACTTGTTGGTCCCTGTCTGGCGCTCGGCATTAATGGGTACAACAAGGACTGGTCAGCTCGGAGTCAGTATAATGTGTCTGAGTGGGGTATTCATGCTTCACTGCGGCATGATATCTCAGTGAGCTAGCACTATAAAACCAGCTTAAGTCTGGGCTAGTACAAGCAGCCGCACATACACATACACACGCATGCACGTCGTCATATGAGCGAAATATTCTCAAGTACGACGTAAAACCCAATTTCACCTCACCTCACCTCACCATGATGATATTGTCTACCCTTTGAGAACTGAATTGCTGAATAGGCATTGTTCACAGAGGCCATGATGATAGTGTCTACCCTTTGAGTACTGAATTGCTGAACAAGCATTGTCTACCCTTGCAGTACTGAGCGGCTCAACAGTCATTGTCCAACATCCCATTTCCAAAATATGTTTTGATTCTTCACATTATTAAAAAGGGACAGCAACGTTTAATATACACTTTACAAATGTGTTTGTTCGAAAATGTGAAAGAATTAAGTTGTATTGATACAGACGGAAAAGACGTTTTCTCTAAAAAAAACTGTTTACCTATTTCTTGTCGGCAGAATAAAATAGTCGAAGGATTCGTAAACAAAGTATTAAATAACTAGTATATATCAGCAATGCATTACTGTTTGAACATTACCATGACATTGAACCGGGGTGTTATAAAAGCAAAGGGTCAAAGTGTTATCACGGCATATGGTTAGAATGATATCATAACATATAGCCACAATATTATATTGGCTAATAGTTAGTATGCTATATTGGCGTATAGTCAAGATGTTATTTTGATTTATAGTCAGTACGCTATATTGACGTATAGTCAAGATGTTATTTTGGCTTATAGTCAGTACGCTATTTTGACGTATACATGAGCATGTCAGACATAAGGTCGTGTGAATGTTGTGAAATCAACATGTTTGTGTAAGCTAACTTAGATTTGATAATGACATCGTTTATTGGCAATTGGCAATGATTTGTTGTCACAGATTTGATGGTTTGTCTAATCTGACATTAAATACATGTAAATACTCCTCAACATACAACCGAGTCATTCATAAAATAACGTGTTTTCTTCGCGACAGTATTTTCTAAAATAATATGGTTACATCTTGAACAAAAGAAAATCACTTCATTTGCCAAATCAGTATGTATGATTTTTTCGAAAGTCGAAAAAACTTCGAATTATCCGAATGTACCTTGAAGCATTGAAAAAAAATCACTTCATGCTTTATCTTGTATGAATTGGTGTGACTGAGTAGAAAATTGGTTTATTCGATGACTCGATGACTAGGTTCGATTCCAACATTGATAAGTAAAACACGAAAAGCCAATGTCTGGGTGTCGTAATGCACCAGGGGCGTCGCTAAAGGCTCCCTTGTATGAACTCCGTTGGTAATGGCAGCATAATCCCCAGTACCTCCAACTTATGGTTAGAAACGACATCAATGAGGATGCCATAATATTGCTGATTGCGACGAAATCCAATATTGACTTCTTGGAAATGAAGGTCGTTTCTTGGCTTAACATGTTTTGCTGATCAGAGTTACAATGTGTGGCTTCTGTAACCCTATATATAGCCATTAGGTACACCCAGTACAGCACAGTTGGCATTGACAAGGCGCCTTTAGGGAAGGAGAATTACATTCGGACACACGGTGTCTTAAGGTCTTAAACGTCATCATTATTTCCAAATTTACTGTACTAAGAAGTTACGGGTTGAAGTAATTACCCAAACTGTGTCTCAAGAAACATCATCTGTTACTATCCTAATTCCTTCTTCGAGCCAGAAATCTTCTGAGTTTATGCCAGTAAAATGATGAATGCTCCCAATGTGTAATCATTACTGAAGCTACAGGCCACGCGGCAAAACCAAATCACAGCACTCTTGTAACACACAGTCGCCAATGCACTCTACAATAACGTCTCAAGAGATATAGCTGTCAGCACTGATGTAAATATGTTTATTAAATTTTACGTGTATATACAGAAACGGGATAAGTAAGAACAGCCCAATTCTACATGCGTTCTTCAAATCTAATCTACGTCTTCAACCTTTGCAGGGCACAGTTTCACCATGAATTAGTTCTTAGTTGTATGGAGGAATAACGTCAAACGGCGTCCTAAGGGAGCCCCTGTGGGCATAAACTGTCTGATTCCACAGATATACGTTGGATCCTACGAAGGCTAGAAAGCGCTGAAGAACATTGATCCGAAAAAGATTTTTTTGGGTCGTGGCAGGTCCGATATTGGTCGCCAACACGCTGTTAACTGTGGAAAACAGCATCAAGCGACAAAGGTTAAGTTGTGGGTCTTGAGACGTGCTCGACGGGCCACAAAACGAGGAAGGTCGATAACGCAATTTTGTTGATAGGCCTCTGTCTGGGATCCGGTACAGTGACAGGACCAGAAAACTGACATAAACATGTGTATTTACTGCAAGCCAAAAGGCAATCGTTGAATGATACCAAGTCAATATGTATGACTTTCCCATGTGTTTACCTTCGTTGTTTATACGTTTTCCTTTGTCATGAGCCGAATGTGTAAGGACTGTATTAGGTGATTACCTGTCTGACGATGTGGGCGTGTTCAACTGTAATTTACACCTGTAGCGTTAAGCCTAGAATGATTGATTACGGGATGAGGGTTTTCTTTAAACTTATCTTCTTGCGATGCTAATCTTCCAAAATTGTAGACCAGCTGGAAAGAGATCTACGAGCATGATGATTAAGCTTCGGATTTCATCCGCAAGTCCATTCGGTGTACATTTCTGGTTGATCATTACTGGCTAGTTGTACGCTTGGCATATTCAACCGGTGGTGACCGCTCGTCTTATAAGACAGATTGTGTCAAATGTAGGTTTATGGAGTCGGTATCCATAACACTCTCTCCACAATCAATGGTGCGTCATCATTAAACCACAGCCGTCCACCACTGTCTCTTGGCTCATCATATTGTCCCTGAGCCAATCTGAACGGGGACGAAAGAGATGTTCAACTGGTAACTGGACACTGTGGTTCTTTTTCTTGAGGGCAAAATATTGACCCATGCCCAGAGATGGCCACAAGGCGTTTAAAAGTGTTCTTGGCAGTTTGGAAGTCTTGGGCAAATCTGAACACGGACCAAAGAAATGCTCAGAAATAGCCACTGGCCTTGGTACTTCTTTATCCCTGGGGAAGAATATTGACCCATGTCCAGAACTGGCCAACAGGCAATTAAAAGTGTTCTTGGCAATTTGGAACCCTTGATGTACGACTGGAGACAAGAATGTATAAGTTTGGCCTTTGATCAATATAGAGCAGTGAACTAGTGTTGATTGACAACCCCACCAGCCACCGCTCCCTCTCAGCTACCAGCAACGTTGGAGACGATCTGTGGAGACTGGCATGAGCGTTTATACCCAGTTAGCAACGTTTATACGACGTTGTCGGTGGGGATAATGAAGTTATTGGAGCTCAAGATGTGTTGTAAACGTTATTTTACGTTACAATTCTGTGAGGAGATCAATACTATTTTCACGTAATGGAGTTTGCTTTAGTGGAATTGGAAATATATCTGCCCTTTGGTAGGGTTGGGAAGAGGCGACGGATTGATGCGTCTCAGCGATTCTTAACACCGTGATCTGTACACCTATACACGGATAAGTAATTGAAATGTAGCTGTTATGAGATAATACGCTGAAAGTAAAACTTTCTCTTTAGATACGCACAAGTTTATGACTCTTTCGTGCAGGGAATATCCAGGTTAAATATTCATATAACTTATAAATATGCATTAGACTTTGAATAAATGAATGCACAAAAAGGTTACTTACCATGTTGACTTCTGAAATACTGTCAAAACTCGCTATAATTACTGCTATTCCTATGATAAGAGGTGATTCTGAAAGAAAATAGACAAAAATATATTTAACATCCTTTATAAAAGATTCAGATTATCACGACAGTGTTAAGGAACTGACAATTAAATTCCCTGGGACAGGGTGAGGAGTTTGGGATGCGGTTATATAAAGTATTAAATTGTCCTCGTAAATGCTTGAAAACATAAATATGCTTCAGATTATCAAAAAGGAAATTGTCTGCTGAAATATATACATTATCGTAATGTTGTTCTCAAATATGTTGGCTTAAAACGTTTATCAGTATCATATCTGGGTATCCAGCCATGTTCATTTGGGTTAGGGTTAGGTTTATACAGTTGATGTGAACACTTCATCTAGCCCACCCATCTCACCCTACCCATCCACTCCCCGGGTATGGAATGGTTGCTAACGGTAATGTATTCATAGTGGTTTGGCAATCACACATAAACAAGTAATAGTCTTTGAAAGGACAACTGAAAGAACCGATGGGCGACAGAAAATAGTTCCAAAACCAGTCCGTTTTATGAAATGCCCTTGAAACATTACGACATTCGGTTCTTAAACTTTTTAGCCACAACTGGAGAAATCACTCCAGGGGTTGGAGTAGGATATGACGTCCTTTGACATATTCATCACAGATCTGACATATCAGCTAAGTACGTTTTTCGCACAAAACATATTTGCCATAATGTCATATTCTTTCAGATCTTTGAACGTCACACATTATTTTGAGACAGTAAGTTTTTACGCTGCCTGCGGCAATAATCCAGCAGTATGACGGTCTGGGACACTAGAAATGAGGTTTATACTTTTCATTCAGTTACAACCACCAAACGTTACAACCACAAGGCTACGCCAAGGCCCAAAGATGAACTAGAACAAACCTTATTTTAAATACCATATCGATCACTATCTATCCTGACATAGAAACCTTTCATCGGATTATCACGCTACAGATGTATCGATTACATTGATGACTTCCATGAGAAACAAACGATACAGTACAGAAGCCTTCCTATTGTTCAGGAATCCCGAAGGACGCATACACTTGTCACGTCCGTTTACTGATGCAAATAGCAATATTTCACGGAAAAGACGCGATCTGATGTAGAACGTATATTTCCCATGGTAGAAAGAAGATGACCCTGATTGATTGCGAAATGTACAACACGGCCAAGAAACGAGACTAGAACTGCCTGCTCGGACCAGAGAACAACATCACTTCATTAACAGTTCACGCCAATGTAGTCCTTTACATATTCAAGTGTAACATTACAACAGTTTGATAATTGATACATTGTCATACTTTAGCATACTTTAGCATAGTTGTGCATACTTTTACATACATTATTTGATACTGTTGACATCAATATTTATATATCGTCGCTCATTTTCATATTCTGGAACATAATTGCATACATTGCTATACAGTGCTATATATCGGCACATTTGCTGTAAATAATGGCCATGTATTGCCATTCATTTACATGATGCGAAGGCATCACCATATAATTAGATCATTACACAACCTACAATTTTGCAAGATAAATGAGGAATGTCACTGTTAATCATCACATGGTATGTACTAGTAGGACTGAAACGAGTTTATTGTCTTTCTTGTTTATGCTGTTCTTGAGTGTCTCTTTAATGTGGATTTGGATTATCGTTGCTACCTTCCACGACCATAGTTTTACGCCACGTTTAGCATTATTCCAGCAATAGGGGACACCAGCTGAACGTTTTGTACACACATGGGGAATCAAACCCGGGCCGTCGGCATGTCGAGCGAACGCTTTAACCACTAGGCTACCCCATCGCTACAATAGTTCCACGAGCGATACATCCAAAACTTTCTATCCGAACTACCTGTTTTGTGTAATTTCCCTAAACATCTCCTCGATGACAACTTCATAGAACACATAGAGATTGCTGCATCGCCAATATTAGTGCCACAGAATGGTTTGAATGTGTGAGTGAGTGTAACAACGATTTTAACAGTATTCCACTTATATTACGGCGTGGCAGCTGAATGTGGAAGAATGCAGTAATGCAGGTCACTGGCGTTTACAACGTATTACAATTCCCTGTTATGGTACTGACACACCTAGGAACGGGATTCGAACCCACAAATATATGATTCTGGTGTTTCCAAGGGACGCAACTCAGGACAGCGAAGCGCCTGAGACAACTGGGCCATCGTACCTCCTGGTTGGAATTACCGACAATGGCATGGAAGTATATTCAAACATACACCTGTGCATTCGAAACTGTTTTTACGTGTATAATTCAGTACCTGTGAAGACCCGGGTTAGAATTGATCTTCAGTAACCCATGCTTGTCGTAAGAGGCGAGTAACGTGATCGGGTGGTCAGGCTCGCTGATTTGATTGACACATGTCATCGTATCCCAATTGCGTAGATTCATGCTCATGCTGTTGACCACTGGATTGTCTGGTCCAGACTCGATTATTTACAGACTGTCGCCATATAGCTGGAATATTGCTGCGTGCGACGTTAAAAAACCAACCAACCAACCAACCAACAAAACAGATCAGAACCAGCGTAGAATCAATTTCGATTGAAGGTCTCCAGTAGACATCAACTCCAAAACACTTCCTTTCAAACCATCGTTAAGCATATTCATATACAGGAAATGTAATGAAAATGTTTGTACGTTTCTGAAAAAATCAGATTTCTAAAGAACTCTTAAGTTGTTCAGGTTTCAAAGACCGTCTTATAATATCTGTCAGTTCTAGTTTTGGAATGTGTAAAACGACGATTCTATTGAAGCTAATTGGTGAAATGTCAGAGAGTGTGTTATATCACTGCGCGAGAATCAATGGTATTCTAATCAACATTAAACCAGAACCGATTGAAAAGAAAACATAAAAGGATCAGATATGAAATAGAGATTCATCAACTTCAGACTGTGAATGACAATTGAATTTTGTGTAACAATTTACAAAGTAAAGTGTTTTAAAAATAATTTCAGTAATATTGTGAAAGACAGTTTTGATGTTTATTGTTGATAATAGTGATGTTTATTTACATAATATTCTTCAAATTATAAAAAATCAAAGTCAGGAATATTCATACTTGTATCAATGCTTTTAATCCATGAGAATAAAATAATTAAAAACAAAAAAATTAAACATATATGCATCCATTACTGTAACATCATGATGATGTTTCATTTGAATGTGTTTTTATGAGATTTTTATGTCCTCTTTCAATACTTTGTTTAAAAATCCATAATTCCGTTTTAGGGATCGCTCATGTTGGTGATATACTAATTTACTTGAACATTAACTGTGTGATTTAGAAAAATACACAGCATTAAAGAATCATACAGTGAGTGATGGAATAACCAAA
This sequence comes from Haliotis rubra, assembly GCF_003918875.1. Classification (NCBI taxonomy): domain Eukaryota; kingdom Metazoa; phylum Mollusca; class Gastropoda; order Lepetellida; family Haliotidae; genus Haliotis; species Haliotis rubra. The sequence continues at coordinate 269,468 of NW_025765159.1, read as the reverse complement.
TCTTTTTTGGAATGAATATAGATGAATATAAATTGCTTATGTTGTCATGATAATCAAAGAAATAATCGACTATGAAAACAAAATCGAAATCGACATGATTTGCACTTAAATTGTGTAACTCATTTATATTCCAAATCGGGGTTATGTGAAATGGAGTTGAATTTCGCGAGTAGCGCCCACTAAGAGCAGATGGGCTGTGACAAGGAACCGCTTTTGTTCCACGACCTTAATAAAACACTAAAACAACGTTCACAACACGCAATGTAACGATCAGTCCAATCTATCTCGACAGATCGGCCATCGGTACAAATATATCAATGTTTCCTCACATTTTAATGCTCTGTATAACCTTTTCCACTCTTCCATCTGTGAAACTCAACATCTAGAATCTGAGCGCTAACGATGTTCAGTAACCGTAGACGAACGGAATTGCCTTGCAAATATAAATGTCCTCGATATAACCGAACAGGTATTCTGCCTTTTAGTGGCGAATAAGAGTTTCATAGCAGCGGGCTAATTTTATGAGAAAGTCCATAGTTCATGTGTCTGGATCTCAGAACATTTACTGTGTAACCCCTAAGCCGTCCGTCAATCCATGCCAACGGGCGATGCCTGATACTGGCAACCTGCTAGAAAGGATTAACGTTTGTTTCTCTGAATTGCCAGGGGTAGCCATGTTACGTCTTGATAGAAAAGACATCACTGAATTTCCGTCTAGACATATACGTACATTTACGTTCAGTTTCAGACGGATGTGACAGCGAGACATTTGAAGGCAAATGAATCTGTTTCTCGCAGTATGATAGACCACAGTTTTAGTTCAGATTCTGTCAACGAGTCCTCTTGGGGACAGAACCGTGCCAGACTGACGACCAACTCTGCTCACAACGTCGGTTAACGACAATGCTGCAGATGTAGGTGTCGAATGGACTTTACGTCCGAACTCTTAACATTTGGACGTCATTCTAGGGACTTAGTGTATTTTCGTCATGTATTTGGGGATCGTGAGGGTGGGAAATTGAGAGTAGTTACTGTCATTTAGTTCTTCCTGTCAATTTATTGCTACACATTTTAAGGCTATACGCTTTTCAATTTTGTCACGGTTTTACAGAAATGATACCATATATGGTATTATTCAGTATATCATTCCGATATTTGTGTTGGACAATGATTGACTTAATACAGATACATTTTAGTTTCATGTAGATTTTTCAGCACATGCCACTGATATAGCGACCAGTAGGGAATTATGAACCATACACATGGCTAACGTGCACAAAGCGATCTAACACACCTATGTTTGGCTATGTGTGACGTTTCTGCTATCACTTTACAATTGTCCACGTAACATTAACAAGAATGATAATCTGAGGTAACTTCTTGCAATTGAGAAGGCATAGGTTGCCAACTGTAGGGTAGGACATGCTTATCGTTTTCGCGAACACCTGGTGTCATATATGATCCATTCTTATCATTGTCACCACCATTTTGCCTTTTCAACAATTTGAGTTACATCTACAAAGTCCGGATATGATCTTTGGTCCGTGACGTCAACATGAACACACAACACTGAAACTAAAAAAACAAACTGCTTTTAGTAGTATCGAATGAAACGGCCACGTGAGAGTGGGTAAGTGAGTGAGTGAATAAGTGACTAAAGGTCACTTAAAACGCCAACTATCCCTGAATTGTCTTCTACACATATGCAAATAATACCAAGCAAGCCGTTGTTTTTTCCTTTTTTAACATAAAAGACGAATAGGAATAACAGCGGTACACGCAAAATATTCTCTCATTCAGTGAAACGACGAATAAATGGAAAAGGATGGTAGTGCAGTAAGTTGTCTCGTTCTCTGGTTTGCACTTACAACCAGTGAAATGCAAGAAAATGCACAAAACACCACATTACGTCGATAAAACATATCATATAATGAAGAGTTTTGAAAAGTTTAGGTATATCAATACTTTCTACGTGATCAGATAGCGAGCTCTCGTTGGACAATAGCTTCCAGCTGTACTGCAATTGGCTTGCAATGACACTACAACGGACGGAGAAGACTTACTGTGCGATTAACCTTGTATATTGCTCATAGGTGTGTATTTACTCACCAGCGAGTGGTAATTACATGAAAACGACAATGAAAACTACCATTCATGTGGTTGTTTATTGCAAAATATTAATATGGTTTGGTTTTATCATTGCGGTAAATCTGTACTGGTCCTTTGATATTGATACGGGGAGATGTTTTGTATTACAGAAACTGCAGTCGTGTCTGTTACTTTCTGATATACACAAGCAATGAGGGAGGATGGTGTGCGAGATTAATGCACACAAAGTACACCAATATACCACTTTAAACTGTATATTTGTCTGGGTACGTCACACATAAAATCATGTGGTTCATATCACGTTTTGTTTTAATTCTGCAGTGACCAGATCAAAGGCAAACGCAGTTTTGTTTGGACTTTCCCTTGAGAACGAAGTCAATTTTCAAGAAGAGTGATCATATCCGCTAAGGTTAAAAGCAGACTCCCAGTTGTATATGTATGTTTACTTTTCAAAGTCTCAACTGAGTGTATTTACTCAGTCATCGGTGGTAGACAGTTCAGACATTTAATCAAATAAAGAGATTCTTTGCTTGTCCGTCATTAACATTGGGGTGGAAAAAGTTCATTCCAACGGTCAATTGTTAGATGGGAACAAAACCTTTCCATTGCTATGACGACATTGAGTTTGGTTGTCCTGGCCAGAAGTTCCTTTCACTGATGGGAAAGTTTAGCAGCTGAATGAGCCTGAAACCCTTACATTGTATCGTTAATTTAGCAGGGTTTGTTTGCCTTGTAATTTAAAATATCACCCTCCCAAGATCAATACAGAGGCGCCTTATCGCCTGTAGATAATGTTGCCAAACAGGTCCTGGAAACCGGGGCATTCCATTTTACTGGCAAGAGGATTTGGATGCACTAATGCGAGCCTATTGCTTCTGTTTTCAATCACAACATATCTCTTAAAAGTGTCCTTTTGCCGTGATTGCTTGAAAATGGGGTTCCATAAAAAGACTTTATAGTGTTTTTACGGAAAACGCCTGCGTTGAAAGGCCTTGTGTTTTCAGCGCTGCCACATAAAGGGAGGTGCGAGATGCACTATTATTTCACCTTGGAAGGGCATCCATCTTCAGTGGAGGCTGCTGGTTGAACAGCTATGCCCATGATGAAAATGGAGCGATTCCACCAAGGTGGGAAAGCCAGGGAAGCAATCCCCTTATTGGGCTTTTATTAAGTCTATTCTGGCTTGAATACTTTCTCCTTATCATAGTGTGCACCAATTTAACGAACCGACTTTAAGAGGTATTGTCATGGGCGCGCAGTCTACTGACAAAACCAATTCAAAACAAAAATTGTGCTTATTGAATTACAACTTTGAAGCAATATACTCTGATTGTAAGTGAACTCACATACCCAGATATAAATATGTATGAGTCGTTAATATTTTGCTTCAGACTAACAGCATGAATAAAGAGGGAAAATATCCAGTTTAAAGAAAAAACACTTATTTCAATGAAAAATAATCATGAGTTACAAAAATTGATTCTCGTTATATTGAAATGGTTTCTGTCTCTTACGTAATCTTGGTGCTCTTTCAGAAAGAGAGCAAAGCACATCTCCAAGTTTCCCCTGTGTCCATTAACGATTGGACATGATGGTTGCATCGTCGACTGATGAATATTAATAATATTATTAATGCATGAATGTAACTGACTTTTCCGTTAGTATGATAGCAAGAACAATTGATATTGAAAATGCTTTGGACCCTTGACCCAAGTGTGCCAGTTGAACTTGGAAACCAGTGAATTACTATATTGAGTAATCATGGTTATTACTTATTAATGTTTCCTGAAATAGATATATGTGAAAACATCAGATGTTACAAGGATGTATATTCAGATATGCATGTGTCACATACGTGTGAAATACACAACACACGTATAAAACGATAGTGCCAGAGAATAACCAGTCTCGATTATAGGATGGAACAATAGATACCATTGGGCGTAAATGGCAATACATTTGAAGCAATAATATGCATGGATCTCTGTAAAAAACAATTTGTTAACGAAAGGGTGAGCATATGTTTGAAGAATCATTGTCTGAGATTTTGTTTAAAAACTCAGACAAACATGTCTTCATGATCTAAAGACGTAAAATCCTGATCAGGACGAGATGAACAGGGCAAGACACAAAAAGGAGACTGGTATATGGAACGTCCACATTTGTACATATTTGTGATGCATGAGGTGCGATTGCATTAATTTGTTATCAATTCTTGTCCACTAATTGTATTCAAAATATACAGCTCTTAGCCTGATAAAATTATCAGTTGTTTAGTCATTCATATACAAGTCAAAGACAACTTGAGAAAAACTGTGCAAACGATTTCTTCTGTTTCTTCAGGAATGGTGTGGTAGCCTAGTGGTTAAAGCTCTTCACGCCAAAGATCCGGGTTCGATTCTCCGCATGGAATCATGGTGTGAAGCCCATTTCTGGTGTCCTCCGACGTGTTATTGCTGGATTATGGCTTACATCCTTACTTACTCTCGTGCTTCAAAGTTGTAGAAAGTGCCATATTAACATCACCGTAGGATTATGTCATATCTTCTTGTCGCAATTATGTCGTGATTAGTGGGAGATTACGCCTATACTCGATTAACCAGAAGAGGCTTTCTCAAGCCCATGTCTGGTGTAACAGGCAGACTGCTGTCTGATTCGTCCATACAATGTAATTATGGAAGTAAACAACTGACCGCTCTAGATCAATGACCACCATACCAAGTACTCCCATTTCTGATCCAGATGACTTAATAGGATTTTTTCCCAATCCCAAGTGTGAAGAAACTATACTTTCTGAAAGATGAGAATAAATTCTATAACGAGATTCTTGATAACAAATGAGTCAGGGGTGGTCTAGGAATCAGAGCTTGGTTCCTGATGTCTGTTCTTGAAAGCACTCTATCTGGCTGATCCTGTAGGTGTCCCTGAGTAGCCATCAAGGGATCAGACCTTTATTAAGATTGAGTAACCGTGACTGAGTGGGCCCCTCAGTTAAGAACAACAACAAAGCTGATAACTGGGGCCGTAAAATGGAGACAGTGCTTAAATGGATGTGAGTTGAATGCGTAAAAGCCAATTTAGGTAAAATATAGTAAAACCATACAAATGGAGACAGTGCTTAAATGGATATGAGTTGATTGAGTAAAAGCCAATTTAGGTAAAATATAGTAAAACCGTGCAAATCATAAGTATATTTCACTTATAGAGTTATTCCTCATAAAATAGTTCTGAAAATATATTTAGATTTGCATACACTCAGGAAAACAATGCTTAAGCAGTAGTTTTCATCATATAGACTTTCTGTACGAAATCCTGTAATGTTCTCAATGTCTTAATTAAAATATTAAACGCCACTATGAGAATATATCTATATACAATAAATTACTCGTTCTTAATGGTATATCATTCCGCGAATACATTGTAGATACTGTCACACACATGACGGTCAAGATATTCTGCTCAGTCATGAACTAAAATCGTTTAACATATTTTGATGTGCTTGAACAGGACAGGGAACTCAAAACCAAAACTGTTCATCATGTGTCCTTTGTTGGTACTAAAATAGGCATTCTTGGCACGTTATGGCATTTATCATGGTGTCTCTGCAAAGCACGACAATGGTGCTTAGTTACCAAATTCTTCAGATTGAATTAGGGAAGCCTCTTCTCAAGTGTCCCGGTGGTTCTCGAAAAGTGTCAGTCACTTCAAATACTATTTACATATGTCAGTACCACTCGGGACGTCTATTCATTTGTAAATCAACGTGTTGTAACAGAACAAGGAGAGCCATGAGCAGCACCGGGGAAAATCTGCGTCCAATAAAACTGTATAATGTTCCTTGTAAATGGAATGAATTGAGATAAGAGGCATAATACCGACATTAAGATTGAGTAACCGTGACTAAGAGGCCTCATCAGCTGAGGACAATAACATTAAGATGCGTATGTGTGTGTTCTGTGAAGACACAAAGGGTATATTGATCAAAAGAAACTGTTACATGTACCGAGGCATGTGGCAATGTTGACGAGTGCACCATCAATACCAGGTTCAAGCAAGTTCATGGCCTCAAAGAACAAATTACAAGAGTCACATGTGGAATCAGACCCTCACAGAGTCCTTGACTACAGAGCACGTTATACCAGTGCGTACCAAGACCTCGGTACAAAATCAATTATTGTCAAACCAATAGTGACATCGTGTGAATAGGACCGTTTTCACAACGTCACTGGTACGGGTAACAGATTAGGATCTTGTATTGATTGTTTGACCACAGGAGTCCAGAGCTGTAATCATCCTTTCAAGTCAGGGTGTATAATTTAAACCGCTCACTGTTCCCACTAGCAGAATTGGACCTCTCACAACCACACTATTATTGCATTCCTGACCCAAAGAAATTCTTCATGATATTGGATTTGGGAGCTTTAGTGACAAAGAAATGCCCTTCGAATGTTGGAGTTGTAATGACCGTGGTTTAGCACAGGATCAATGGGTATATGTATTTAGCGATGAAGGAATATCTTATTTAAACATCAAGCACCATCTGCATCGGTATTCAAACGCAAATGCAACATTGTTCAGAAATGAGTAGGGCGTGTGTTTGTTTAACGCCTACCAATATTGTCAATAATGGCAGATTTCGACAGATGTTCCATGTCCTTGACGAGTGCAGATGAATAACCATTGTCATTTAACAAATAATTATAAACTGTATATAAAGTGACACATTTGTATGAACAACCTAATTATTTCAAAATGTAACAACAATAAATCGTATCTTTTATTTACATCTTACACATGTTCTTATTTGTTTACAAACTGGCATGCACATCCTAAAGTTTAACAACCAAAACTAATTACGTAAACTAAGTACAAGTATTTAACAGTTTCTTCCCTCGAATGACAGGAAACAATAAGCTCCCGCAAACACCAGACCCAGTGTTCTTACTCAAACCATTCGGTGATATCTTAGACATAAAATGAAGAGCATATTGTCGATATTGATTTCCAAGGGTACATAGAAGTCCGAAATGTATGGCAAAAGAGTGATGTCTAACGTTTCCAGGTGTGAATAAGTGCCATGCCCTGAAACTACAGAACTATTGGCTTGAAATACGTATAATTTAAGATAGCCAACTTTTTGTACGTTGGAAGCTACCCAAAACTCTTGTTATCGATACGTTATTACATCACTGATTACACAAGTACTATCACAATTAACCGGCAAGTGGGTATGATTATAGTACTTTATTCAATTGAATCTGGACATCAGATGCATGAACTGGTCATATTGCGTGTAAGGCTGAATATGGGAATTTATATCACGGCTAGCTGACGATAAGATGCTGTAATCATTCCTTGCTTTCATCATTCTTAATGGCTTCTCATGTAGATGACCAATAACTAATGGAATCTGTTCCATAGGGATGTCTACAGACGTTTGTCTTATGGTCTTATTAACAGAATGCCATTGCCATTTATACTCTGGTTGCAGAGTACTAGTTCCCTTTCTGTAAACACACTGGAACCTAAATTGAAGGTATCCCGTCCAATGCCACGATGATCAGATGAAAATATTTTGGAATAGTCTATCAGGTACATATCCTCAGTCAGTTGGAAGCGATTTTAGAAATGAAAATGACCAATGTACCAGAAGTTGATGCCCTCTTTTGTACCAGGATACACTGATACTTTTCCTTGGTTATGATCAAACTGTGTCCGTGTGCTACACAAAACAGGTAGTTCGGATAGAAAGTTTTGGATGTATCGCCCGTGGAACTATTGTAGCGATGGGGTAGCCTAATGGTTAAAGCGTTGGCTCGTCACGCTGAAGACCCAGGTTCAATTCCCCACATGGGTACAATGTGCGAAGCCCATTTCTGGTGTCTCCCGCCGTGATGTAGCTTGAATATTGTTAAAAGGAGTAAAACCATACTCACTCACTCAATTGCATGGACCGATGCTCATGTTGTTGATCACTGGATTGTCTGGCCTACGCTAGATTATTTACACACTGCTGAGTGCGGCGTTAAACAACCGAACCAAACCAAGTTTTCAAACTGTCCTTAATTCCAAATAACCTTAGATGGACACTGATGGAATAGACCATTTGGACATACCCATCATATATGCTTGGACACACATCTATTGTATGAAGCTCCTCAGATACGGCGTAAGTAAATAATAACCGTGTCGCAAGCACAAGGTTACCTTCCAGCGTTACGTTTACCTTAGGGTGAAGGTAATGAGGACGACACAGATCCAAGCGACCTAGAGGGATAGGCTTAGTCAGTGGTATCTACAAGGCTTAAAGATGCAGGCTCACAGAGTGTTAGCTTGTTGCCATTAATAGAATGCAGATTTGCATTTGGGAATGACAGTGAATGCTGAACCGTGCGTATGACGAAGGCAGACATATCCGTCTGAGCTGTGGATGGCAAACCTTCCTGCTGCTATACATGCAATGAGCTGAATGCGTATTTGACCCCAGCTGTGACGCAGAACGATTTGCCCTAACTAGACTGGTTATATGTGGTTCCTTCTTGTTGTGTTAGTGCGATGCAAGCGCCTCTGTTTAAATAAAAGCGACAAAACTTGTCCATAATTATAAGTAATCTCACTAAGAGCTGAGTCGATCGCACAATTTCGAACCTGGGTTTATGCATCGCTATCAAATATTGATGGCACCCGGTGTTGGGGGAAAATGTGTTTATATATTGCTACACCTGTTGGACACGTCATAAACACACTCAAAGGCAAGTTAATTATTTAGCTAATAACAAACAAACACTGGAACATATAGTCCAATTAAACACAAGGACTTACATTGACTTCATTTAGGTCCATGATGCGTTCATGTAGAGATGGTCTACACATTTTGACCTTGAAATATTTTTAAGCATTTATGAGACCGGGAATGAACAGAACAATCTCATTGCTAACGACAAACCGTCCGCGATTGTGGATGAAAAACTACATGTTGCAAAGCACTCGGAGTTTGTTTTCGAAGCGCCAACTTATCACTAAAATACAATATAATCGATCCCGAAAATCAGGTTAAGAAGGGCCTTAAATTTCATATGCATACATAATGTATACACAACCCATGGTGTTAAAAGTAAGAAACCTGATTTATGGTTGCCACAACCGTAACCAGTAAATGTTATGGAAAAGTCGATTATTATCAGTTGTATAATGTGACACACATTGGCAGAGTTACTTTTAGATTCAAAACACTCCTTGTCAAATTGTTTTACTATTTTGACTGTTGACATCCACGCTATATTTAACTGAATATATCATATCTGATCAATGAAAATGACCCTTAAAGTTCGAAACAGACCATAGCATCATTGGGAAGAGTAGCAGACAACATGTAGTTAATAATTAAAGTACTATCTGTCGATAACTTCATTGGCACGCAAGCACTTTGCCACGGCAGATCATGACGCCCTGTAGTGCAGCATGCATTCTGAAGTCAGCGTCCTACATATTTCCATGTTACAATAATTACTAAACCTGTATCGTCTAAAATAACCTGTTCTTCAGTCTGATAACAGAGTCCTGCAAAAGTTTAATTATCATTGCACATCTAACTGTCACTCATGTTATTGCATATCAAACAGTCATATGACAAAACATGCTTCACTGCAATATTATTGCTGATGCTTGCATAGATACCACTGATAGCATGCATGTTAAATAATGTGCTGACTGGCTTTTTTCGAAATATAGCATGCACTTCAACAAGTTGTATTCTTGTGTGAATACTTGTATATTGAACGGTTAAGTTTCCCTTACGTTAACAGTATATACTGCCAATTTTATGATATCGTTCACAAAGCGAGTGCAATAGGAAACCTCCGAGTGGTCAGCGAATCAATGGTGGGCTTGATCAAGCTGAAACCGAGCTGGGACCAACATCCCCGGTTAGCATCTCGCTGTGGGCGTCTGTTGCTGCAACCCTTCTCGTTGTAGTTCTCGCTTGGGGTCTCGTTGAATACGCTCGCGGTGAGATCTCAACCTATGACCTTCACTGCCAGACATACACAGGCAAACAAATTATGTCTGTACCACTGCACCGTCTTTCCAAAATACGACAGTGAAGCTGACGGAGATTTCTTCAAAGTTAAATCTGTTCGATAAAAGCTGATTTAATTAATTTCTTTCTTTTCATAGAGATGCGTATGGGACAGGTATGTCAAGCATGAGAAACCTTTACACTATGAAAAAAACATCCCTCTCATCAAACAATTGGGATCTAGGTTTGTGTGTTTGAAATAGTCTTGCGTGATGATACTAACCAATACGTTTTTATATTCGCAAACTACAGCCTCTGCATAATCCAGATATTGTCACGTGGGAACATAATATCATGGGATTGCCTAATCACAGTATTGGATTAATTACATATCAATACTTGATACAGTAGACAGATAATGAGCCAAATACTTCAGCCCGAGACCGTGGAAGAATTAATATCAAATAACGACTGTGTCAGAAGGTCTCCTTGCGAAGGCCTATTGCATGCAGTTCCGCCTGATCAGATTATATCAGCATGCAATATGCATGCGATAGATGCACTGTGCAGATCAGGGGTAATAAATACCTATACGAATTCATCAGATAAGCTACCGGGCAAACGAAGTATACACCCATGTTTTGAGGGACTACAAATAAACCAATCAAGAAACAGTAAGTCGATGGTGATGTACTTGTATACTGATACATGTACCTTAGTTGTCTTTTGGACCTAAAGGTTTACAATGTTTGTTACGTTTTGAAGGCATTTGCAAAGTATTTGTCAAACCTACTTTCCAACTTTTGCCTATTATAATAGAAGATTCTGGAATTGTCTGCAACCAAAGAATTGAAACATATGGCTATATGAAAGCAAGAATTAGTTCTCGAATTTGTAATCAGAGCTTTATGAACAAAGTCTTAAAATGATCAATTTACGAAATGTGAAAAATGAAACCATAAAGGGTTTTTATGAGACAAACAGATATAGAAGGGCTTTCAAATGGTCAGTTAGCACGAAACAGTTTGCCTGCCTTGAGTGATCGAAGACTTTGGCCTTTTCTTCACAATCATTCATGACTGTAAGTCTTTTCGATTTATCCCATTCATTTTGTGAAGCTCATCTCATTCTTATGTGACGGATACACGAATATGAATACCTCTAACAATCGATTTTGTTCTGTCTAAGCGATAGAGATCAAGAGTACTGTCTGAGGGGATATCTGCGTGCTATTCACATTTAACCAAAGTAACAGGGATATAATTGCCAATTCAACCTAAAGACTTGCCACACTACTCAAATGTATCATCCCCAAATAACAGTTCTTGATGTCGACGGTCGTAGAGGTTTTCTTCACGTCAGCTGTAAACCTACCACACATTCGGAGTATTGGTTTGTCAGTAAGTTTTAAATCCACTTCGGCTTCAGTGCTGGCACTGGTACGGCAATAATACAATACATGGTTTTGTAATGTTCTTGCTTCGGTCTTTCTCTTGGACTCAGATACGAGCAAGCCTTACACATCTTACTTGAACTATTCTTAACCATGATAAACTTTTGGGTTAGGGAATGTATTCACATGAAAATTGGATTTGACCATAACAATACAAAACATTACCAAACTGCAGACAGTCCCAGAAACACCGAAGAACCATCTCTCCATTCTTTTCAAACTTAGCCACCATAAAACACGCTTGTACTTTCATTGACCGAAGGCTTATTTGACTACTATATATTTTCTTTTTCAAAGAAAAAGAAGAAAGCAAAACTTTTGTCAAAAGGTTTGAATGTGTCACATTTAATGAAATATGTCTGATGTCGTACAGTCATATAAACCTAGACATTATTAACTATATTGGCTGTTAGTATCATGGGCAGCGCAAACCTATAAAACAAGGCTTCAAGACAGCTATTGCAATTTTCGACGCCTGCTGATATGATATATACTTGATCATTGCCACGGGTGTGATTTCTCCATATCTGGTTTCTGAGGGATCTCAGTGGTCATTCAGGATATGAATCATACTCTTTCATCTGTCCAGTGCACATTATATCTTCGAGAAGTATGACAGTGATTGATTGCGGTTCATTGTAAATGACCGCTGCGAGAATAATCTATGGCTACCGTGAAAAGAGTGGTCAACCGGACACGATATTTGTGAAAAAGTATAGTTTGAAGCTCGTCATTGTCACTCCAGTAGACATGAATTGATGGTTTGATCCTCATAGAGAGTATTTTTGGCAGCAATAAACGGGAGCTCGTCTTTTAAGTATTAAGATACTTTTCCAGAGATAAGTGTGCCCTATGAAGCGATGGCTCTGCTATTTTCCTGACTTATATGCTGGATTAAGTCGTCTCAAAGAATATAAATTGCCTCAATAAGGTTTATAAGCATATTTCTCCAAAGATTAATGATTCATTTTTACGATGCCCATATGGCAAATCCCAGGATGGCTCAATCTTCTTATGGGCCATTTGATATATTTGAATTCGGGTTACGTATATTTTAAGCGTCATCCTTCATAAGATTCAGAGGATGTAGCATTATACCACTTCCTGATTCCGTGAGGAAATCAGAATATATGTGATTTTCTCCAATAGGCAAAGTAAATGAGAAAACTCACTCTTTCATTTAATAATGTTTTCATATGTGAGTGTTCCTCTAAAAAAATAGTCCATAATCAATACAAATGTGGGTTGGTATCCTTTGGAAACATTGGGAAAGTGATAGATGGGAATCGGTGTACTGCAGAAAAGTAATTATGAATCCTACACAAACCATTCCTGCGTTCTGTAAACACAGCACTGGCATTCCAGACCAGAGGTAAAGCTTCAGTATATTATATGGTCTTGGTATGTTTCTGGTGGCTGACGTGTATTAACCAGCATGGGTATAGGATTAGTTGCTCTTCATTTCATGAATGTACAATGAAAGGAGAGATATGTGAGAAGGCTTGGCTTCGAGAAAGTACATATGAGTTCTCCAAGTCTTGGAGTACATGGTATTCTGTTTGCCCTTTGGGAGTGGTGCGTTGATCAGACACGCATCTGATGTTTCTCTTCATTCCCTTGATTCGATTGTAAATTGAGGCGTAACACTAAACACACTCCCTTCTGATACAGTGCGATGCTAAACCCAACTCACTCACTCTCTTGTGCAATGCAAATGCGAATATCCTCCGATGATTTTAGCAATTTAATTACGTGATATTCGAAATTAATAGTTTGTTATTTCAAAATTAATTGAAACGACCACTGGCACCCTTTTTATGACTGATGAGTAATGTTAAAAAGGTTAGTTTAATCCATGATATATTCAAGTTACCTCTTCATTATGTTTGCCATTTTGTAATTGAATTCCAACCTTGGCCCTGATCATGCATCTAGGTTGTCATCATATCCACACTCACTCAAAGGATCGTTGAGTCTGATGGTCTTGCAGATAGTCTTACAAAACACAACAAGCGACAACATTATCATCAATACATTGTATGATATCAGTGTAGTCGCTGCGTTGCCGTGTTTAATAATGACAAGAGTTCCACTGCTTGGCTAGTATCGTGTATCTATTCCAGACTATCAGCTTTAGTGATTGAATAAATAGCACCTGCACCAACCATAACGGAACCTGATGGAAGATAGTTGATAATAACTATTTCTGCTGTCTATATAAATTTGTACATTACAAATATGCTTGGATGCAATTTGAATAAATACAACAATGTCATAAACAGATTTGAATTGATAGTATTGGTTTTGATTTCCATTTCGACTCTCTTGTATGTGTATTCTGGATGAATAATACCCTTATTGCGGTACATGGTGTGTGTATGTGTGTGTGTGTGTGCGTGCGTGCGCGAGTGTATGTTGGGGATGGTATGTGTTGGGGATGGTGTCTGTGTGTGGAGTCTGGTGATGTGTATCCTGGTAAGATCTTATCCTTGTTGGTTGGAAATAGAATGTATGTCCTGATAAGATCGTATCCTTATTGGTGGGAAGAGGAAGGTCTAATCCCATGAATTATCCTTGTTGGTGGGAATGGAATTTTGTATCCTGGAAAGATCTTATCCATGTGGGTATTCGGGTAAGATCTTATCCTTATTGTTCGGAAGGTAAATGGGTATTGAAGCGCACCTACACCGAGCCATCTACACGATACGATTACCATAAATCTGTGTTAACGTAAGGGACATATGATCCCGGGAGGGCATTGTTATTGTCAATGTATAGACCGAAAGGGACCACATCAACGTCAGTATGAAGGAACTGTGTCTTCTTGTCAACCATGTCCAAGTCAGTATGACAGGAATGTGGGTTTATGTTTACCCTGCCCAACTTAGTATGAAGAAAATATGTGTTCTTGTCGACCCTATCCACGTCGACATACAGAAAGTATCTGGTTTGAGTCAAACAGAACCAAGTGGGGATGAAGGCAATATTATTCTTGTCAACACTGTCCATCACAGCAAAAAGGAAATACGTGATTTTGTCCTCGAAATTCATATCACTATAAAGGATATGCGTGATTTTGTTTAACCTCCACGTCAGTATGCCGGAAGTGTTTGTTTCTGTCAACCAGACCCATGTCAGTGTGAAGAAATGTTCGTTTCTGTTAACAATGTCCACGACCGTGTGAAGATAATATTTCAACGTCAGTATGCCGGAAATAGTTTGTTCTTGTCAAAAAATGCCCACGGAGGTGTGAAGGTAATCTATACTTTTGTTACTCTGCATCAGAAAATGTTTGCTCTGACCAGATGCAAACATCAGTATACAGGAAATGTTTGCTCTTGTCAACAATGACCACATCAGTATGAAGGTAATCTGTGCTTTTGTTAACCCTGCCCCAGTCAGAATGGAGGAATTGTTTGTTTTTGTCAACCCTATTTACGCCGGTGTGAAGGTATTCTGTGCTTTTGTTTACCCTGCCCCAGTCAGAATGGAGGAATTGTTTGTTTTTGTCAACCCTATTTACGCCGGTGTGAAGGTAATCTGTACTTTTGTTAACCCAGTGCCAATCAGAATGGAGGAATCGTGTGTTCTTGTCAACTCTGTTCATGCCAGTCAGTTACCCTGCCCCAGTCAGAATGAAGGAAATGTTTGTTTTTGTCAACCCTGTTTACGCCGGTGTGAAGGTTATCTGTACTTTGGTTAACCCAGTGCCAATCAGAATGGAGGAATCGTGTGTTCTTGTCAACTCTGTTCATGCCAGTCAGTTACCCTGCCCCAGTCAGAATGAAGGAAATGTTTGTTTCTGTCAACCCTATTTACGCCGGTGTGAAGGTAATCTGTACTTTTGTTAACCCAGTGCCAATCAGAATGGAGGAATCGTGTGTGCTTGTCAACCCTGTTCATGCCAGTCAGTTACCCTGCCCCAGTCAGAATGAAGGAAATGTTTGTTTTTGTCAACCCTATTTACGCCGTTGTGAAGGTAATCTGTACTTTTGTTAACCCAGTGCCAATCAGAATGGAGGAATCGTGAGTTCTTGTCAACTCTGTTCATGCAAGTCAGTTACCCTGCCCCAGTCAGAATGAAGGAAATGTTTGTTTTTGTCAACCCTATTTACGCCGGTGTGAAGGTAATCTGTACTTTTGTTAACCCAGTGCCAATCAGAATGGAGGAATCGTGTGTTCTTGTCAACTCTGTTCATGCCAGTCAGTTACCCTGCCCCAGTCAGAATGAAGGAAATGTTTGTTTCTGTCAACCCTATTTACGCCGGTGTGAAGGTAATCTGTACTTTTGTTAACCCAGTGCCAATCAGAATGGAGGAATCGTGTGTGCTTGTCAACCCTGTTCATGCCAGTCAGTTACCCTGCCCGAGTCAGAATGAAGGAAATGTTTGTTTTTGTCAACCCTGTTTACGCCGGTGTGAGGTAATCCGTACTTTTGTTAACCCAGTGCCAATCAGAATAGAGGAATCGTGAGTTCTTGTCAACTCTGTTCATGCCAGTCAGTTACCCTGCCCCAGTCAGAATGAAGGAAATGTTTGTTTTTGTCAACCCTATTTACGCCGGGGCTTTTGTTAACCCAGTGCCAATCAGAATGGAGGAATCGTGTGTTCTTGTCAACCCTGTTCATGCCAGTCAGTTACCCTGCCCCAGTCAGAATGAAGGAAATGTTTGCTCCAGTCAACGCTGTTAACATACGTATGCAGGAAATGTTTGCTCGTGTCAACAATGTCCACGTCAGTATGAAGGTAATCTGTGCTTTTGCTAACCCTGCCCCAGTCAGAACGGAGGAATCGTTTGTTCTAGCTAACGCTGCCCTCGTCAGTATGCCGGGAATGTTTGTTCTTGTCAAAAATGCCCACCTCCATAAGAGGCCAATCTGTGCTTTTGTCAACCCTGCCCCAGTCACCATGAAGGTAATGTTTGTTCTGGCCAACGCTGTCAACATCCGTATGCCGGGAATGTTCGTTTTGTCAACAATGCCCACCTCCATCAGAAGCCCATCTGTACTTTTGTCAACCCTGTCCCAGTCAGTATGTACAAAATGTGGTTAACCCCGTTCACGCCAGTGTACAGGAAATGAGGATTCTGCCCGACCATGTCGTCAGCAGACGGAAATACGTGTATGTCCTTGTTGGATATTATCCTTGTCAGTGGCTTGGGAACATATATCTTGTGGAATCAGAGAGGCAATACATGTTACATTAAGCCATACCACACAGGCTTGATCATTAAGAGGGCAATGTCAGGCTATGTTAGACTGTGAGTCACTCTGTCGTACAAGTTGACGGCATGTATCCTGAATGCCATTGTGAAACAATATATTTCGTATTTAAGCCTACTGCTTGGCTACCAACCAACAGCAAACATGTCTGGTAACCTCTCTTAGAAACGTATCGTGCTGTAAACAGATAAAGAGTTTGCTGTAAGCCATCCTGTTATGTAGCAAAGCAGTAAATCAGGATTTAATGGTTTATGCGTCACACTAAGACGATATCTCCGTCTTTGGTGCGAAAGGTTAAGAGTAGAGACCACTTTCTCCTTAAATACAGTGTAGTGTGAAAAAAATACCAGCTTCTAATTTCTCCGATGTTCTAATGAAATTTTCGCTGTTGTAAAAATCAATAATATAATTTGCGAGGAATTCGCATTGTTGTATTGGGCCGTGGAAGCAAAAATAGAAACCAATTTGATTTCAGTTGTGGGCCAGGAAATCCTCGCACACGTTCGTTACTGTCTTAGAAATATATTTCGCCCTGATATGTCTCTTGTGCCATTGAAATAAATAGAGGAGATATGTTTATGTAAATATTTGAAGTGCTTATGTGTGAGCACATGTGATCAATGGAAGATATCAAAGAATATGATAAGAGTAGAAGAGTGAATGGAATGGTTTCAGTATATGCACAGGCATGGTGGTGATGATGCTGCTGCATGAAATGGAACATGAAATATGATAAGAATTTGAAGCGTTTTTATATCAGTAACAACACAACTTCAGTGAAAGAAAGTGTTTTCGCATGCTCTCAAGCTTCTCTTACTCGGTACATCACCTCATTTTTTGTTAGATTAATCATGTTACATCTATTTTCTCCAACACCTGGTGTCGTTTCGTATTTATTTTTTATTATGGATCTCTGAGAATAATCCGTATCAATTCAGTGATAATTGATACAGAATTTAAAGTATGACCTTCCCTACACAACACCCCACTTACACCCACACGCACGTACACGCGTACTCACGCAGACATACAAACACACACGCACACACACGCGCAAACACACACAATATTGTACGTTTTCAATCGTTTGTACAATGTGCTCTGCTTTTTAGCACAGAAATCTTACGGATGTGGAAACGGTCTTGTTCTATTTACAAATATGGCTACTCTCGCAAACAGTTGACATCGGATCAAAATACATTTCTTTACCTGTACTTGTTTCTTAAAGGATTCATACGTGTAGATCTATCAATGTTTAGACGTGATTCACATGCCAATTGCTTTGTGTCAATATATGCATGTACACGCTAAATACGATTGCCGTTGTGGCTCAGCGCTACAGATTAAACCACAGAAGACCGTCATGCAACAGGATGGCTCCACAGAGTTCCAGCTGAAGTTGTTCAATACTTTGCCAGAGTCTTACTTCGAGTCAATATACATCCAGAAGTCTACTTTATCATGCACTCAACATATCAATTAACTGTGGTGCAATTTTCGTTTGATATAGGGCATCGTGACATATCGTCTTTGATTCATCAAAGACAGAATATGAAGCAATACAAACAATGCCAATTATTTAAAATGATGTAAATATCAAGTATTTCTGATGCTACTCCTGAATTTGTGCAGCACACTGAGTTGTCAGTTTCACAGATAGTTGTCAGCGACTGAGAAAGATCTTTGATGAGCTCAGAGCAATTGGTGTTACTTGTATTAGAAGCTCTGGAGAATGATCAGTCATGTCGATAGACGGAGTTGACAGGGTCCTTTGAGGTATCGGTCTTTACTGACTGAGACTAGCTGAGCTGGTCAGACGATGTCATTCTCATAGGATTTATTGAAGACTAACTGCATCGTGGAGCTGTGTGGCAGCATTAATGCCAACGTACATGCTGGAAATCGAACGGCAGTCACGTACATGACACGTATGCTAATCAAGACACCGTGAAGAGAGAAGCAATAACATGACATTCGGAGAAGAGAAATATAGATCCAAAAGTTGCCATAAAAATCCAAATCATGAAACTTTACAGATCTGAAAAGTTATATTTTAAGATTTCCAATCAAATGAGTTCATATAGTGTTTAATCTTCCATTTCTATATCTATATTTCCGTAAAAAATATAATTTGAAAATTCTTCAGATATTGGTGAAAAGGGAAAAGCTTTTAAGCATTTTAATGAAATCCATTTGGCGTCAGTCTGAATCGGTAAATAAGACTGAACGGATCTTCGTTTTGTATTTGTACATTTCAAAATCAGGAACAGACTTCCGGGAAGTACCTAATGAGATCGTATTCCTAAAAGTATGCTTTTGTCAAGAGTTTTTGAGCAACATGATGCGGTTCTGGAATTTCTTGCCTATGTTTCCGTTTGTGACTGAATTTACTTGACTGAATAGTTCTCTATTTGTTGGTGTGAATAAACACATTGCTCAAATGAGCAGTAATCAACGTGAATCAAATACCCATCCGTCAAGACACTCTACACAGCTTCAAACAGCAAAGCCATGTAATTGAATAAATGTGGATTCTCCTTGATTTTAGCGTCGCGTGTGAATAGATTAGCTTCAGAACCAAACCCCATTACGAATGCAAATGAACGAACTACCACAATCCATTTGAGAAATTTAAAAGAAAATATTTGTTTATTTGAATATCTTTGAAAGTACTATTTTATGGCGAAGCAATGAGATGAATATATGGAGATACCGTTGAATGCGTCGTCTCTGTGGGATTATTGTAATGCAAATGATGCTGTCATATAACTTACACTACGGAACATTTAGTCGTAGTCATTGCGGAACTCATTTCAATTGAAGGAGATATGGATGAATTCATACAATGACATTTCATTCTATTGAGGCGATACGCATATTCACACAACGTTTTGATATTCATCTGAGACAGATTCTAGTATTTCTTTAAGACCTGTCTTACGTTTTATAAATGTTCTAGAGATAAACGTTTATGTTTTTCTCATGTTGGGGTTAATGACTTATTATACATGAGAGATAACTTTGCATTTCCTAATATCGATAAATGAACAGTTTGCACGCCATCTCATATTAGTTCAGCAATTAAACTGTCATTTAGAAAAAAATAGCAATAACCTTTTTAACAGGACAAATATTTTTATAAATGGTCTTTTAGGAACATGACAGCGTGTTTCCACTATCCCAATCATATCATAGAGCTTAACTTTTATATCTTTTATGAAAAATGGTTTTATAAAGGCACCAATATGTCTAAAAACTACCTGAAAGAACCGTTTTGCACACACATGTTTTCTTTTGTAATGAAACAAACTGTTGCAGAATATTGATTTTTGAAACTATATGTACACATGGAATACCAGTACACGCAGATGAATCAGTAAGAATCGCTCAGCTTTAGGTATATTGACATACAAATGAACGGTGTTCATAGAAGCTTGACTATGCTGATATAGTGAAACAACTGACATGACAGAAGGTTGACTGTGGCACAAGTGTCAATATTGTATGTTTTGACTGATCATTTGCACAGACACAACAGTGAAGTGACAGGTTGCCGCTATCAAATGTCTGTGTGCCTAATGCCGCTTCTCTGGCAATCGATGCTGCCCAAATACTGCTCGTAAGGACAGAATATAGGAAATGATAGAGATGAGGACACTCTTACCTCCGAAACTTGGTCGAAGACGAACATCATACCCTTCCAGAAGCCCCTTTATTGTATCCGTCACATTCTGGAACCGTTCACCCGTTTTGGACGCCCTGAAATAAAGAATACAAGGCAATAACGTCCAAACCCTTGCGGTATTGCTATACATAAACACCGAGCCATACATGAATGAGAGGAGATATATGAGTTGTACATACCCAGAAATGTGAAAGGCGATGAAAAATATCGCCCAAAAATCCGTCAGAAAGGCCATTGTTTGGCTGAGGTGCGCGCAATTATCATTTCCCTACAACATGTGTTTGAAATAAATACATCACACGTTGGGAGAAAACTGTGTCCCCGAGCGCGCATGCTCCGCGTCTCTCCAGTAGTTCATCTCGCTGCCGCTAGGTGGCGGATATACCAGTGGAATTCGAGATTGATTCTGAACAAGTGTTGGGCGAGATCAATAATGTGGGCCAAGTAAACCCATCGACCGCCAGGCCATTCTGTATTAGACGTTTCTACCGTTCTAGGTTGGAGGCGAGTCCATGTTTAACCAAGGGCATCCCTCAGAATTTGCTCCCTCTGTAATGAGCTCGAAAAATTAATCTGGAGACGAGTTCCAAGCTTTTATAGTCCTCCGTCCCTACCAAGCTCAACCGTTGCTTGTAAAGGCCAGCTGATTGCAGCTGATGCTACGAGGAACAGTGTAATGCGCGAAATATGCACTCTGTTGTCGTATTCTGCCACAGTGGCTTTATCGTTAGACACTGCCTTTCGTTAGGATTAGGGTAAGGAGTAACGACACAACGTGCGTAGCTTTTCGAGGGAGATGCAGCAAAAATATTTTCATAACAATTTCGTTTTCTATCTTTAAAAAATGTGACATTGATTTAATCTTTTGACTTACATCATCACAAACATGTGGCTTATTTGTTGACAATACTTAATACCGGGTCAAGTAAAACTATACTTGAAACATACCGTGTATATATCGAGGCATGTCATATCGTTTAAGGAATCTTTTATTCGGTTGTGCCGGAATCAGAAATTACCAATATTAACCCCTAGTCAAGTCTAGTCTTAAATCAAAACCAGACTCCTTTCACATATGAATAATATTAATTTGAAATTAAGATTTTATATTCACACTGCCATAAACTGTCTGATCACAAATCATGCGAATTGTTTGCTAATGTGTCTATCATTTGAAGGACATTCAGAGCTTCTGTATGGATTATGACTGGATATCGAAACTGACGTTTCCTTTATAATGAGAGTAACTGTTTGTTTTACCAGTGGGTATAACCCCTGCAATGAAACCAGTCCTTTTCTTTTGTAAATGTACCAGTTTTGTGTTTATTCAGGAAACATAGTTCAGAAAAAATGAACTTTAAAATTTGTCGTGCGTCTTATTTCACTGCCAATGTTAAATAATGCAAACAGCAGAGAGCAATTTGCACAAAATGTAATTGCTAACTTGGCAGATATGACAATAAGACCTGGTATGATCAAACAAAACGAGGTGTTCCTGTGGATAAAACATGTTTTAAAGCCCAGGATGCAGAATTGCGTTCTTTAACCGTACCAGGACAGGCTGATTGTTAGTTAGAATTCCAGATTCCACATCATATATGTGTAATAATACGGTTTTCATTACAACTACTGACTGACTGAGTTTGGTTTTACGCCGCTGTTAGCAATATTCCAGCAACATCACGGCGGGGGGACACCAGAAATGGCCTTCACACATTGTACCCATGTGGGGATTCGAACCCGGGTCTTCGGCGTGACGAGCCAACGCTTTAACCTCTAGGCTACCCCACCGCCCCTTATTACAACTAACCCAAGTATAACATCACCGTGTTATTTCAAGTATCCGTAGTTTATTACATGTTACTGCGTTGTTCTAGTTTTGGTTGTAGGGGCGGTGGGGTAGCTTAGTGGTTAAAGTTTTCGCTTTCCCCCACATGGGTACAATGTGTGAAGCCCATTCCTGGTGTCTCCCGCCTTGATATTGCTGGAATATTGCTAAAAGCGACGTAAAACTAAACTCACTTAATAGTTTAGGGACCGCTTCCGTGGTGTAGTGGTTTGAGCGTCCGCCCGGAGAGCGGAAGGTCGCGGGTTCGATCCCCGACCGCGTCATACACAAAGACGTTAAAATATGGTACTTGTTGGTCCCTGTCTGGCGCTCGGCATTAATGGGTACAACAAGGACTGGTCGGCTCGGAGTCAGTATAATGTGTCTGAGTGGGGTATTCATGCTTCACTGTGGCATGGTATCTTAGTGGGCTAGCACTATAAAACCAGCTTCAGTCTGGGCTAGTACAAGCAGCCGCACATACACATACACACGCATGCACGTCGTCATATGAGCGAAATATTCTCAAGCACGGCGTTAAACCCAATTTCACCTCACCTCACCTCAATAGTTTAGGCGGTAACGTACCCGCGTGCTGTGCGTCCAGTCTGGAAATGCCTTTGACATGCTGTCTCACACTCCTCCAGCTGACACACTGTGATAAAAAATGAAATACAGTGTTATAACAACGTTTCTTATAACTTGGTGTCACCATAGTGTTTTCTGTAAAACATTTCACTTTGAGATTCGTTCTTCACTATTCAGCTACAGCTTCAGAAAACATACGACCAAAACAACATGCAATTGACGAATAAACATTGATGTGAATTTCTGCTTTGTTTCTAATGTAGTGTTCACTGCTGGGAAAACTATTCAACAATTAACGTTAAATAGAACGTTAAGACAACGTAAAATACGTTAGTATCAAATAACGTTAACCTTGTGGCGACGTATCATAACGCCAGGCCACAACGTTGCGACAACGTAGATGGGAGTCCACAGAATAACGTTGCGACAACGTAAATGGGAGTCCACAGAATAACGTTGTAACAACGTAGATAGGAGTCCACAGAATAACGTTGTGACAACGTAAATGGGAGTCCACAGAAAAACGTTGTGACAACGTAAATGGGAGTCCACAGAATAACGTTGTAACAACGTAAATGGAAGTCCACAGAATAACGTTGCGACTACGTAAATAGGAGTCCACAGAATAGCGTTGTAACAACAAAGGCATAACATTGTGACAACGTTGTGACGACGTTAAATTGTTAGCTGGGATGTCACCCCTTAATCGTGTGCAGGGAAGAGTGAGTGAGTGAATAAGGCTTTAGTCACATCGACAGTATGTCATTCGTATTGGGACTATAAAAAAGTTGTACATCAAAATCAACACATTTACACTACATAAAAGCCTATCAACAAAGGACAGTCCAATAATTGCAGATTCATATTAAAACTAGCATTCAACCATAAATTTATATCTGTCTATCTGTCTAATGAAATATACAAACTGGCTGATAACAGGGAAATACAGGTAGATCCTCATATCAGAGGATATGCAGTACTTATGCCACCTGCGCGGACTGATGAGCACGGACTTAACAACTAGGTAAGATATCATGGATTAACGATGGAGGCAGATGGGGTTGGTAAATGTACTCATGGTTTTTAAATAATAATAGTCTTGGCCAGACAATCCAGTGATCAATATCATGAGCATTGATTTACGCAATTGGGATACAGTGATATGTCTTCCAAGTCAGCGATCCTGACCAGCCGATCCCGTTAGTCGCCTCTTAAGACAAGCAGGGGTTGCTGAAGGCCAATTCTAACCCGGATCTTCAGGGGTTCCATGAGTTTGGAGAGCTAACGTTTTATCTACATCCTATCAGTCGTCCCATGTCAATATGACACATTACGTTTACTCTGAAATATGAAATCACACGAACAAAGCGCCACAGTATAATTTACCTATTTGGCGTATCCATCATGAACCACATGCCAAACGATACCTTTTCAAAATGATCCAAACTCCTGAAACGAGAAACATATGCATGGCTTTTCAAATATTCATTCAATGACAATTAATATAAGGCTTAAATGCGGTAAGTGAACGTGCATATTTGGAAGGTTACAAAGCCAAATAGAGTTCATAATGGAGTTAATGGTGAATTCTAAGCATGTTTAGGCTTCGCCACGGTGTATTTTAAGAATCTCGTTTAAACTTTATACTGAAAATATGTATGTATGCAGACTTGGTCTGGTTGAAATAATGCCGATGCGACGTGAAATTCAACTCAACTCAACTTTAAACAGGTGGTGTGAGGTAAATGGGGTTTAATGGTACTTGAGACTATTTCGCTCATATGACGACGTGCATGCGTGTGTATGTGTATGTGCGGCTGCTTGTACTAGCCCAGACTTAAACTGGTTTTATAGTGCTAACTCACTGAGATACCATACCACAGTTAAGCATGAATACCCCACTCAGACACATTATACTGACTCCGAGCCGACAAGTCCTTGTTGTACCCATTAATGCCGAGCGCCAGGCAGGGACAATATAGTACCAACAAGTACCATATTTTAACTTTAAACAGAAGAGTCGGAAAACCAACTGCTATGTCACCATGTACTGACCTGAACGGCTGCACGCCACATCCTGCCCATGGAAGCAATATGTCTGTCGTTGTCAACATCTGAAATGGCAGCCCATTTGTCCGGAAGTGATCGTCGTAATTGCTACAGATCCTGTGGCCGTGGTTGACGTTGACGTAAACGTAGCTCATCACACCGATGCTCAATTGTGCTCCGTCCGGTGATCGAGACGGCCGCGGAAGTACGGATATGTTCTGAACTTGCAGGAAATCAGTTCAGATTCGTTCAGTGACGAGACGAGGTCTGTCATGTTGAAAATGGCGTTTGGTACTTCAAGTCGGAACAGCACAAGCATGTGAGATCTCGTCACTTTAAGCTGCCGTTGGTATGAGCAATATCTGTTTCCCCGATAAGAGAGGGCTTCAAACATCATGACACTTCCTCCACCGAATCTGCTGACCCCTCGTCCGCAATATTCGGTATATCCTTCATTCAGTCGCCGATATACACAGTCGAAATCTTCTTGGATTTGGGGATCGGGAATCTTCAATCAATCAAAATCTTAGTCTACTACTGATGACATAATCCACACGACTGCAACCGCTGAAGTCGCTTACGTTGAGGTAAAATGACACCAACGCTCGCAGTTTGAACGTCGTCTTCGGATTTCGGCAGGTCGTAAAGGATGAAAGAGAATCTGGGCAGATACAGGATGTTAATATAAGCGTCAAAACTCTGTCCACATCCTTTCTGATTTCTGATGAAAGTTTATCCGATTTAACGTTTGCGACTATATACTGACCATGCGTTTACGCATCGAATAGTGATGATACCAGGTGTTCACAGAAAGATGTTGCTGAGACTTTGCAATGAGTGTCCTATTTCGAGCTAAATGAACCAGGATGGAGAGATCTTTGGCTGCTGCGGTGACTTGGTGTCACTTTATCCAGTGAGTGTAGTTTTACGCCGCTTTTAGCAATATTGCAGCATTATCACGGCGGGGACACCAGATATGGGCTTCCCACATTCTACCCATGTGGGGTACTGAGCCTGCCTTTTAGGTGTGAGGAGCAAACGCTTAAAAAAACCTCATCCCACAACACACACCCACCCCCACCCCCACACATACACGCTGCAATCGTGACGTCAGTCATGGAAGTGTAGTAAACCTTGCATCTACAACCATGGAACAATGTCGCACTCACAAATATTTTTCAGAACGTTACAGGAACTGGCATTTAACTTTAAGTTAAATTAAAATTAAATGTCAAAAGTTCGTTTGTATGGATGGCTTAGCTTAAATGGAACCACTGAAAAACATTACATATCATATCTAATTACCAGAGAAAATTAACCCACCACAAACCTCATTGATTCAAGCAAATCCCTAAACCCGCTGAAGTTAATTTTACGTTTGAATGCCTTGACATTTAAAATAACTTCTCTCAATAAACTTTATTTTATTTCATTCATTCCCTTTCACAGGAAATATTTTCAAAGTTTATGAGTCAAAGCGAAATCCTAATCCTTTATCTCAAGAATACCTCGAGGGATGAACTCATCGCTGTGGTTTAATGATAACATTTTTTATGGAATACTCATTATTCATAATGTATTGTTGAATATGAAATGTAAGAGCTTGGACGCTTAAGCTATTAAGAGAAACATTCACAATCATATTAAACATTATTGTGATTGGTAGTATTAATAGTTCCGTTTAAATGTCACTGTTGTGTTGGTTAGTTGTGCCATTCGTCTTGATTCTTGAACACCAGAGGCACTTTAAAGACGCCTCTGTATTTTCATTACGCAAGTGTTACTAACGAGTGACGTAATAATACCTATTTCAAACATACGTTCTGATTAAAAATATATTTACGTACTTCACTTAAACATGTGGAGTACCTTCAAAATTTGATGCCACAATGACTGAAGTGATGTCGGATGAAAATATCTATTTCGACTTGCACCATATTTTCTCGTGCTCCTTTCAGGTGAGAAGTTGATTTGCCTTTGCATGTGTTTGTGACGTGTGCCACGGGTGGGGCAGGATACGTTCACATTTTTGGAACACATTTCGCATTACCAATTGATATTGATTCATAAACACATCCTGATGAAAAAGTCGAATCGTAAAACTGAATTTTAGTACTGCTTTGATATCGCATAGATTCTTTTTAAATTCAGCATTAATTATAAAATGGGTTTTGTGATTTAATTTGGAAATGCACAATTGTAAAGTATTCAAGGAAGGTCTCCAATAACTGACGACAATGTAATTGTTGATGTGAGGCTACTTCAGTATCAGAGATGAAAGCACCGGAATATAACATGTCGCGCTCACAGGATGTGTGCACGTTTGCATTGTAAAAGAGTGTGCTCATAATACATGCGGAAACGGGAGCGTATTCATACTATTGACTTCTCAACATATACCCCACTACAATCTATCACTCTGTAGCATATTGGTGAGTCGTCAGCGTAACCAAACTATGGACATACCAACGTTCACTACATTACGTTAGAATACTTTAATATTGATCAACGTACAATCTACTTTACTGCCAACCAACTGACTTATAAACTGATGAACAATATCAAATTGGCGTCATCGTTCATCGTACTATTGCACCCGTAAGTATATAATACTATAGAACTATAAACGTTTAATATGATACTGATGCTGGCGTATACTATATTATTGTTTTATAAAGATATTTTATTATTGGCCTAAAAACGGATAACATTCTTTTGACCTGCCGGGGGTGGAGGTGAGAGTGGGTGGGTTCCATACAGCTGGGCTCTATGTGTGCTACCCCTTGCTGTGATATTGCTTAGAATCACCCAAATTGGCGAGAAAAACCAAACCAACAGATTCTACTGACCCACAGAACTACTAATTGACCCACATATATAACAAATTTAAGTGAGAAATAGAGACATGGGCGAAGACAACTATCAAGACACGCATAACTCGCGTTGTTGTACATTATGAGACTAGGTGATCAGTTTGTTTGTAACTTTCTACAAACTCTATAGTCACTGTTAGAGAAGCACCCACGATGGTGACTGTATGAAACAAATGAATATGCAAGGTACTTGTCTGGACCAAGTACAGACGATGGACCCAACCAAAACACTAAACACTCACTACACCAGTTTCTGCAAGTGTCGCCCTTCTATGCTTCATGGCAAGATATGCCTCCAAGGTAGTGTATTCTTGGCATGGTTGATAAAGAAAATTGGCCCCAGAGAACATAATCAGTGAATCCAAGCGAAAATGATAACGTAATAGTAAAACACAGATTGACAGTTTTATTTCTGATCTAAAAGGAAATTAATGACATAAAACCAAGGTCACGTAACTGCCAAAAAATGAAATAATCAGAGTGCAGTGTGTACATAAGGTTAGACAAATCAATGCGAGCACTATTAAAACATACTATGGAATCATATACAAGCTACTGAAAATCGCTGTTTGAGATACAAATACGAGTGTTAGATGACTACATTCTTGAATCTCCCGTCAGGAGTTCCGGTTTAGGATTTATTGATTTTCAGGAACCGTGCTTGACGTAAGAGGCGACTAATGGATTCTAGCTCGCTGATTGGTTGATGTGTGATATCTTATCCCAGACACGTAAGTTGGTGGTCTTGACCTCAACCACTGGAGTGTGTGGTCCCGTCGCGAATATTCAGATAATTCATAGACAATGATGATGACGTTTCATCTTGGTTGGGATGTTAGTTCCGAGATAAGATGTGCAGCAATAAAATGAAATGGGAGGTGAGGTGAGGTGAAATTGGGTTTAACGTCGTGCTTGAGAATACTTCGCTCATATGACGACGTGCATGCGTGTGTATGTGTATGTGCGGCTGCTTGTACTAGCCCAGATTGAAGCTGGTTTTATATTGCTAGCTCAGTGAGATACCATGCCGCAGTGAAGCATGAATACCCCACTCAGACACATTATACTGACTCCGAGCCGACCAGTCCTTGTTGTACCCATTAATGCCGAGCGCCAGGCAGGGACCAACAAGTACCATATTTTAACGTCTTTGTGTATGACGTGGTCGGGGATCGAACCCGCGACCTTCCGATCTCCGGGCGGACGCTCTAACCACTACACCACGGAGGCGGCAAATGAAATGGGACACACGACTAACGTATATGCCCTTTTTTGGCATAAATAACAGGGAAAATATTGCACCATTGAAATACGTCATAATATATCCTCATAATCCCAGGGTTGTCATAACCACCAATCCAAAAGAGAATCGGATGGCTCAGAATGTGTAACTTAATGATATGGTATCCTGTTGCTCATTTTATTACTAATACTAGTCACTGGTTTCCATGACCAGCGTTGAATTGTTGTCTCCTTGATACCGCTGGAGATGATGGCTGCTAAGATTCTTTCACTCATAAATATTACTAACTGTAACTGTTTATTATCTGTCACATTTCACTGTTAATAACCGTTTACTGTTAAATTACGACCCCAATTTTCCTCGATCGTGACCTATTGTGAGATACTAATTGATGTGATGTATATTACATAAACTTTGATACACGTATTCAATACACCAGCATCGAATACCACCTCGTGTAATTTTCATTTCTTGAGAGCATAACAAAATGATACTTTCTTTTGACAGGCAGTTAACATACACTTCATTGATGAGAGTAACATATGAACGTACCCAGCTCATGCCTTTGAACCATTTGGTGTGAGATGCTACCATTTCATAAAGGTTTAATAAACGACGTCTTAAACATTCCCTACAGGGAGTAAATTGATACCTTAGAGGATTCTGCAATCAGGGCAATGTAATGCCACCTGCGTGTTTCTCGCTTAACCCGCACATCCTCTGACAATTTAATGAGGTCGCTTCCACGGTCACTTACAGACATGTTAATGATTCAACTGCCTTCTTGTATAGAGTATAACTTGTAATTATCACTAAAGAAAGTAATGGTTGATAGCTTGAAATCCAACCAACACCGATCGTGTTGTTAAGACGATGTGCCAGGTTACACATTGTGACAACGTCCAAGGACACACGTGGATACGTTAATAATTCAGCTGCTTTAATGTTTACAGTACAATCTGCATTTCTAAGCAAAGAAACTAATGGTTGAAACGATCTTATCAATAATATGTGCCAGGTCACATATTGTGACTACGTCCATGAACACATCTAGACATAATGGCTCAACTACTTACACGTATAGAGTCTTATGTTTAATTCTCACCAAAGAAACTAATGGTTGATATCATGAAGACCGACCATCATTAATGGTCTTGTTGATACGATCTGCCAGGTCACACATTCCAAACTTGTTAATGGTTCAGTTACTGCACGTATGGAGTGTGAGTGAATGTTCCCTTAACAAGTCAATACATTGATTACACAACAGTCTCGTTTCCTGCTGACTGGGTTTCGTCTTATTACGCAACTTCGTACAATAACCAGTCCAGAATTTTGAGACCAATTCATTCAACTGGATACATAAATATTAATCAGTATTATTTGAAACATCTGAGCACTAGTGTATTGCAACACTACGCTCCTTCTAATCCTTGCAAACACGTCGTGCAGCGTGCTCTGTCGTACAGCCAGCTCTGACAAACGGAAATCTGGATATCGTGGAAATCTCAAAACGAGGCTCTGCCGTTAGAAATGTTTGGCGGTCTGGTACGGACTTGATATTATATCAATCACATTGTGCATTGCAAAACTGCATTGAATAAGCGCAACAACCACATAATACGTGTAACCAGTGAGCCAGATGAATTGTGAATCATTTTACGACCTCATCAAACAGGGGCAGTCTGTGACGTCTTAGTTAAGGTCATGCTGCCTACACCTCGCCATGAAATATAGAAATACGATGTTATTAAAGTTTAAAATTAAACATTACTTAAAAACACCATTTTCGTATGAAACAAGGAATTGGAATTCAGTGTAACCATAGTTGTTTGTGGTGTGTCTTTTCACTTTCACACGAGAAAATTCGGATCGGTTGAAAAGTAGGTCATTGTCTGAATAGGTTAATGAGACTCATGTTTCGGTTTGAGAACATTACTATTGGTATTCTCTACCAAGTGAGTGAGTGAGTAATATGGTTTTAGCAATATTCCAGCAATATCACGGCTGGGGACACCGGAAATGGGCTTTACACATATTGCCCATGTGAGGAATCGAACCCGAGTCTTCTGCGTGACGAGCGAACTCTTTAACCATTAGGCTACCTCTTCGCCTCCTCTTCAAAGAAAGGAATGGTTGACTCCTTCAAGGTCACACATTGCGACCATATCGTCATTTACAACGAGGACAAGTATCTCTCGTGTGTTCCCATTGTGACGTGAAACCCTATAAATTAATATATGAGATTCATACCTCACATCCACTATTGCATAGCTACATTGTGTGTAATCTGATGTCCGTTGTGTTGCCCATAATATTAATCACAGGTTTGTCTGGTTGAGACGCGAATATCTGCAACCGTAATGTAGCTGGAACACTTCTGAATGCGGCACTTTAACGAACAAAGAAAGACACAAACAAATGAACAAAAGAACGAAAATCGATGTTGCAGTTGTCAACAACTCCGAAACACCATATCAAGGTCATTAAACGTATATGTCATTATATTAGATTTGCCCTATTGTATTGGCAATATTAAGCTGATGGATGACGAACAAATTAATCTAATTATGAATCACCATTCATTTCACAAAGCTATTATTAATGATCATGCAGCTTTGAAGAAGATAGTTCCTCGGAAATATAATGTATTTTAATTAAAATGTTGTAAATTTGTTGTGTGCCTTGTTTCTATTTACGGTCATGAGTTCGTGCACTAAAACTGTATTATCACTGAAGCTCTCCCGTTTATATAAATGCCGTAATATATTTACAGATCGATTCTTTCTAATGACAATGATTTAACTATTCGAAAGTCATCACCTGAAGGAATATATTTGCTTCTGAGGAACCATTAAACACCATTAACTTAATCATCGGACTAATTGTGTTCATGTGCTGGATGGGATGCAAAATAACTGTTTTAGAATGTCAAGTTATTTTACTTCATTTTAATTATGCTAACAAGTTCATACGAAGAGCAAGATCTTTAGCAATGTAGTAAATCGTTGTGTTGCTGAAAACTAAAAATTAGTTAGATTCATACTCTGAACCCCTTCCCATTTTTCAAGTATGTTTTGAAATAATTACCTCTACTACACATCTTTTTGGACACTTTGGTAAGGGCTGTGCATCTACAATGGCACGCTGTGTGTTCCACAACTTGCTTAACTATTTATTTACACATATGACTCGAAACGTGGCAAAATCGAAAAGTGAGATTATGTTCTAAACTTAAATTCAGGTATATGGTAATTGGCAGTCACATC
The DNA here is from genome assembly GCF_003918875.1 of Haliotis rubra. NCBI lineage: Eukaryota > Metazoa > Mollusca > Gastropoda > Lepetellida > Haliotidae > Haliotis > Haliotis rubra. Next base: position 237,133 of record NW_025765159.1, on the reverse strand, counting down.
AGTTTCATTCGTAAATCTATACATTAAAATGCCAACAATCATTCCATGACAATGTTTGATGGATGACTTCAACTTTCCAATAGTAAGTTGCACTTTCTTATTTATGTCGAGCAGTATGTCTAGTCGAAATTGTCAAAACGTTTGAGGTAATCTGTGTGACGAGTAAATGTGAATCAGTGTGATGAGTTAATGTGAATCAGTGTGATGAGTTAATGTGAATCAGTGTGATGAGTTGATGTGAATCAGTGTGATGAGTTAATGTGAATCAGTGTGATGAGTTGATGTGAATCAGTGTGATGAGTTGATGTGAATCAGTGTGATGAGTTGACGTGAATCAGTGTGATGAGTTGATGTGAATCAGTGTGATGTGATGAGTTGATGAGGTAATGTGAATCAGTGATGAGTTGATGTGATATGTAAATGTGAATCAGTGTGATGAATCAGTGATGAGATGTGAATCAGTGTGATGAGTTGTTAATGTGAATCAGTTCAATGTGAATGTGATGAGTTGATGTGAATCATGTGAATCAGTGTGATGAGTTAATGTGAATCAGTGTGTGATGAGTGATGAATCATGTGAGAATGAATCAGTGTGATGAGTTGATGTGAATCATGTGAATCAGTGTGATGAGTTGATGTGAATCAGTGTGATGAGTTGATGTGAATCAGTGTGATGAGTTGATGTGAATCAGTGTGATGAATCAGTTGATGTGAATCAGTGTGATGAGTTGATGTGAATCAGTGTGATGAGTTGATGTGAATCAGTGTGATGAGTTGATGTGAATCAGTGTGATGAGTTGATGTGAATCAGTGTGATGAGTTGATGTGAATCAGTGTGATGAGTTGATGTGAATCAGTGTGATGAGTTGATGTGAATCAGTGTGATGAGTTGATGTGAATCAGTGTGATGAGTTGATGTGAATCAGTGTGATGAGTTGATGTGAATCAGTGTGATGAGTTGATGTGAATCAGTGTGATGAGTTGATGTGAATCAGTGTGATGAGTTGATGTGAATCAGTGTGATGAGTTGATGTGAATCAGTGTGATGAGTTGATGTGAATCAGTGTGATGAGTTAATGAATCAGTGTGATGAGTTGATATGAATCAATGTGATGAGTTGATGTGAATCAGTGTGATGAGTTGATGTTGTGTGATGATTGAATCGTGTGATGAGTTGAGTGAATCAGTGTGATCTAACGTGAAAGCCTGAGATGAATCCAGTGTGATGAGTTGATGTGAAGTGATGTGAGAGTTAATGTGAATGAGTTGATGTGCATGAGTTGATGTGAATTAGTGTGATGAGTGAAATGTGAATCAGTGTGATGAGTTGATGTGAATGAATCCCAGTGTGATGAGTTGATGTGAATCAGTGTGATGAGTTGATGTGAATCAGTGTGATGAGTTGATGTGAATGATGAGTTGTGTGATGAGCTGATGTGAATCAGTGTGATGAGTTGATGTGAATCAGTGCAGTGTGATGAGTTGATGTGAATCAGTGTGATGAGTTGATGTGAATCAGTGTAATGAGTTGATGTGAATCATGTGAATCAGTGTGATGAGTTGATGTGAATCAGTGTGATGAGTTGATGTGAATCAGTGTGATGGGTGAATGTGAATCAGTGTGATGAGTTGATGTGAATCAGTGTGATGAGTTGATGTGAATCAGTGTGATGAGTTGATGTGAATCAGTGTGATGAGTTGATGTGAATCAGTGTGATGAGTTGATGTGAATCAGTGTGATGAGTTGATGTGAATCAATGTGATGAGTTGATGTGAATCAGTGTGATGAGTTGATGTGAATCAGTGTGATGAGTTGATGTGAATCAGTGTGATGAGTTGATGTGAATCAGTGTGATGAGTTGTGAATCAGTGTGATGAGCCAATGAGCTTGCTGTCCCATTGCTCTATCTAACGAAGCCTAGGAACGTAAGCATGAGTTTGAGAAAAACAGAATGTTAGGTTATACAAAATCCGAACAAAAAAGGCCAAATATGGTTTATGTCAGAGAAAAAAGAATGTTAGGTTATGATATATCTGAACAAAAACAACAAATATGGTTCATGTCAGAGTAAATTCCCAGTGAGTGAACTCACCTCATACATGTAGACTTAAATGTCAAAATGTGAACTCGTTGATTAGCCGACAGTTTAGCCTGTTTCGGATGTCCCCTGTCGTGATATGGCTGGATTTATTGCATTTAGCGAAATAAAATGCATCGTACACACTCACTTACACAGACATTGTCTCTTTTCGACAAGATGTGATTAACTGCTTCATGAAAGAGTATTATATTCCATGATCTGGACAGAAAACTCTATCCCCTCATAAATACTCCATTACGTTGTACGCCAAATTTAACTCACCGATCCCCACAGAAGAATCCCTGTAATCATATCATTTAGCTCTATTCAAGTAGAAGTGACTTACTGCCTCACGAAAGAATATTATTCTTTATGAACTCCACAGAATTTGTTTGCCCATGAAGACCTTTATATGTATCACGGCAGAACAGACTGATCTAGAAAGGACGTGAATGTTTCATTGGAATAAATGACAAATATTGTCTCGGAACTAAAACCCTTCGGCGAAAGGTTGACCTTACGTTGTATGAGCGTGCCGCATCCGATGGGTAATGTTACCTGCAATTTCCAGAGGTCTATGAGCAGATGCAGCGCTGATCTGGAGGCCGTCTGTGACTTATCATTGTCCACAACGAGCGACGGGTGCTCTTTACAACGTTAACTGTGCGTGCAGCTCGAGCGGGAATCATGTTACGATGGGGCTGTAGTTTTACTATCGCAATACTCTCAGCACGTCTACCATCACGCAATAGACAGACCGAAAACGATTTCAGTTAATGTGGTTAAAGATGTGTGTGTTTGGCAGTGGTAGTGTTTACGTGTGTGTATCTCCAGACTGTCTCTCTTATCAACGGGCTCAGCTTGCCAAGTTTGGGTAAGTCGTAGCTCAGGTGTCTGAGGCGTAAAAATCTGCAGTGCAGAATTGAGTGCCTTGGCCATATCAGGATACGCTGATTTTTCGTTCGTAGCCTTGCAGACTCCCAGTTAGTTTGGTTTTTCTGTAAACTGAGGAAGCGGAAATATTGTTTAGCGGCCTTACTCATCCATTCTCTGTCTCCGTCTTACTGTCTGTCTTTCTTCTGCGCTCTCCCTCTCTCCACCTCTACCCCCCTCTGTCTGTCCCTCTCTCACACATCCTCCTCTTCTTCTCACTGTGTGTCCTCTCTCTGTGTCTACACCTCCCTCTCTCTTCTCTCCCGCGTTCTCTCTCCTTTCACTCTCTGTTTATCCCCCCTCTCACACACCCTATTCTCTATCCACCCTACGTCTATCCTATCTCAGTCTCTCTTCCGCAACTCTCACTCGACCTCTCTCAATGTCTCAATCTCAACTTCTCTCAAGAAATACCTGGAATACTTGGGATCTACTTAACCAAGGTGTTATTATATCAATCCCCATTAACTGACACTTGCGACATATGACATGCTTTAACAACAGAAAAGGACATATACTGACCGCAACAGTTTCAACTCGGTTCAGACAGCTGACAGCAACAGTTTCAACTCGGTTCAGACAGCCGACTGCAACAGTTTCAACTCGGTTCAGACAGCTAACTGCAACAGTTTCAACTCGGTTCAAACAGCTGGATTGCAACAGTTGCAACTCGGTTTCAACAGCAACAGGTTCAGACAGCTGACAGCAACAGTTGCAACTCGGTTCAGACAGCTGACTGCAAGTTTCAACTCGGTTCAGACATCTGACAGCAATAGTTGCGACTCGGTTCAGACAGCTGACTGCAACAGTTTCAACTCGGTTCAGACAGCTGACAGCAACAGTTTCAACCCGGTTCAGACAGCTGACTGCAAGTTTCAACTCGGTTCAGACAGCTGACCGCAACAGTTTCAACCCATTTCAGACAGCTGACAGCAACAGTTTCAACTCGGTTCAGACAGCTGACAGCAACAGTTTCAACTCGGTTCAGACAGGTGACAGCAACAGTTTGAAGTTGACTGCAACAGTTTCAACCCATTTACCAGAGACAGCTGACAGGTTGCAACTCGGTTCAGACAGCTGACTGCAACAGTTTCAACTCGGTTCAGACAGCTGACAGCAACAGTTTCAACTCGGTTCAGACAGCTGACTGCAACAGTTTCAACTCGGTTCAGACAGCTGACTGCAACAGTTTCAACTCGGTTCAGACAGCTGACAGCAACAGTTTCAACTCGGTTCAGACAGCTGACTGCAACAGTTTCAACCCATTTCAGAAGTTTCAACTCGGTTCAGACAGCTGACAGCAACAGTTTCAACTCGGTTCAAACAGCTGACAGCAACAGTTTCAACTCGGTTCAGACAGCTGACTGACAACCAGACTAAAATCGCGACGCAAATGGACCAGGGCTCTACTTCGTTGTCCAGTACCATACTGAGAGTGTCAGTTGTCTCGTGCAATGGAGGTGATACAGCAACGAATGACATATGACTTCCTTACACCACTGACCCGTGAACATTCGCTTTAGAACTGGTTTCCAATAACCCATGCTTGTAGTAAAAGGCAACTAACGGGATCGGGTGGTCAGGCTCGCTGACTTGGTTGACACATGTCATTCGTATCCCAATTGTGTAGATCGATGCTCATGCTGTTAATCACTGGATTGTCTGGTCCAGACTCGATTATGTATACAGACCGCCGCCATATAGCTGGATCATTGCTGAGTGCGGCGTTAAACAACAAACCAACCAACTCATCCTTACACTACTACTGTTTCTGTCCGAGTGACCATCAATATTTGATAGTGATTTGATTCACAAGCACAGGAGTTTTGTTCGGAATCGCACAATGGTGTCTGCATTTTGCGGAAATTCCGTATGGCTTTGGGAAGAGATTCGTCAATGTTTTAGCGTAGCGATGCAATCGTTAGTGTTTTATAAAAATGTTTTTATTTGTATTGCCATTCAGGGTACAAGAACAGCAGGTACTGGCATGATACATCACGAAACTACACAATGAATGATCAGTATTGCTGTGTTTGCAAATGTTTTGTGTTGACAAAATATACATACACTCTAGGAATGAATAATTAGTGCTTTACGCCGAATCAGTGATATTACAGCTATCCGCGGTGAACATACACTCTAAGATTCCAAGAGCAATGTCTTTATCTTGTGTACAAAGAAATGAAGAAATTGCACTCACTGAGATCAAAATACTAAGGACTCCCAACAATGATTCATTACTCACATGGTGAGACATAATAACCAGTGTCTTATATATCATGTTTATATCATCACATATCACTTTTGCCTGGCAACCATTGTTTCTGTATTTCGTCGTCTGTGACGTCATTAAACAATTGAACGTGACGTCAATGAAGAGGGCCGTCACACTTGCTCACCGTATTTTACTGCACAATTGTATATGAAAATATAGATAATAAAGAAATTATTACACTCGAGCAAGTGTGTCATATGATTAGGAAATTCGTGCAAAACTATGTATTGCCCTCGCCCTCGCTCGGGCAATGCAAAATTTCACACTCGTTTTGTATGTCGTATAACACTTGCTCGTGTTATAATTTGTATATATTCAACAGAAATGTCACTGATTCCAAATTATAGCTTTTGGATATATGTGTTCCATCCTTCTGACGTGATCGGCAGACTGTTTCACAAAAAAATACTTTTAACATTTTCTTTTTTGTCCAAAACCAAGCTTTGTTGGTTTCTTTGCTCCTGTTGTGACTTTTAACTGCAACGAAGATTCTTCGACATTTTTCCAAAGGTTAATCGCTTGCAGGAAACAACTACAAGTAGAAAATGACGGCTACAATGCTATATTTCTTTAGGGGCTAACGACAGAAAATTGATTCTAAGCTTTTAAAAATAACACTAATTTAATACTTTTTGGCGACGAAGTGATCTTTGCTTCAAATGTCACAACATGCACCATCCGCTCGAAGAAGCCACAGCAATTTACCCACAACGTCTGAGGCACAAAAAGTCGACGGTGTTGCAGTAATTACTCCTGGAAGAAGCAGTTATTTCACTTCAATCTTTTTCAATTACGACATCTCGACGAAGCGCGGTAGTCCAGGTGTAAGAATCATTTCCTCCCGTGCTAGGTTTGGCCGTCAATTTGACTTAATGCAATCCGCCCGACACTTAAATGTGATGCAAATAAATTATTTACATTTTCTTTGAACAATTGAGGCGACCAGGGGGGAAAAATGTAGGACACTAATGAAATCAGCTGTCGAGGGTACAATACTTAGACCAATAGAATTTGGATTTGGCAAGGAATTCCTAATGGGTTTTAGTTCAGAACGAATCAACAAAATTGAACTTCCCTAGGTCAAAAGTTCAGACATACCTAAATTTGGGCAAGCAAGACCCAGTTGAGAATCGTGTTCGTTTTTGTACAGGAAAAATGAAATATTTTGAATGTTAGGAATTTTACAACTACAATATTTGAAGGTAGTAAGTGGTTGGCAGCATAAAAATATTGTGAACGCTGTCGTAAAAGTTTCAACATCTTGAGTGAAGAGGATAATTTGACCCCCCAAAATCAATTACAATATCAAGCTAGATAAGAAACTGAATGAGTGAGTAAGTGAGTGAGTGAGTATAGTTTTTATGCCGCGCTTTAAGCAATATTCCAGCAATATCACTGCGGGGGGACACCAGAAATGCGCTTCACACATTGTACCCATGTGCGTTATCGAACCCGTATCTCCGGCGTGACGAGCGAACGCTTTAACCACTAGGGTACCCCATCGCCCCAGAACCAGAGGAAGATATTGAATAAAAGGTAGGGTCTTAATTTGGCGAACATGCATACATCTGACTGACGAACTCTCACACAGAGACGCAAGCCCCTGCATACGCACACAAATGCACCCGCACTTACACACGCATACACGCACGCACGCACACACACACTCATACATATGCACTCACATGGAAATGGAACATATTCAAGCATTCCTTAAGGTCTCTGACTATCCAGCAGCCAGACAGATATCTTGACAAGTGTGTCTGTACATTTCATAATTCAATATCTTTATATCATTTTACTACATATGGATAATTATTCCAGTTTACCGTGGCTCTGTTTTCTCTTTCTGAAGGCAGTAAGCTCGGTTAGCCTCCCGAAGTGCTTGTTCCACCGGAGAACAACTCGATTATCTATCGTTGAAGGCGACCACTAGTAATCATTCTTCTTACCGAGTGCTGATCAATCTCTCATTTTCTCATTTCATCCTTCTATTCATATTTTTAAAGATTTATAGTTGTGTTTGACATTCCAGGAAGGACTGCATTCATTGAGCTTCACTCTGAATGCTTTAAAACTTAATAACACGATCATGGAACGATTAACCGATTGAGACTTTTGAAAACAGGTTGTGCTTCATCCCTTGAATAGGTTTGCAAAATCGTTTCCAATTATGCATCGTAAGAGTAGTTGAGTAATGGAGTAGTCCAGTGGTGAAAGTGTTCGCCTCTCCGAAAGTCCCGGTTTTATTCTCAACAGTGTATGTTGTGATTCCCATTTTTGATATCCGTCGATTGTGAGGTGAGGTGGAATGGGGTTTACCGTCGTACTTAAGAATGGTTCGCTCATATGACGACGTGCATGCGTGTGTATGTTTGGCTGCTTGTACTAGCCCAGAATTAAACTGGTTTTATAGTGCTTGCTCACTGAAATACCATGCCGCAGTTAAGGATGAATACCCCACTCAGACACATTATACTGACTCCGAGCCGACCAGTCCTTGTTAAACCCATTAATGTCGAGCGCCAGGCAGGGACCAACAAGTACCATATTTTAACTTTAAACAGGAGAGTCGCAAAGCTTACTGCTGTGTCACCCTGTATTGACCTGAACGGCTGCACGCCACATCCTGCCCATGGAAGCAATACGTCTGTCGTTGTCAACATCTGAAATGGCAGCCCATTTGTCCGGAAGTGATCGTCGTAATTGCTACAGATCCTGTGGCCGTGGTCGACGTTGACGTAAACGTAGCTCATCACACCGATGCTCAATTGTGCTCCGTCCGGTGAACGAGACGGCCGCGGAAGTACGGTTATGTTCTGAACTTGCAGGAAATCAGTTCAGATTCGTTCAGTGACGGGACGAGCTTTGTCATGTTGAAAATGGCGTTTGGTACTTCAAGTCGGAAGAGCACAATCATGTGGGATCTCGTCACGATAAGCTGCCGTTGGTATGAGCAATATCTGTTTCCCCGATAAGAGAGGGCTTCAAACCGATCGTCAGACAGGAACAAACAAGTACCATATTTTAACGTCTTTTGGTCTAACCACGTCATCACGGAGACGGCCCCTGACGATGTGTTCGAATCCGTAATGGTTATGAGGAGGAATGATAGAACATAACAGGGATATCATCGATATTATAGGATATTTGACATTTAAGAATGAGTGAGGGATGGTTTTATGTTTTATGCCGCTTTTAGCAATATTCCAGCAATATCACGGCGGAGAACACTAGAAATGGGCTTCACACATTGTACTCATGTGGGGAATCGACCCGGGTCATCGGCATGACGAGCGGACGCTTTAACCACTGGGCTACCCCACCGCCCCTTTAAGTGAGTGAATGAGTTTACCATTTTGGTAAAACCAACAAAGACAGTCAATCCCAGAACCACAATCGGGTTAAAACCTGTTAACAATAGGGTTCTAACGAGCCAAAAGGACGCAAACCAGCACAAACCAGTCACCTATATGACTGGGCCACCGTGTCCCGAGAACCACGAAGATGGTAAGGCACTATGACTTGTACATCATGAGAAAACATTGGACAACCTGTTGAACTTACTCTTGATTACAATTGATCCTTAACGTGGTATGAATTGATCATTAATTAAAGATAGCCCGTTTATGGTAAATATCCTCAAACTGCTTTCACGAACAGGTTAAATGACATCATCGTCTGGCTTTTGAAGGGCACAGGAAAATCAGAATCATGGAATTACTAATGGTGATATTGCATAACCAAATCTCAGTTCCCTCGACAGATTCATGTGAAGCATCCAGCAATTGCTACGTTAAATGAAGACTTAATCAATAAACGATACATATATGATGCTTCGTAAATAATTCATGAGTCAAATGAGGCCAGACTTGTTTGTGAATCACAGACTCGGGGTTTCAGAAGGGGAAGATAGATCATCCCCAATGTCAAACCTAGTCCTGGATATTGCTGTGCTACCTGATTTATGTAAAGTCAGATTACCATTAGTCTGATACATGCATGATATTCGCGAGCTGATTATTAGTGAGTGAGTGAGTATGGGTTTACGCCGTTTTTAGCAATATTCCAGCAATATCACGGCGGGGGACACCAGAAATGGGCTTCACACATTGTACCCATGTGGAGAATCGAACCCGGGTCTTCGGCGTGACGAGCCAACGCTTTAACCATTAGGCTACCCCACCGCCCCAGCTGATTATCAACATCATCTACATGTTTGCCTTCGACTGTTTTTCACAATCCAGGAATGAGGGTTTAGTTGGTTGGTTGGCTGGCTGGCTGTTGTTTAACGCCGCACACAGCAATATTCCACCTATACGGCGGCGGTCTGTAAATACAATCCGGTGAATAACAGCATGAGCATCGATCTACAAATTGGGATACGATGACATGTGCCAACCAAATCAGCGAGCCTGACCACCCGACCACGTTAGTCGCCTCTTACGACAAGCATGGGTTGCTGAAGATCAATTCTTACCCAGATCTTCACGGGTTATGTGGGTTTAGTACGCATAAATGTACAGAATGAGCGCAAAATTCACAATAATATTCGCTTTCCTGAAGTCTTGGCAGTATGAACATGATGTTTATTAATTCTTACAGTGAAGTCGACTTCACCATTTAATACTTTATAAGGTGGTTGTGTTTCCCAAAATTAAGCAAACTTGAAATTACGGATTGCACCTAACATCAACCACTAATTGCGTGGTCCAGACTTGATTACTCAAATGTTAGTGTAATGCAGCTGGAATATTGTTGCCGTAACTTCATTTGATACATGCATCCATGCATGATACATACATCATAGACAGCTGCACTTGCATCTGTGACATGACTAGCTATTTCATCAAAAACAGTTTCTTTTCTTCGGCACCATGAAATCATGTTTAGTTCATTTCTTTTGTAAAAAGTACAACGTTGTACCGCGTTTATTTTTACGATATTTAAATGTTCTGTGTCTATACCAACTGGATAAACTCATTGAGGTAACCGTTCAGCGTGTTTGACAAGACGCTTTTGCTATCGCTGACTGTCATGAAATACGTGGCGTCAGTACCAGATGTATAATTACTGGTTAGAAACAAAGGTTCGATTCAAAGTAAATCTTTAGAATATACACTGAATTAAAAAACCTATGTTTTAATTACAAACGGCAACTATTCTTTTCTTTACTAAAACAAGACCCGTGAAGATCCGGGGTAGAATAGGTCTTCAGCAACCCATGCGTGCCACAAAAGGCGACTATGCTTGTCGTAAGAGGCGACTAACGGGATCGGGTGGTCAAGCTAGCTGACTTGGTTGACACATGTCATCGGTTCCCAATTGCGCAGATCGATGCTCATGCTGTTGATCACTGGATTGTCTGCTCCAGACTCGATTATTTCCAGACCGCCGCCATATATCTGGAATATTGCTGAGTGCGGTGTAAAACTCACTCACTCACTAAAACAATTAACAGCGACTAAAAAAACCTCAGCGTAATAACCAATTCTTGTTAAAACCAAATTCCATTGCAGGAATCCGAATATATCATGACCATGTTGCTCTGAATCTTTATGAAATAGCGATGACACCAGGTGTTCCGGAACAGGTGTCCATGTCATTCATTAATTATGCAAACTTTGAGCAATGTTGTGAACGTATGGAACAAGTGAAAAGTCATCCATTCACAAAGATACTGATGAAAGGAAGAAGCACCATGAGTTTAGCTTAGTTTTACGCCGCACTCGGCAATATTCCAGCTATATGGCGGCGGTAGGAAGCACCATGAAGTTGGAGCAGAGAATTGAGACCTGCTCTGTATGTAATTATACACTTCACAAAACAGTTGCAGGGACGTGCTACAACACATCGGTTGTTGCATCCGATTAGTGTAACACACTTGATAAGGTCAATGCGCTCCATCAGTGAACATCTCATTGGGTTAAAATGGGAGATGATGGCATTTAGTGATTTGCCAGACGCTTGATCCAGCTGATCTCAATTCAATAAAGGAAGTCCTAAAACGTGGACTGTTCAGTCAGCATATGATCCGTCTCAGGGTTCCTAGACCACATTCTACCTTGATCCCATGGCCATGCTTGCATTATTCATAGGCCGGTGACTCTTTAGGGTTAATCGGCACTGAACCACGTCATGAAAGGCGTCATCAGCTCCACCGGCAGCACCTGCGATAGTCATCGGCAACGTTCTTAACACCAAATAGTACGTTCTTATTGCTCGTATAGAACATTTATTGTGGTCTGTTAATAAATCTTGTCATTTCACGTTTGACCTGATCGGTGACTCAGTTCCATCAAACCTGGATCCTGGATCCTGGATTAGAGTACGCCCGTATCTTTGTCTTGCGAGCAACTAAGCTGATCAGGTTGTAAGGATCTTAACGTGGTCGATTGTATAACTACCCTGAGTGTCACTTTGTTTAGAATGTCAATCAGAGGTTTATGTGCTCCAGACTGGATGATTACATGCCTCGGAGGTATTTATGATTCTCTTTCTAATATTACTATTACTGTTGATTAAATACATTCTAAAACGCATCCACACAGTAAATGCCATATTGCACGTGTAAATGCCATATTTCACGTGTACGCTCTGTGATGAAGACGTTCTCTCTGTACTCTATGTTTTATACGCAGATGTTGATAACAGAAACAGATTGAAATTTTTAAAAAGTTCACCATGTGTTACCATGCTGGGAAGCACTATCCTGTCTATCCATCCATCCTTCTAACTTGTACGTAAGGTACATTGCATTACACAAGCGTAGTGCCATTCGTTTATCCAACCACAAGTAAACAACAACTATCTATACTTCATTTGTAATGGCGCTGGGCTGATGACGTTCAACTTGTAATTCATTTTGTTACCATTTCATGGCACTGGAACCAGTGGTGCACAGTTTGTCACTGAAAGATAAAAACAAGCGACTCTTAAATCAGAAGAAAGACCTGCCTTCATGTATTTAAATACAGAAAATACAATTAAAGCACGTCTTTTACCTTCTTTAAAACAAAAAGTTTGAGTAATACAGATGTTAAGAATTTTCATTTGATTTGAGAAGACAGGTCAGTGATTGTCTGGAACATCCCACGATTGATGTCCGGACCAAAATGTATTTGTTTTCAATGACATTTCCAGCCGTATAAAACACCTACTTGCGTTTGAACTATATTACATATTCAGATTCGGTCCATCAATCAAGCTTAATGGCATTGTAACGAAATCCAGAGGATTCTAATTTCTTAGCACACGTAGAGGTTCAACTTAAGATTAATTTTCCTTCTTCTTCACTACGCGACAGAAATTGAATACTCGACCTCACTTGTCTGAGGTCACTCAATTCTTGTTGAAAAAAATGTAGCCTAATTTGTTACTTGAGGCGTAAGAGATATACTACCCTTTGCTAATTTCTTGTCCGCTGAAAGAGATTGCTTCCTTTACTGATCCACGATTTAAAAGACCATCACAGATTTCAATTTCCTTCAGGCTTTAGGGATGAGCAGATGTGAGAGAATGTGGCCTCCGCAATAAGTTACGTTACATGCAGATTGACCTCCTCCAGATTAAACGGTAACGTTTTGCTCAGTTCCCAAAATAAAAGCACTGGGGAGCCAAGGTTCTTTTAACATATCTATATCAAAGGAAGGGTTACAAAGCTTTCAATGAACAAAGTATTTGGAAGAACAGGTTCTCCCAGATCCATGGGGTATATGCCTAATTTCATATGCACATGTGTCAGTGATCTATAGAATCATAATGTTAATAAAAAAAGAAAGTATTACTGCGGGTCTGTGGTATGTTGTGACCATGACGTCACCGAAACTGCATTGACTTGAACCATGACGTTTTACGACATCGACAATATTAATGTCGAACGTTTCAAAACTGGTCTGTATAATGACTTTATATGCGTTTCAGTCCTGGGAGTATTTGTGTTATAAATGTTTAGTTTTTTTAAATCTGGCTAAATTGCTTTAACTATTTAATGGATCTTCTAAACGGGTCTTCATTGAAACTGCTGGCGCATTCTCATTGCATCCAATTTTCTATAACGCTCTAAAGGAAGATATGTTTTTACATATTCTACACGTTTATGCATTACAGTAATGCGTTGGGCTTATTTTCCCATTAAAAACACAAAATGCTTTAGATCACTTAACGTCAGACATCAAACCAAAATGTTTGCGTGTAACATTATTGACGAAATCCACAAATGTGTATAGATGAATGTTTTGAAGAAATTTATTACGAGACAGTGAATCTAAGGCTATTTCCGTCTTTAATTACAGTGTAAATTGACGTTCGTTGTGGCTTACATCCGCTGAAACCCATCTTTTGAATTTCATTTAAAATCTTCCGTACGATTTACATAACCAAAACTACTGAATCGTCCGTATGCATGGATAGCGCGTTTCGGAAATCAATTTCACCACATCAAAGAACTGCATGTGTACATTACTGAACAACGACGTTGTACATTACCAGACAGAGAATAACACTTCCAGCATTTTATGATTATCCTGGATTTGTTTTATATGATGTGATTACTCCGATTACAATACGTCCATGTTATTACGTGGGACATTGCTTGCGTCTTGTCCTTGATCATATTGCCCACGAGGTAGTATTTCAAAGTTAATTTTCAACATGTAAAATATTTTCAAAAATAACACCAACCAACGCTCCTTCGTGGAATTGCTTTAACAACGTTGGGGAATTAGAGGATCACCAATGCGACAATTCCGGAAAGAATTTTAATAAAAGTTAGTCATAGTGTCTTCCATGATCCGCGGCAATGGTTTCTACCCAGCGGTGGTTAATTCTGATAACTTGGCGTTAGAAACCTTGCATCTATCCACAAAGGAGAGGAATTCCCAGACAACTTACAATCATTGCATCCAGACGTGTAGTGAACTACTAAGGTTTCCAACACGGTGGGCAATGTTATTTGTGCTTTGTTTGTCGTCGAACACACGTCAGAATAACTGTCTGGTTTACAAAGTTGAATGATCAAACAAGATCATGTCGCGGAAAGTTGATGGGTGAAAATCGAAGCTTTCATGTTTTTATACACAGCTAGTATTAATGGTTATCTATTGATATCGGGTCTCCATCTTTTGGAAAGATTACCCCAGAACGCCTGTTTTGTTTCGTTCACTTTTATATTCCCAGGCTTTTGAAAGATGCCTTGCTCAAGTGTGGGACTGGCCCTTGTGAGTCGTTAGTGGTCCTGTGATCGAAATTTGAAGTGGCTTACATTCTAATCAAGAGGTACGAGGGGCGGTTGAAATGTTCTGAGCCTGACAATGATGGGGCTGAGTTGATGACTATTTTTTGGGCTATGTGTTGTGAGTTGTCGATCACATCATGTATTTTATAAACATTGCCCTAATTGGTGGTAGTTGAATGTCTTCCTGGTCTTGGATCATCTTCGAGGCTCTTTTTATCCTCTTGCTTTCGTCCTCACAGAGGTAAAGGAAGGAACGTCATCCCCTGGACTTGACACCAGGTCCGACTGGATTGCATTATGCGTTAACCTCTTCAGATGACACCTCTTCGTGAGAGCGCTGTGGCCAATTGTTGTCTCTTTAGATCAACAGAGAATACCTCGATATTTTCAGAAATGTGCCCAGTCGTGTATTTGATTCAAATGCAGGCTGAAAGCATGGGAAATGCTGCGCGGAATACCCGCAAACTACTTTTTCCGTGCAGCCCTCGAAGTTTAGCCCGGAACGTATCAACCTCAACTTCGAAGTTTGGCTCAAATACCTAGAAAGTTTCAACCATAATTTCGAAATTTGGTACAGAACGTTACAAAAACCACTTCAAACTTAGACGAAGATCATTTAACTACTATTCCCAAATGGCATTGTGTAATCATCCTTTCGAAGTTGGGCCCCGAACGTTCCAACAATCAGTAATTTAACACAGTTAATGGTGCCTCGTATCAATATTCCAACAGTCTACCACTTGATAAGTATCCTTATCCACCTTACTGGCGTATTATTCAATCCCAATGCTTTGTACCGTTAAAAATGGATTATTCTAACTGAAACGCGTCTTACCAACTTGCAATAATATTGCATATCAAACACGTATTACCAAACCCAAATCCGGTATTAATAGGGACCATGTATGCTAATTGAAAAGAGTACCCAAATGAATGTTAGTCGTGCGACGGTTATTCCATGAATACCAGATGATTGAGACGGCAAAAGGGACCTGCATGGCTGCTTTATGTCGGTCAAACCTAACAAAGTTATTTCATCAATGGCCCACTTACTCCAGAATATATTTATATAATTACCAGAACTGCATTTTAGCTTTTTCATACGATATGAATACAGAATGGAACAAATATCAATGCAGGAATATTTTTCCAACTACAAAACCCCATATGTTATTTTTGTTCGTAATCTGAGTGAGACTATTGACATTTGTTACTTCAAAGTTAATGGTATCGTATAAATACACCTAGAGCTGTACACGATCAACACAGAGTAAATTTGCTCAGATAAAACATAGTGCGATAGTTTTGCTTAATATTTGTTCGCTTAAAACCTTCCATCCAACTTACTCCCTGCTGAATGGTCGTGTATTCACCAAAGATACGCTGAGGTAATGATAACAGGGCCCTTATATCGGCAGTCTGAAAAATACATGATGTTTGGTAAAGAAGGCAATTAACCCGGCATGAGTTGCTTCCCTTTATTTCTTCCCCAACACAACCGTTGACGGTTCAAATAACATACTGAGGCGACAGACTTCCAGTCCCTAACTTGAAACGCAATTTCCTAGTGACTTCAATTCGCTGGAGATTTCTAGACATTATTAAATCACTTCATGAATTTCGTCTTTGATTAGATCAGCCTGGAAGATTCGGGAGAGCACCGAGCCGGTGGAAGGATGGAAATGTACTGAGGCTCAACACAGTGGCGAGGAATAATTCGACAAAAGAATGCTCCTATTACTAGTATTTAGCATTTACTGAAAACGGAGGGCCTTAAAGTGCTGCTGCACAGTCGCGGTACCGTTAGGTGGCGTGGTTGTATTGCCACGCATTTACCATCCCAATCAGATGTTTGACTGTTACGTTCAGGACGCCGTATGGGAAAGTGGTCTCACACTGTGAGTAGGACCCGCCAATAAAGACGGAGAAGTGAAACCGTTCAAAGTATTAAGGCCTTAAACTGTCTTCTTATGGCAGTCGTTAGCATTTAATGCGAAATATTGTAACTTGCAAATGGTTTTCTGATGCAGATGCGAATCATTAAGCTTTGCAAAGTACGAATTTTCACACACGAGAGGATTTTCAGATATGAACGATATTTCCATTTTATTATCAAAACCTTGCATTATTGGCATTGTATGACTAATATATCAATTTAGTGTCGTTTTATATGTGGATGGGACATATTGGAGGTTTAATCATATGTTAATATTTCGGAGAAGTACTTGAATGGTGGCAAAATTATTTAGAAATGTGAAGTTCCCTTTGGCATTGATGATATTGAGTAGGAATAAAGAATATGTGTCTAAGAAGGTTATATGGAACCGGATCAGACCATACATTTGTCGAAGCATTCATGTAAAACATAGGCCTACAGAGAGCAAATATCACTCACCATTTAAAGTAGAATAACTGTTCAAGTGGGAATTAATTTGCAATATTTAAATCGGGACTATTATGTTATATTCCATCTCATAAATCTGAAATCTTCTACAATAATGTGACGGAAAGCTATCAGAAAACACTGTTGTGCTGATGGAATAAGGTCCCCGAGGACATCCGAATGTGGAAAGTCGGGGACAGATGTCAGTATTTTCTCAGTGACTAAAAACGATGCCCGATTCAATTCCCAGATTGGACTTGTACAATATGTTACCGAAGTTTTTCAGGTGAATAGTTGATTTGCCTTTGCATGTGTTTATGATGCACCGTTCGCGCAGGGAGTGGTCAGTGGTATGATCCTTATTTGACATTTGTCGCAATCGCTATTTGATATTATTCGGAATCACGGTTTCATATTAGTTGGAATCAATATTTGATATTTGTCGAATTGGCATTTGGCATTTGCTGTATCGTAGAATGGAAATCGCTTTCAGTAAAGATTCCTTATGATTTCCGACGTGGTTATGTTGTGTGTTTACCTTTCTCGCAAGAAGATTGTTTGTAGTTGCCGGTCACTGGGCTCCGGTGTCCCAGTGTTTTGTCCCAGTGTTTTGGGTTTTGGATATATAAAGGTGTGTCTGTCATCTTATTTCATACTGAACGGGGCGGCGGTGTACACTCGTGGTTAAAGCGTTCGCCCGTCACGCCTAAGACCCTGGTTCGATTCCCCAAATAGGTACAATGTGTGGAGCCCATTTCTAGTGTCCCGCAGTGATATTGCTGGAATATTGCTGAAAGCGGCGTATACGCATACTCACTCACTCATACTGAACTGTTCCGGTTCACCGATAAGTCCACATCATTGCTATCAATAATGCTTAAGCTGATTTTGTCGATAATAAATATATGATATTCAGAGTGAGTGAGTGAGTCAGTGAGTTTGGTTTTACGCCGCTTTTAGCAATATTCCAGCAATATCATGGCGGGTGACACCTGATGATATTCAGAAGAGAACGTGATTCCCTAATAATAATTATTAATATATTATCAATTTTGCACTAGAATAATCTACCTCGATCTGATAACTAAAATAGTATTCAAAAATACCAAAACGTTTTCTGTATTTTCTGTTGATAATAAACGTTGCGTTCATTAAAGGTCATTTAGTGCAGATTCAGAATATATATTTCAGTTCCAGTCGAAACGTATTGCGGTGGAGAGACTCTCTGGAGAGAAGCTTTGATTACCTAACCATCACTTTCTTATCTGACTGGAGGCAGTTGTCTTCGTTAAGGGTAGATAACTCCTCTGTCTATTTGTTTGATCACAATGAGTTGGTTCATTAAGAAGAAGACATTTTACCGAAGTTAGAATTGCCGGTTTAGGTTTGAAATGTTCAAAGGGTACGAAGTTTTCGGCTTCAGATAGGCTATTTCATTTTAGTGAGGTTGATAATCAGCGTAAAGGTGTCTAACTAGATTTGCAAAGAAATTGTTTCTAATTTTATCACTTAAATGTTTCCATCAGCAGTTTTGTGAAACCAGGACCCCTTCCAACGAAGCGATAGTAGCGTTAAGGTGGGCGTAACGCTCGTACATCGACTTGTCGTAGCGTTTCGATCACTGCTATATTTAAATCGAACTGAGCCATACGAGGGAGTGAGTGGGTGAGTTTAGTTTTACGCCGCTATTTAGCAATATTCCAGCAATATCACTGCGGGGGACAGCAGAAAAGGGCTTCACAATTGTACCCATGTGGGGAATCGTACCCGGGTCTTCGGCGTGACGAGCGAACGCCTTAATTACTAGGCTACCCCAACGTCCCTGAGCCATACGATGCATCTACACACAGTAATACAGACTTATAGAATAGAACAGGATGGTATAACGAGTGTCCTTTGGATAGAGATAGCACATCACCATGTCCTGCTCTACAGCTATAATTGTTTCAACAATACAACAGCGTTGTGAAAGATATCAGTCCAGCATAAATGACTCAATGAAAATATAAATGAACACACATAAAACTGGATACTCCGAAATGGAATTATACCCTGCAGCACAGAAAACTGTTTTGCAGAAATTCTGCAACTTCTCTTTAACAGTGCATTCACCAAAACATTTTTTCATTTTGCAACCTGATGAATATACCTCGAGGAATTTGAATACAAAGAGGACACTGCGAAGCCATGTGTAGTCTTTCACTTTCGTTTTATTGTATAAATTCCTTTTTCAAAGGTCTGCAATTGTTCATACACAATAACTGTCTATTACAAGGATAGTTGACTTGTTTGCATGAGCTATTGCTTCATAGCGGTGGGCAGTTCTAAGAGGATTTTAGATCTATATAAGTCTTTCTTCAAATAGCATATATGGGCTTTCATCTGAGAAGGATTAACCGCCATGTGGTATATAAAATCGATCTATTTTATGGTGTCCGCTGTCTCATATACCTTCTGCCTTCCCTAATGAAACACAAACCGTTGGCTTTATGAAATGGCGATAGAAAATTAACAACATACTTCAAAGCCCCGCTGAAGGGCTCTTAGAAACATCTCTTCTTCTGGAATATTTCCCGGGCATGAGTGGCCCAATTCGATGTTCAAAGCAACGTCCGTTAGGTACGTCGGAAACTTTTACGATCACAGATTTCAATCTCGGTTTCCCGTTCAGCTAGAAATTGCTAAGATGTTTGTATGTTTGTCGGTACCATTCCGTATATTCCAGCGAACTGATAACCATTAGAGATCTTCATCACTTGGGACTTTCATAAAACTGTCACCCCGTGATGTCATTGAAACAATGTCCAAGCTTAAATGAAATTTACTCACTCACCCTGAGATATCTCATATCCAAACAAGAACAAGCCCTATAGAAATCAACGGTAGTGTTTTGATTTCCTTTACTGGATCCAGTCAACATTTACATTTGCAACTAATACACAATACAAAAAGAGTTGAAAGGAAATCATCCAACATTGAAGTAACTTTTTACCAAGCAATGCGCAAAGGGAATACTGGCAACGGACTAACATTTCATTGCATACAAACATAATATCAATGCAGGAACATTGTGTGAATAACAATGGTTTGCTTTCTCAGTTCCTGTTACATTAATCATTATATTGACAGTAATTGCACCTTGCAAGGGAAGAGGGAGAATGCAAATCTTGCAATCGCCAACATGACCAACGCCCATGATGGTCTTCTATCCCGGTATGGCTAGTAAACGTGGACGGTTATAATGATTTATATTAGATTGATATTAAAATATTAACACTGAGTGACAACCACTGTAGATGTGTATGAGTGTGTGAAAAGGATTTGATAACGACTTGACATTTGTATAACGGCTTGTACACTAGGTGTTAGAGAAAAGTTCAAAGTGACGCCTTTTCCGAGAGGTCTAATAATAATGGCCATTTATAGAGTGCCTGTTTCCATACACTTGTGCATGCTCAAAGCGCTAACACATTATTACCCGGAAAACCCAAGCTGCCTGTGAGGCGCTAGGAGGTTATAGTCATATGAACTATACCACCGGGTACCCATTGGTGAACAGAGGCAATTTTGAACAAACTCACTTTCATAAGGTGAGACCACATGTGTCACACATGTTTCGTTGTAGGGCAGGACTGAAGTCCTAGAAACTCTCAGGACTCAAGCTGCCAAGCACGGTCACTTACCCAAGAACTCTCCGCTCTCAACGTTGTTTAACTTCAACTGTTTTTTTGACATGAGCTCTAAGCACAGGACCACACAGCACATTGGTGAAACCCTCGAGCAGAAGTATGCTGTTGAAAAAACCTTGTTCCTAATCAGATACATTTGGGATTCGAACAAACAGCGGATCCTGCACATGTAGCTTCAAGGCATCAAACCATCCGTGCTCGCTTTCATGTGTTTTATGTTTTGTTATGAAATCATGAAATCGATACACTTGCCAACTATAGAACCCGAATCCCTTGGATCGAGCACATTTTACTGGGATACAGTCTGAAGACATTGTGACATTTAAACAGATACTTTGTGCCCATGGGGTTAACGTTATACATGAACAATTGCTAAGGTAAATTTAGCCCCTGTCAGTGCTCCACTGGGCGTCCGCATATACGTCGACAGCAACAGCACACAACATCACGTCAGATTTAACCCGAGGAAGCATAGGTAGGAGGGTTTCTCACCCAGCTGTCAGGTCAATCATGGGTCATTCCTATCAAGATGCTACAAATGATCTTTGGGATTGCTTCATATTTTCTATAATTCTGAAAAATCATCGGTCATAGGTAAACAGAAAATAGGATGGCATATACGACATGTCAGCTCAGACATAATTAAACTCAGTTCGATTTAACATCGCAGTGGGTATTAGTTCAGGTATCACAGCGTTTCAACTTAATCTGAAACAAAAGGAGGAATACAGTGTTGATAAACCAACACTCATACGACTCTGAGAACACCCAAGGGAAATAACTTTTAACATCTAATTGAGGCTGATACGACGAACGTCTATATCAATGATCCATTAAGTAATGAATTTACACCGAGTTTTAGTCATTCATATTTCATATTTCGCTATCAGCGATTGTCGTTTATCCCACGATCCGCATTAGTTGGTTCGAATCCAAATTTGGTTTTGATAGTCAGTCATGGTTTGTCAGGACAATTGTGAAACAATAACACAAAGCCGTACATCATGATCTAACTGAAATATAGTTTACTGAGCCATCAAACCAATCCAGCTCATGAAATCTATTCGTTCGTGTATGCGTATGTGTATACTCATGATACATTTCGTAATATGAAATACAAACATTTCTGTACTCTGGAGAATCTGGCACTAACTCGAGTGGTCAACAGCACCGCGATGAACGTATAGTGCACCAGAAACTTTTACTCCGACTGTCCTAACTTTGTGAGTTATGTACCTGAGACTGGTAGTTACTCAGTACCCAGTAATACTCCCAACCATATACCATCTATTCGCTGTTCCCAGCAATGACCAGCCGGTGTATCCATGCTCTAAGTTGTTGCTATGGAATGTATAGCTGTTTTCCTGTCTAAATAGCATTTTATATAGAAATCAATTTCTACATTGTAAACAGCTTGAAAAACGTCAGCGAAACGTCGTGTGGCATTTGTGCTGTGTTGTTTTCAGGCGAACAATTGCCTTGCCTGTACGTGTGTTTGTAAAGCGTGTCACTATGGGGCAGGAAACGCTCACCTTATCGCAACCACCTGGTACCATCACTATTTGATAGTTAATCATAAACGCATCCAATGATATTGTTGGAATCGTACAGTGGACTAATATATGATTATGGTTATTATAACACACACACACACACACACACACACACACACACACACACAAACATAACAAATGATGATCACTAATAAGAAATCAAGCATACTTTAAATTGTAGAACATGATCAAATTTGAATAATAATGAATATATTTATCCAAAGAAATGCGTTTTAATAGGTTCAATTGCAGACCACGGGTGGAATTATCTATGTAAAAGTGCGAGTATGAGGTAAAGATGTACTATGTGTAGATCAGTATTAAACTCGTGCCACATGCCCGCGTGAAGCAGAACACTACGGAGGACATCTCTGCACTCATCGACAATTTCATTTATATCCTTCCTTCTGACAGTAATTGCGAGTTAGGGAAAACGCAAGGGTAGTATCAAGTGTTCGCGGCAGAGTACCGTACCATAGTGTTGGTAGTTCACGCTGTCTGACAACGTCATCAAGGACTCCTGTTGTTACTGTCTGTCACTAATGTTCAATACATTTGACATGTTTATGACTGCAACTCTACAACTACCAGTAACGGACGAAATCAAGCCTGTAAATAACGTACAATGCTAGATCACCACACTAATTACAACCACACACAAACCCGCTGCCGAGATGCCAGGAGGTGGTTTTGCTTAAAGGTCCAGCGTCATAAGTGTTTGATCAAATATCAGGGCATTAGCATTCTGTTATAGGATTAAACCAACAAAGATGTATTCGGGACATATTCTATACCAAACAGCTTCGCTGCCAGATTATCAGGTTCGAAGAGTGCTGTTCATTAAAGGGGCATTGAATCAGCAATGGATTTTGCCAACGGCGAAGGGATTTCTGTCTCTATGAGCAGTAAAATCCGATACCAGTGTCAGTCCCTTTGGAAATATTTCCCAATCCACCAAGGGAAACATAGAAGCAAATCTAATTTCATGGTGAATACATTTCCTGTTTTGCCAAAATGCATTTCATCGAAACAATTTTCAAATTGCTTTATTTTTTCACCTTTTTCTGTATATTTTGAAAAATATATAAGTGGGATGGAGAAAGTTTTGATGTTGGTTTCGAAAGGACTGGATCAAAAGTCAGTTCTACTGATTTGCTTCTCAATTCAAAAACATAATAATTTGATACTGATTCTATGAAAAGAACTCACAAATGCGATTAGCGTTGAATTAGTGTCGTAATAGTAACATAAACAGAATGAATTAATGTTTTTAACAAGTCGTATAAGAGTCTCGAAAGAATTAACATTTAATTTGCATCATGTTTAAATGTAAAGATTTTCATGAAAAGCGAAGATATGTTATTCAACCTCAGGCTCAAATCGATATAGTTGAAGAGACCATGAACGTCACAGCAGTATGTCTGTATAGAAATCTCTGAATCTTAAAAGACAGTTTCCAGTTTCACAATAAGGCACACTAAAAAGCATCTTCTTAATAGCAATTAAAATAAACAGTCTCGTACATTTGCTAAAATGTACCCTTTTCATGAAAAATGATCCACATATTCATGAGAAACGATCCTCTAAAATTAAAGAAAACAACCCGAGTATATTCATATACGGTCAATACTAAATTTGTTTCTTAAACATTTATGTTGTCTCAACTGGAAATATGAGATAATGTAGTTCCCAATCCACTTCAAATTTAGGCAAAAAGGCCACGGAAACCTGTCAACATTCAATTTGTATAAAATACATTTCCATATTACTCTCTCCTAAATTAGGCTTTTTATGCCAAACCATTATATTATTGTCATACTTCTATTACATAATCGCCCGTTTTTGCTTCTCCATCCTGCAATTTGGTATCGAAGGTAATGAAAGTTTTCTTTTAGGTTTTCCAGATTCATCTTCAGTCTCGCTTCACATTTCTCCATCCTCCTACTGGCACCTATTTATCCCATGGCCACCTTTATCAATAGTTTTCATTAAATCAATACATCTAATTTTCCATAACTTCACGTATCATTACCAGTATTTGTATTGAACATGAGGCAAAACGCAGATTAGTAATTCCAATAATTACAAAATTAACTCGTTTTTTTCAAGAAAGAAGCCGAGTCTTGGCTTACGCACTATTTCTTTAGCACCAGTAAGCCCGTGTTTTATCACGATGCCCACAAAAAGGCTTGGTACCATCAATTGATCGCTGTTTTCTACGGGTCGAAGCATTTAAGAAGTGTACCCTAGGAAGAAAACTACCAATGGAATAAAATATGGAATAATTAATTTGGTAAAAGAAAAAATCTCTAGAGCAAAAAAGATTACCCTTACTATTCGAATCTTCGTTTGGCAATACTGTTTAGCCATAAATCAAATTTACCTCAAACTTTTAATATTCCTCATGGTGAACCTCTTCAAATTAATTGGAACTTTGATCAAATATCTTGATTTGTCGGGACGGGCAGAGCTTTTCAAAAGCAGTCAATCGGTTGCGTTCTCCCCTGTAGGATTCCGACTTTGAGCTCGCCCAAGTCATGAGCTTGCATTGCTTCCCTTTGCAGTTCTGTGTTGACAATTGGTTGATCGGAGAGGCAAGATTGATGGGAAAGTGCCAACACACGTGATTGATGTCAGAGAGCTCCACTTCCGCGTCACGTGGTCACAGCTACAGACTAGGAACCAATGAGGATCCATGTTGTATTTAAGCACGTGCCGCGTTCTACATGCTTCTAGTCTCCTCATGGTTCCTTCCTATTCTGGAACCAAAGACTTGCCTCAAGGCCTTCTTTGGCAATTACCCTCACCAAGTCAACGGAATCAACCGTCGATGTTATTGACAAGCTAACAACAATAAAAGAGTACGAGTCACGCCGCCTGAATCAGTGCTCCCCATAGCCGAGTGACTGTTATATACAACCATAGCCACCTGTCAGTTGCACCAACGCTTGCCCAGCTGGGAAGAACAAGTCTAGTAGCCAAGCATTGCCCCAACACAGCACAATTGTAACACAGGCGTAGACGGACTCCAGATACATCCCAATTGATTTCATCAACGATAATGGACCTCCTGTTGTCGGTGTTTTCTCTCTGCATTCATTTCAGGTAAGCCATCACTGTTATTCTTAGCTTTTACTACCTCATTGCAAGCTTAACTCTCACACGTTTCATTCCGAGACATCAATCACAATAGAAACCTGGTGATTATGGCTTCGTTATATATGATTAATTGACACGAGTCAATTTCGCTGTGCTTGAAATGTACACGTGTTCATTTCATACCGACAAGGCGGTGTAGTGTTTTAACTCTATCGTTGCTGGTCTTACTAAACGTGTATATGGCATTCCTTTCGAAGAAAATCAATTGTTCCATGTCTCTGTTGCTCCCTGACTTAACCAAACACCGGGGGAACACATGTCTCGGCCTCTCTGACAACCTTTACACATGCCTCGACTGCTTAATATCTTCCTCCACATAACAGTCTATTCCATCGTCCCAGCGCTTGATGTATATCATTACGTCAATGTATTATACCGGGATCCTACGTTAACTCGAATAGCAATATCTATATCTAATAAAGCATAAGATGAAATAGCTATATTAATCTTCGCGATTACATAAAACAGCGGATGGTGATCAACATGATCAGTTACATCGCCCGATTAACTGGAAATGAAATCAATGCATATTGAATTACTACATTTGCAATAGGATCCTTGGTTTAGTCAGGAACAAAATACATTCTTACATATTGTACGTCCTTGAACATCCGTTGATCTTACGGCGGTACTTAAGTCATAACTGATGGCTAATCAAATTTCTGCTGTGTGTAATTGGTCTCGTGGAACTAGGCCCCAGTTGCTGAGCTTCCAGCGCTGATAGCCAGCAGTAAATACGGACACCCAAACACATGTAGAATCGGGTCAAGAACTCAATAGTCATTATCTCCCAACAATAACGGACTCCGACCATTGACCTGTCCTCGTGGCATCGTATATCAAACAGCTTGCCTTGACAGTAAATATTCTCAGTCCACAAAGCCTTGTCAGTGACAGTGGGTTTCATCATGTGTCACAGCCAAATAAAGAAGGCATGCTTAATATCTGTTTTGAAGAATGACAAATGCCGAGCTAATCATAGAGTCCGGAACGGGACATTGATCTGTTGTGGTCGATAACGTACTTTTTAATAAAACCATTTTTTGAAATGTGATTTGCAAGTTCTTCAGCAGAAATAAGGAGAGAAGCATTTGAGGGCAAAGAGAGGCTGATGTGGCATCTTTGGTCGATTCCGGCGTGTTCCTCCTATACAATAATATCTCGTGGTGCAGGTCACAGCGGCCAGCTGTCTCATTCTGAAGCACTTGGCATGGTTTACAGAGAGTCTGGTAAATTTAGGTCTCCCGTGACATCGGCATGGTCAATATTGGGGCAATGGAGTGGAAGAATATTGGTTAGAGCCTTCGAAAGCATGGCACCGCGGGCATTGATTACAGCATATGTAACGTACAGGCAAGGATCATGAACTTCTGGGTGTGCATCCATGAAATTAGCATTAAGTACCCTGGTAATGAACATTTCAACCGTACTTTTTACATCAAGGAGTGGACTTATCGAACATATTCTAATCTAAGGAATCGCGGCGGGCGTTAGGTACGAACTGATTAAAAGACCTTTATAAGCGGTTCAACATTGGTGAGAAGGAATGTTCTTACAGTGATTTAACTCTGAAGAGACTCTTATCAAGAAATAATTATAGATCTATGACATAAGTATTTATATCTTAGTTATGTATTCTAAATTTATAATCAGCAAGTTATCGCACGTCTTAGCCTTATATAGAGAACGAAAATAATGATAGAAAATCAACAATTTGGCAGCACACAATGAACATGTCAAAAGCATTAACAATGACAAAATAAGTTCTGCTGTATAAGTGATTGCATTGGCCGTCTGATGTTAGGAAAACCAGATAATATGATTGATGAGCCCTATTCGTAAATTGGATACTTTCAAAAGGCTCATGAAAGCGTTTCGCTTTAATAACACTAAAAATGAACATGTATCGTGAAAGCATAGTGACCGGATTTCAGTTTAGAGAGGCTCTATGCAAACTAGCTGTTTTCAAAATGACAAATTTGTCTTTTCCCACTAATCATATTCTATGTCCTTTTTATCCGACAGCTAATGAAGACTTACTCCTTTTATTGATATTTATTGGTGGATTGCGTTATAAAACTCTTAAGTGGCAATATTGTTAAAGTAAAGTATAATGTATGTGTCATTTTACGAACAAATGTCTCCAGCATCCCGTCATTACCCTTTCATCTTCCTAGATTAAACGTTGACAGATATTCCTATGAACACTGATGTAAAGGTAAAAAATATGTTTAAACAAACTTAAAATGTTTAAAAAGGAACCCTTGGTTAAAAAATATCAATTGACTGGGAACGCAAGTTGTTTAACTTTATGACGAAGGGATGTGGCCCAGCGTTAAAAGACGCTGGTCCTCTTGAGAGTACAGCCCCCATTCTGCTTGCGGACAATTAGATTTGTGAATGTTAACGATATTACCTGTCGAGTAGTGTCTAAGTGTTGGATTTCAGGCCCTGCCCTTGTCAAAATATACAGGAAGAGCGATGGTTCCTAAAAGCACTGGTGGGGACCTTGTCGTGATCTAATTGGAGTAATTGGCTTCGAACTTTAAGAGCGTCTGGTCCTTTCTTGCTTATACGTGAACCGAAAGAATTTACGACCACTGATTGTGAATATGTGACATGTCTGCTAATGAAAAAACTGTTTACAAATGCAATATACCATTACAAACACAGACCTTCGTGTAACTTTATAACGTGTTTCGAGAAAATAGCAATCGTCTAACAATGAACACAATGCCGGGAAAAGACAGGGAAGCGCTTATGTTTGATGATGGCTAAGCATGAAACAAAATGGAAACGGTGATTTATTTCAAACGGATTGTGATCGGATCGAAAGTTTGGAATGTTTCAGCGTCTGTTTTAGCCCATGTAATGTTTCTTATCTTTGATCAAATCCAGTTTGTAATTGCATTTGTATCTGACAATTTGTATCAGACATATGACAAAATTACCATATTTGTGTTGACGCTAAGAAATATGTTTTTTAATCTGACTAGATAAACTAGTATTTTGAACATTTGAATGATAAGATGATGTCAATTTAGGACACCAAGTTGACATTATCTGATGGTGTGTTATTTTTACAATGTTAAATTTATTGTAATTAGTAGCCAATTTCACATTATATTCTAACAATTTTATTATGGTACTTCTTTCTTGTTCAAATGCCAACGGTATGTAATATGTCATTGCAGTATTCTTCAATGAGTCTTCTCACAGAATGTAACCAATGTCTTTACGAAATTGGTACCAATCATTTTGGGAAAATACCCTTCCATATCTGAAGAGTGAGTGAGTCTAGTTTAGCGTCGTTTATCCCTGAGTTGAGTCTTTTCTGTAAGTAGAAAGATGTGCACATAGTATATTAATACTAATGGAACTTGACTACTCACCTCGGAACTGATGTGAGGTACTTGATGAGAGTTATCATGCAATTGTCACGGAACTGCTTCGTCGTCACGTGAGTCATTAAGTGCCTCAGTACAACATTAAAGCGTATAATAAACACGCACAAACGCACATATGTATGTCCATACACGCAATACTTTCTGTAAGTACTTTGGAAAATAGTAAAGAGTTTTATGCAGAAACGGTGGACATGGTTCTGATGACAGATGATGAGCATAGTAAAATGTGAAATCTTTCACTAATATAAATATGAAAGGTATTCTCACCTTTTTGTCTTTTGAAATCTAAATATGCCACCACGAGTGGATATTAATTTAAATCTTCGAGGATTGTCGATGTAAATATTTCGAATTGTATCGACTCTCGTTGAACTATTTGATGTCAAAGACATTCAGATAACGGCTATTAATCATATCTTTCTTTTCATAACCTCTGCCAGTCAGGATTGTATTCCTTTCGCATTCAAGGCCACGGGCCAATTCTGGGGCGGTGGGCTAGCCTAATGGTTAAAGCGTTGGCTCGTCACGCCGAAGACCCGGGTTCGAATCCCCACATGGGTACAATGAATGAAGCCAATTTTCGAAGTCCCCCGCCGTGATATTTCTGGAATATTGGTAAAAGCAGCGTAATAACATACTCACTCACTCAACAATGTGGTAAAAGTTAAAACCTGAGCATTCCGTGCTTTAGTCCCCAAATCCAACATAAAAAGAGTTCAACGGATATTTGAAACCAACTCACTCACTATGTTAATATTGTGTAGAACGGTAAATATTCTCGCTAAATCATAAGACACATGAGAATTGTGAATTATACCCAACTAAATTGCAACTAAAATAGACGAAACGGAAATTCAAACAGGCCTAAGGTTGAAATGAAACTATTGTGTAAGTGCAGGTACTCCAAGCAGGGCAGGGGGTGGTGACCTTTTTCGCAAACACCTGGTGTTTAATGATCCATTTTCATTATCATTATTATTAAGCGTTTTACCAAAATAGAGACTGGTCATTATCAGGCTTTGAGAGTTGTTAGTTATTAAATATTCATTAATTGGATATTATGCCGTCTTTGTTTGTCTTCATGTTATATAAAATATTGATCTGAAATTGAACAAGCACATACAGGTCATGGCGGCGGTGGGGTAGCCTAGTGATTAGAGAGTTCGCACGTCACGCCGAAGACCAGGGTTCGATTCCTCACATGGGTATAATATGTGAAGCCCATTTCTGGTGTCCCCCGCCGTGATTTTGCTGGAATAGCATTGTGTTATCAGTGACGTCCACATCGTTTCTGTAGAACTCGTTCATGGCGTATTCATGTTGTCATGGTGATATGTAGCCATCAGAGGCTTATTTGCTTGTTTATGTCGGCTTCCCATGATGTCTCGGAGACGCTGTCCCCACATGGGGGACAATGTGTGAAGCCCTTTTCTGGTGTCCCCCGCAGTGATAGTGTTGGAATATTGTTAAAAGCGGCGTAAAACTAAAACTCACTCACTCACTCACTCACCACAGTTCATTGTGCCTCCAACACCTTGGTTACTCAATAACCTTTGACATCACATTACTTCACCAGATGGCACTGTATTTGACAAGTCAACATTTGAATTTAAGGCATAATCGAAGTTCTGTTCGATTGTACACCCCAGGTCACGGAACGATAGTGAAGGCGGTTCAGAAGTTCTTAGTAGAAAGGCGGTCGTTAATTTGGTGTTTCTTTAATCAATATTGAGAAATCGAGTGAGGCTTACTTTTCATTCCAGTAGGAATTTCATCAAGGTTCCTGCAAATTGCCTTCAACTGAAAGAACGAAACCCTTTTTTAAAAAGGGAATGGCTAGACCGGTGCTTTCTACCAATTGCTAAAGGCATGATTGCCTGCCTGCACAAATAGATAAATCACACACATTGTTCGTAATGTCGCAATTTTTTGAAGTTCAAAAGACTGTTTTAGACCTTTGTCCTTTCCACAATCATAAACATATCAGTCGTACGTAAAAACAAACAAATTAATGACAGGCAATGAGATCTTCTGTATTTGCAGATTGAAGTTTCATCATGAGTCATTTCACCGTGGTTATATACCCCTTTTAGTGACAATATACATGCCACTCTTCCCTTTCTGCATTCCGTGAGGGTCCAGCAGCTGAATAATACACCGTGGTTGTCGTAGAAGTCGTGTACAATGAGGCACTTCGGCGTCACGTTACCCTGAAGAGATGGCCTGTTGCACGGTTCCCAGCAAACAGGTTAAATATTACTTACAAGCAGTTGTCATAGAGTTTCTATTTCACTAACTGGAACAATAATAACTTATCTTCTAGATGCGCCTCCATAGCTGGAATATCGCTGAGTGCGGCGTAAAACTAACTCACTCACTCACTATATTCCAGATACAGTAAACTACGGTTATAGCCAAGTGAACGGTCAGCTAATGTTAGTTCGTTATAATCGTAATTCGGGATTACACATTTAGACTACAGTATACAGCAAATGCCCGGTACCAATAATGCAGTTCGTCTTATCCGTGAGTTCGTTATAAACGACAGAGAATAACTAGTCTCATTGTGATATAATATCGATATCAAGTCAACGACAGAGAATAACTAGTCTCGATTATCAGCTGAAACAGTGAGTGAGTATAGTTTTACGCCACTTCCAGCAATATTACCAGAAATGGGCTTCACACACTGTACCCATGTGGGGAATCGAACCCGGATGTTTAGCGTGACGAGCGAACGCTTTATCCACTGGGATACCCAACCACCCCAGCTGAAACGGAATTAATTTTCTATGTGTAAAAACAAAGAACCGTGAAAGCGTACCAATGTGCAACTGAAAACAAGTAATGACACTAGGTATTCGCAAAAGGTTTAGCAGATCCTGCACTCCCAACTCAAACTTGCGATAAAAAGCGTTTGTTCGTCACCTGACCTTTGCCATTTGAACAAAACAAACCAATGGACCAGAATATTCTGTGACACGTTAGCATAATGTCTGAAGTTATTGGGACCCAAAACGATCTGCTAATATATCATCGTATTCTGTACATCGGAAACAATATAACACGGTGCCATAATTATCTTGCCATGACCTTTAGTTGTCGGTCGCTTGCAATAGCATGTTAGGTATCATGTTACAGTTGATATGAAAAACTCTCACACCTGTTCAGTATTTATTTACAATTTTCAGTGTTGATATTCATTTATATTAACAGTAGCAAAATCTAGAGGATCATTTAAGCATGCGGTTCGTTTTCAATTCAGCTTCAACAATGTGTCTCTTTCCACATGACTGCTCCGTGTTTATTATCTCAATTTCTATCATGTCGATGAAGTTTATTATATTAACGACGAACCTTGATCAAAAGCATGAAACATCATACAATAAACATTCCCGTACTCACATCGCGACATATAAAGCGTAACGAAATAATCGAATATTCATTCACCAAGGACGTTCCATTTACAAGAACAAAGGCAACTAACTATGATCATCAATATACTACGTACAAGGTCAAATAATTATTTTTTATCATCCATTGACCTTAGGTCAGCGGTTAATGACTATCTATATTTAAGTGACCTCCCGGTCCCGAGATAGCAATATATCTGCGCACCATGCATTCTCGTGTCTCTGTTTTGGTCAACATAGCTCTCGCGAGAGCGATAACGACAACGGGATTCTACGTTAATGCAGGGTATTAAATGTTATTAGATGGCACGTGAGTGATTAATGTCAAGTCAATGATCAAATTCTTGTGAAAACAAGAAAAAATGTACCTCTCCGAAATTGATCCTAAATTCTTTTAGGTATAAACTCAATCATTCATCTGTTCTTTAATATTCTGGACACTGTCTTGCCCGATTACGGTTTTCGAGAATGATTAAACGGCATCTGAAATAACGTAGAATAATTATTGATTAAATTCCACTGGTCTAATAATAGCGGCAATAATATGCATTTTTATTGCAAAATCGAAGGTTGGGTATCTGTACTTAAGTACTCTCGGCGTGACTCTATATGGTCGACAACACCGCTTGCGTTATGAAGACATAACGGTTAAACAACCTTGCTCATCATTTGCCTCAAGTGATGGCATCGCGCGAATGTCTATATACATACTGACATATTTCCATATATCGTCATCTCGATGTAAATATAATACATTTACAACTTGTCATTATGATTTACACAAATCAAAATAATCATTTTATTCCGAACATCTCGATATAGATCATATTTCATGTATGTTATGGCATTTTCTCATTAAGGGTTTTACATGGATGTTGGCTCTCATTGATTTTTCCATGAAATCCTAGAGGCAAACTGTACTTTATGTGGTCGGAGATAATATATCCCCAGTCAACTGGCCATTAACCGTCACATGTATATTCTCATGGCTTAGAAAGGACACCATTGTAAACTGGTGACGATAAAGGGGTGAGATCGATTGTGCCAATACACTAATACGTGATCAAACAGTTGTAACTTACTATTTATGGACATGGTATTGCCGTTTCGTGTATATCTGCATACACCGGCCTGTACTAAAATGATCTGTGTTCTATCTTCACAGCGTACATCTATATCGCCCGCTCAATTATTCTATGGTCGCCAGAACTTTGTAGTGGATTGTCATAAGCGAGGGTTTATTATGTCAGTTTATGTCACAAAGATCTGTCTCTTTGTACCCTTAAAGATCCGGGTTAGAATTGGTCTTCAGTAACCCATGCTTGTCGTAAGAGGCGACTAACGGGATCGGGTGTCAGGCTCGCTGACATGGTTGACCCATGTCATCGTATCCCAAATGCGTAGATCGATGCTCATGATGCTGATCACTGGATTGTCTGCTCCAGACTCGACTATTTACAGACCGCCGCCATATAGCAGGAATATTGCTGAGTGTTGTGTTAAACAAAGATTAAATGAAGTTAGTTATCAAATTGTAAAGTTGGAGGGTAAAGAGTGTTATAGGTTCCTGATGACAAGTGAATTATCAGACAACAGATGATATAACTAGGATGTAATTATTAACAGCTGTGTTCTTGTATATATACAAACTATGGACTACTGGATCAATATCACAGTGGTGACATTAGAAGTCCTTTGGGATAAGGAGCGAACGCTCAGCTACGAGGCTGCACAACTAATTGAACCCCCCATGATCACATCGCATTCTGGAATTCTGGAAAAACATTTAAGATATTAGAGATCAATCATCATCATCAGAAATTGCCATAAAATGTTTGCGTGTTGATAAATGCCAAAATTCCAGCTATATGGGACCATACAATCCAGTGATTGACATCATGAGCATCAATCCAAGCAACTGGGTTACGATGACATGCATTAGTCATGTCAGAGATCCCGGACACACGATCCCGTTAGTCGCCTTTTACAAGCATAGGATGTTGAAGACCAATTCTAACCGGATCTTAACGGGTCCTGCCGTAAAATGAAACAAGCATGTAATAATGATTGACAATTTTGCATTTAAAACTGTATCATAACTGTTTTTTAACAACAAGTCTGCATTGTTTCAGCGGCTATTTTCAGACTACTAATGGTTAAATTTGTAGTTATTTGGGACAATTCCAATTTTGTAGTGAATGCTTCCTTTTGTCCTGCTGTTGAGTATGTCTCAATTCAAACCCAAACTTTCTGTTTAGATTTCATGTGACACATGGTAATCTATTTGTATTTGCTGAAGGTACATTGTTGACGAATGTTTTAGCGAATACGATTGTGGTAGTGATTTATAAACAGGCTTACGATATAATCGCAATGGTAAAAAGGACTCTGCTTTTAGCAGAGATGTCCGGTGATTAACGTAAGGGTTTTTCCGCTTCTATTGAGAATGTTACAAAGGGTACTTTGGTGCACAGGATTCTTTTATGACAAACCCATTAACAGTTATCATATTTCCTGAAAGGGACAATGCAAAATAAAATAATGACAGACAATTATCTTACAGAGTATGATATGAATATGGATGACCCAGACTATGCAAATACCAAAGAATATTTTGTACTTTTTATAACAAAAATAAAAGGATGGACAGCGATGTTTTCTGTCTATATTTTTAAGTACGACGAGTCAATAAGTTGCCATATTGCTTAACCCCGTTCTTCCTTTAGAGGGGCGGTGGGGTAGCCTAGTGGTTAAAGCGTCCGCTCGTCACGCCGAAGACCCGGGTTCCATCCCCTCATGGGTACAATGTGTGAAGCCCATTTCTAGTGTGCCCAGCCATGATATTGCTGGAATATTGCTAAAAGCGGCGTTAACTAAACTCACTCACTCTTCCTTTAGACGTTTGAAAGATGGTGCTTGTTGTTCCCCTGGCTTGCGTTCGGCATTAAGGCAATTAAACAAGTACTGGTCGCCTTGGAGACATCATTATTTGTCAAGGGGCGGTGGGGTAGTCTAGTGGTTAAAACGGTTCGTTCGTCACGCTGAAGATCCGTGTTCGATTCCCCACATGGGTACAACGTGTGAGGGCCATTTCTGGTGGCCCCATCTTTGATATTGATGGAATATTGCGAAAAGCGACGTAAAGCCATGCTCATTCATTCACTCTTTTCTCAATATGCTTGCCCTGTATTTTGTATCTGAGCACGTAAAACGGTCTATTTTTTGTTCCTCTGTGGGGCAAACACCTAGATACACCTAAAACATTCAGTATGCCTCCGTCTGTGTGAAAGAAATTGACTTTGAATCTAATATTAACAGAGAATCGATCCCTGGAACCTCATCCGTCAGCTGATCGATATCAATGACGCCCGAGCCGTTGAATTTCATAGTTGCGTGGTAATGCCTAAATTTCCATTATCACAAAATCCGAATCAATTGCCAAACTTTTGAAGAGATATATGTCTGTCTTGTAATTAGCAGAACTGAAACACTTTTTAACTTTGGCAATGAAAACAACTACAAATGGATCCTTGAATTTGTTAGATGTGTGAAGTTTTTTTAATACTCGTTGGCTCCATTTGCCGTGTAAAAAAGATTAGTATATACACAGTTTCAGCAGTTGCTACATAGTTGCAGACAAAGTCCCAAACCGTCGCCAGGGTAATCTGTCTGCGCCTTGTTTGGTCGTTTCCGCCATACTTAAACGCTTAGGAGTATTTGAACTTTTCGAACAAAGCCTTCACTTCAAAGGAACGCGGTATTAGAGGTTTCAGGAAGACTTCAGTGGTGCTGAGGTCTTCCTTGAATCGGCAGCAGAATGATAATACCCTTCAAGGGACGCGTCTAATTATGCAGCCCCCATCAGAGATCCCCAGCGTACCTTCCAGAAGGCACATCTCCACGTGCTGTTGGAGGTTGTCCACGACAAAACAATAACTGGGATAGATTCCTAGGTTTCTGTGTAAATATGTCTAGCCATCCTCTGACACGAGCTGATTCTGGAGGGATAGCGTCCGTTTGCTTTCCTCTTGCCTTGATTCTGCTCTGTGATCTTCTCTCAACAAAAGAACATGAAGTCGGGGTTATGACGCGAAGCTAGTGGACTGTGTTTGAGATGGATCGGCGTTACACATGTAGTCTGGATGGTTCATACACCTAACTATTGATCCTGCATCATACGGGATGGTCTGGACGTGAGTCTTCGATGGCTGACTGAATCTCTCATTCATGTAATCCGGAGTTATGAAATTATTCTTCATAGGTTCATTTTAGCCCTTTGATATGATTGTTTAAGATAACGCGAATTAGCATATACAGTGTTATATTTGGATAGAGTTCGAGATTAGTGAGTATGGTTTTCAAAATAGTTCATTGAAAGAACTCATTTGCGTTCAGCTTAACACTTGTCCTTACAATTTTGTTCAATTTATTGTAGGTCAGTTCGTTTTGTTTTCTGAAATTCATAACGTGTTCAACTAACTTATGCTAAAAGGATCACCTCCGTGGTCGAGTCGATAAAGCAGATGTTCGTGGTCCTGGTTCAATCCCGTGGTCGGATTATACCAGATGTTTGAAATATGGTGTTTGTTGTTTCCCTGCCTTGGGTTCGACATTAACTTGATTAAACAAGTACTGGTCTTCTTGTAGGCATGACTAACGAGATCGGGTGGTCAGGCTCGCTGACTTGTGGTTGACCCATGTCATCGCATCCCAATTGTGTAGATCGATGCTCATAATGTTGATCACTGGATTGTCAGCGCGCCGCCACATATATTGCTGAGGGCGCCGTTAAACAAACAAGCATTGGCTTAGTGGATAAAGCGTTCGCTCGTCGGGTTCGATTCCCGACATGGGCACAATGTGTGAAGCCCAATTCTGGAATACCAATAGCGGCGTAAAATCACACTCGCTCACTATAATTGTCTGAGAGGGTATTAATAATCTGCAGCATGGGATGCCTCGATAAATCAAATATTGGCTACTACAAGGAGTCACACACTTATTTGCACGACGCTATGTAAGTGAAATAATCTTCAAAGCGATGTTTAACCCCATTGCGCTTCACCTCAAAGGCTGTGAAAAGTGGCTGTGTTAGCTGGCAGCTATAGGCAGTGCTGTACATGAAGGCAAGAGGGGTCGCGAAATACATGCCTGACAAAAAGATGGTGATTGAAAACTTAAAATGATCACCGAGATCAAAGGATCAAAGGGGAGATTTCTCTTTTGATGTACGTAAACAGCCGAAATATACAATCTTCCAGCGCAGCATCTTTGTTTTGATATTCCTTGGGTATGTAATTTAGCTTTTCTCGCTCCACGACTCCCACTGCGGTTTGGTATTGGTTTGGTTGTTGTTTAACGCCGCGCTCAGCAATATCCCGGTTATATGGGAGCGGTCTGTAAATGAAGGAGTCAGAACCAGACAATCCGGTGATCAAAAGTATGAGCATCGATCTACGCAATTGGGATACGGTGACGCAATTGGGATGCATGATAAGATGACGTCGCTGCAGACACCAACATACACAGACACCCACATAACACACACACACACACACACACACACACACACACACACACACACACCACACACGTCTAATATCATATTCATACTGAGCATCAATCCAATATCTCTATATATCAATATATTTGTCAGGAACACCTGGATGTCATCAGTGATTTAAGTGATCAGTTCATAAAATTTCACAGCTATTTTGGTCATGTGCAATTGAAAACAGGTTACTAACTACAAATTTTCGATAAGGTAAAAAAAAATCTTCGTGTATTTTTGTATACCTATGTTAAACATTCGAACGTTTACATGCAACCTCGCAATCATTTGAAGTTGGAGGGGCTGGCTAGCATAATGGTCAATGCTTTGATTAACATCGGTAACAAGGGTTCGATTTCCCAGTTTGGTTCGATATGGAGACTTGTGTTTAGTGTTGATGTAGTGTTTAAATATTAAAAGTCTGCGTGGAACCTATTTCTCTTTGTTAATGTTTGTCCTTTTACCCTGAACGCAAAAGCACAGACCACCAGGTCACTACAGTGTTACCGTTAAAAGCACTTTTACCTTTAACACACAAGCGATTAATTATGACACTAGGTGGATGCTTTTACTGGAATCGTCCATAGTGAAGTGATTCGAATTCGCTAGAATCTCATGGCTTTTAGTGCTCAACACTTTCACAAAGTGCCATGGATGCAATTCGGTGTGTCGAAGTGATATGTTTGATAAGTCTTAAATGCATTAAAGGGACTTTCTGTTTTGGGAGTCTAGACACAATTACTTACCAAGTACCGATCTGGATTCAGGCCTGGTCGTTTCTCTGTCCAATACGTGTAATTTGGGGCACTGCGGGTGTCGGCCTAATTGGCCAACCTTCTCCTTATAGCTACGTATGGGCCCTTTATGCTTTATAGCATGCAGTTGGGAAGTACGTTTTAGGGAATGTCGGTACTTTACTGGTGCAGCAATTACAGACACGTACAGGCTGTTATGAAGACAATGATAACCTATATCCGTTCGTGAGCGTTTAAGGAAACTGTCTCATTTTGACAAAACAGCGGCCATTTCACTAAAGCATGTCTGGACATACCCCATAACTGCTAAGAAGATTTGATTCCTAATCGTTGTGTTTGCAAAACACAGACGTATCGGTATAAGAAGAGACAAAACACCGTCCATAATCATAAAACACACAACAAAACATCTGCTTAAAGCAGTCCATTGTACAATCCCCATAATAGACATGAGTTAATGAATCCCTATCAAATTCAATTTGTTGGCATAAAAAGTAAGCGTGACCTAGGATTTACAAACACGTGCAAAGGCAAGTCAATTTCTCATTTAAAAACAAACAAAACAAGAACGAACTACGAGTATACGGTACAATATTAACGTGCTCTCAGTTAACGTCACGTAGGACGTTTAGACGTTGTATGGCCTAGAACACATTCTAATTAATCATATGATCTAACGCTGGAACTCGGCTTGGTCGTCCTACGTTTACGCCGATACAATCTCATTGCTCCCGTGGTATTTGAAGTTTCATCGTATTATCGGATTCATGATTATTCCCCAGGGGCGATGTATGTGGTACACTTGCATTATATCTGATACCTGTCGGCCATATTTGTTTGATGCTTCTTGTAATACGGCACGAGACACGGCTTTGTGAAAAAATGAGCAGATATGTCTCAGAGAAAGCAGAAAATGGTCCCACTTGCATGTGGATGGTTTAATATGATTAAACCACGAAATGGAATATCAAAGCTATTTCAAAAACAGGGAAAATCAGACATCAAACTCTGAAAAATTACTAGAAAATAGA
Source organism: Haliotis rubra (assembly GCF_003918875.1). Taxonomy (NCBI): domain Eukaryota; kingdom Metazoa; phylum Mollusca; class Gastropoda; order Lepetellida; family Haliotidae; genus Haliotis; species Haliotis rubra. Next base: position 197,668 of record NW_025765159.1, on the reverse strand, counting down.
AATTCCAAGATGGCGTGCAGTCACCTCATTCGTTACATGCAACGGGACTACATTTCCACAAACATGTAGCATTTTTCATTAACTTTGGTAACTGAAAATGGCATTTACTTACGAAAGCTTTTATTATAAAGACTTGTGCGGGAGGCGAGGCCCCTAAACCCTTGTTAATTTAGCTGGACGGCTAAAGCCGCCTGAACAACATTGACACCGTTACGAAGGAAGCATATCCCCGTCAAAATGGCGAAAGGGGTCCGGTACACTGTCAACTGGCTATACATGTCGTTAATGTTACAGTCATTAAATGAAAAAATGATTTGTTTGTTTGTTTGTTTGTTGTTTAATGCCACACTCACACATATAAGAGATCAGTTCATGTAGGGGTCTCTACCTTTAACCCCCATAAAATGTTTGCTTATTGATCAATGTCAATATTCCACTTACATGTATATATAACGGCGGTTTGACTGGACCAGACAATCCAGTGGTCTATATCATATGCATCGACCTACTCAATTGGGATACCTTGACATGTGTCAACCGAGTCAGCTGGCCTGACCACCAAATCCCCGTTAGTCTTATCTTACAACAAACATTGGTCGATGAAGACCATTTGAAACCCAGATCTTCAATAGTTAAATGGAAAAAGGCTTTTAGATGTTTAAGAAGTCAGATTATACCCAAATCTTGCCTATTGATCTGAAGAGCAAAAGAAGAGAGTTTTTATATAATTGCAAATGGAAGGCAATGTTGTTAAGATTTGTTTTGTTAGTTTGCACTCAGGACTATTCCAGCTATATGGCGGCGGTCTGTTGTTAAGATTGATTACGACTAATTCACCATCACTTATTCCTGCAACAGTTTGTAAAACGTAATCTGGAGCTGGGTAATTTTGTGTAAAATTACTTTAGTCCAATGAAGACTTGGGTATACATTTGTGCCGAGAATAGCAAATATATTGATTTTCGAAGATAGGATTACGAAGACATAATCAATAGTTGTGTATTATGGCATATTTTATTTTAAAAATTCAAATCAAGTCATATGTAAAAAGTAACACGACGGATGAAAATGCGAAAGTACTGAGTAAGCGCTAGATTAGTTTATGTTTCGGGTGTCAGTTTTTACGTAAATATAGAATGTCTGTGTAAAGAATACCCACCCTGACTATACACAGAAACAAATTCTGTTTGGTGTAAAGGGAAGAATAGCTGTTAAAAGTATACGAATGGATCACTTGAACTCTGTGATGACATCAGGTGTTTGCGAAGAGGGTAGGCATGTATTGCCCCACGGGTAGCCCCCGCGTACAAATATGCCTAAAAGGAAGAATGTTTTAACCTGTCACGCGACTGCGGCCTGCAAATATACCAGACAATCAGGTGATCGATGACAGGAAACTCCAGTTAGATAATCCTGAATTACGACTGGAAGTTCAGAGACTTTGATGCTTATAAGCAAATAATTCGTTTTGGAAACAGATTCGTTTTAAAACTCTCCGAGGGTCAGTTTCAATATTTCTTGAAGTTGACTCAACCCTCTTAAATATGCTACTAAGCTTATGATAAATCTCGGGGATTTCAGTACACCAGTAGAAACATCTACCCAGTTGAATTAATACAGAACGTCAGTGCAAAAGAACTCCAGTCTTGACGATCATCAGAAACAAATTCCTTTTGGTGTGAAGGGAACAATCGCTAAATGAAATTATTCATATGGATAGCTAAAAACTCGGTGTTTGCGAAAATGCTAAGCGTGTCCTGCCCAAAGAAAATAGAACTTCCATCTGAAAATCAAACGTGATAAAATCAACCGAGAGTATATTGTCTTATGTTCCTAAGTTTATTAGTAGTATATCTTTGACTGTGATGAAACGATGTTCACCCTTTTTCGGTCAAACTGGATCAGGCGTGTTTCTCCTGCTTACACAGATACTTAATAACTGAATATACTTTGATAGTGTTTGGTATTGTAAACAATATTCATGGAATAAACAGGTATGATTATCAATATAGAAATGTCAGGCGATCATTCTACCAATAATAGGCACTGTTTGTATTTATGAGCAGGCAATCAAGACTAGTCTAGACTAATACCCATTTAGTCTGTGTCATACAATGTCCTCTGCCAATGGATACAGTCAATATGATATCTACATACACGTCTAGCGCCTATGTTCTAACATACGCTATCATATGTCAAATATATGGAGTTTTCGGGACCCCTGCAATATTGTAACAATATTTCAAACCGCCACCGCTGCACCCATAGGAATCATATTTGAATTACAGTACAGGATAGTCCCATTGAAAAACATTTATATTTAAAGTTGGATATTTTTTATCACTGACCTATAAAGAATTACAGTTGCCCGTCTACGAATGGTTTTATTGCGAGAAGCTAGGAATACGTATGCGGTTGTTTAATACGGATTAAAATATTACTAATTCGGATGTAAATAGGCTATATCGACCGTCGGAATTACATACAAAAAGTACGATCTTGTCTATGACTGCGCAATATATTCGATGTCAAGAATATTAACATGGTGTATACACACCACCCACTTGGAATTCTTTGGAAATGTATCGATTTTTCATGAAAGCATTTATCTTCCAAGTGTTTTGAAGGAGAGTTAGACACAGTTCTGGTTCCAAAGTTGCTTTTTCCTACAGAATGGTTACTTAAAAACAACGTTTGTGTCTCCTTGTTTTCTAAAAAAGTAACCGTTTATCAAATAATCAATAATACACCTCCAAGTAATTCTGTTGTTTTTTATTTTATAGAAACTCCTCATAACTCGAATACATTTACCCCTTGTTAATAGAATCAAATCCTCATCGATATAACGCATAGAAACAGGTAGTATTGCTACACTGCTGGAAAGTCTTCCGATGTACAACAGTTTCACAAATAATATTTTGGTCAATGGTTATTCATAAAGCATCAGTATTGGGTCAATGTGTCTTCATAATACCATCCATAGCTGCTGAATGGCTTCACACAGGCCAACGGTGTCATTCAATGCATGGGTTTCCCGTGCCCCTGAGAACAACCATGTAGCCCAATTTCAGCCCGAGGCTTCGTTAATTCACGAACTAGCTGCATTTCCATATGTGTTCAGTTTTCATTTATAAAATCAATCTCCGAAATATGGCACTGCTTGGTATGTATTTATGCTGAATGCGCTCTCATAGAATATCGACGTCTAGTCTCACAGCACCGGGGCAGCATATCGCATTTATCACTAGTCATTTACACCTTGTGATATATACCAACGTATTCAGTGGGCTAGACACATATACAATTGCTTAAAACTTAATATGGGCATTTGCCATCCATACACGAACCTATTCAATTACATAGCACTTGGTCTTAATGATATGTCACGTAGGGAAATGTGAGTTATGGTGTCACCAAATCGCTGGAATATTCCTCTCGATTATGAAGTTGGTATTAATCAACTCCCAATCTCCTGAGCTACGGGTTTTTTGGAAAGTATATATCTAGACCATGCTAGATCTGCTATACCGAGTCTTTAATACCGAATAACGGTTCTTGGTTATCATTTCCTGAGCTACCAGGTTTTTGGAAAGGTATATATCTAGACTGTGCTAGATCTGCTATGCCGAGTCTTTAATACTTTAATAGTGGCTTTTGAGATATGATGTTGGTGATGATGATTTGAAGCTGGGTGGTATCTGTACGAGTGCTGTTGTGCGGCGTAAAACACCATTCTGTTACTTTTGTTTGCAAAGGGTGCGTGAGCCTCAGCGGCTCCTGCCAGGTCAGGGTATACTGACTCTGTTCGACAGCACCAATAGTTGAAGACTTAATTTCGGTAATCCCTCCATAGAATGTTTACAGCTTTTTCTCTTTTCGTCCACTGGAATACGTGTCGGGGGACAATCGAGATTGACTATTCCCTGTCATTGGCGTTTTAAGTTTTAACCTTTCAAGAAAAACTGGATAGGGAAAATAAATTCTAAATGACAAGTAGTGCGAATTGAAGGGCAGTTTCGACATCTTTCCCAAAATGATGCGGACCTTCTGAAAGTTTGACTTGAGAATGCGTTGTTTCTGCGCGTCAAACATTACACATTATCTTACCTCACACATAAATGTCGCTTTCTGATTGACTGTGCGCTCTTCTATTATTTTCAATGTACCCCGCTTACAAGCGAGGTACATGTCAATGTACCCCGCTGTCAATGGCAACTCATTTGGTACTTCGTGGTAGTAATTCTTTATCTCGAATACCATTGAATCACGTATGATGTACGGAAATTACCGATGTTTTGCGAATGCAAATCGATGGAAGGGGAGAGATAACTCTAAATCTGTTTATCTTGTCAGCAAAATCTAGCGATGGCTACAAAAAGATTTGTACCCGTGCTTCAAACAATTCAAAATTAACATTAAGGTGTTCGGTGAGATAAATACGTTGTTCACTGGTCCCTCCGGGCCCATGGGTTGATGTACCCTCGATGTTTGTTTATGTTCCCCTCGCCCTTCGGGCTCAAGGAACATAAACAAACATCTAGGGTACATCAACCCATGCCCCCCTCGTGACCAGTGAACAACTTATATTATCCAATCCAATCTCTCTACATTTTGTAACTCGGTGAACTTTAAGCCCATGTCCCCAAAGTATAATGAATAAAGAAGTTTTAAAGAAGGCATTATCCTAGTGTCAAGTTTTTTGTTGTTTTCCGATACTCAAACGCCCATCATTGCACCATCGCTATCAGTATGAGATTGACAAATCACCTCTGTAGTTCTTTCCATCAACTCTCTTGTGTCACCCGTGGGGATTCTAGTGACGAATGAGTCCCCAGTAACCCATAGTAGTCGTAAAACCGCCTAAACTTTGGAAGTGGTTGTTATAATGTGTGCGTCGTTTGTCACATTATTGAATACTAGAATGGTGTTCATTATATCAAACGCTTGCTTGTCTGGTATACTCGAGTATAAACAGGACGTGCTGATGGACAGTATCAAATCTGAATGTGGTACGCCTAAGTGTTCCGCTTGCTGTCTGCGTGTTCATTGTAAAAAATACATTATATTAAAACAGACAGACAGTACAGTACAGTTACAAACATTTTCATAGTTTACATACTTATCACGTTTTACATCTATATATAAACATTTTTTTTCAGAAAACGAGCAACAGAGGTAATAACATCTTCATTCTTTGAATTTAAAAGATTTATCATCAAATGTTGATCCTTATACCCTGCACATAAGTTTGGAAGATATTTATTTCGCAGGTCTCGATAATGCTTACACACAAATAACACATGATATTCATCTTCGACCCGGTTGCCATTACATTTTACGCATAAAATTTCACTTGGATTCAAATCTTTTACTTTTACGCTCAGAGTTTACATTGAAATCATGCAAGGAGATTCTCAAAGATGTGTTGTGTAATACAGTTAACTATTTTTCTGGCTCTAATAACGATTTAACAAGAGCATACTGAGAAAGATATTTGGATGAGTGTACATAAGAATGCCAATCTTGGTAAAATAAAAGTAAAATCTTTGTTAAAGAATGAAATTAAACATCTTTTTATCATCGATACCCTGTGATATCCAAACATACGAAAACCCACACATGAAAAGAATATTTCTAATATTAAAACATATATCTGTGACGGGTACTTCAATAGAGCAGATAGGGTGTCCTTTATGGAGCACCTGGTGTCATCACTATTGAACAGTGATTAGTAGACACATGCCTTTGACATAGTGTTTCAGCAATACTTTTAGAAGAGATAATTATGCTTATGACAAGATTCAGAAACGTTTTTCAAAACAGTATTTCACTTTCGGCATCCATAATGTTGACAAAGTATGAAGATATGTGCATAAATGTATGGATAGATGGAGAGATAGTTAACTATCCAGATAGATGGATCAGAAAGATTAGATTGACCTTCTGTTAAGTCTTGGTCTCAACAACGTCAGCCCTCCGCCAAGATTTATTGTGTCCATGGAAAGGGTTTTTTGGCTGTATACTATTGAGCGCGTGATATTGAGGAAATATGAAGAGGTATTAGGTAGCTGTTCTCTGATTGTCTGGGCATATCACGCATAGAATTTTGTTATAAGAATCTCGTCCGTCAATGTTTATGTCCACGTCAATATAACCATAGTGCCATATTGATTGTGTTTGATTCATTAGCTTCAACGATAACTATAAATCCTATCAGATTGCTCAGCACATAAGGGTTAGGGGGATAAAATCGCAGGCAACGTTAATTGGAGGCTTTGAATTTTTTATGGCCAAAAGATCCCAAGGAACATTAAATATTGCATTTATTGCTGAAATGAATCGACGAATTATTAAAGATAAGGAGATGGCAGATTGAAGGCTAAAGGTGTTCCGAGACTCTGGGTTTCTCTGAAATATTGGTCGTTTGACAAATGTCATGCAGTGGCGTTCTGGAAGCAAGATGTGGAACATTTGAAAATGTTATGTTTTGTTCATTTAGTTATACTAGAATATAGTTTTGAAAGCAAGGAGACCCCAAATGAGAGACGCCACATGGGAAACTTAACATTTGTTTGTGTTCGAAACAGTTTATTGTAAACGTTCACTTGTCTCAAACTATCAAGGTTATGTGGCTTTAGGCGGTAGCGGCTTTATACACATTGTCTTGTCACACAATATAAAGACTGTGACTGATATCTGTAGCAGTGTTATAAACGTTGTCTAGTCAAAATCTATGAAGGTTGTGTGGTTTAAGGCTGTAGCAGAGTCATAACCGTTGTCTGGTCACCAACTATGAAGGCATTATGACTGTATTCTGCAGTAGCCTCATAAACGTTGTCTCGTCACAAACTATGAAGGCATTATGAATGTAGACTGTACCAAATTCATAAACGTTGTCTGGTCACAAACAATGAAGGCATTATGACTGTAGGCTGTAGTAGCCTCATAACCGTTGTCTGGTCACAAACTATGAAGGCATTATGACTGTAGGCTGCAGTAGCCTCATAACCGTTGTCTGGTCACAAACTATGAAGGCATTATGACTGTAGGCTGTAGTAGCCTCATAAACGTTGTCTGGTCACAAACTATGAAGGCATTATGACTGTAGGCTGCAGTAGCCTCATAAACGTTGTCTGGTCACAAACTATGGAGGCATTATGACTGTAGGCTGCAGTAGCCTCATAACCGTTGTCTGGTCACAAACTATGAAGGCATTATGACTGTAGGCTGCAGTAGCCTCATAAACGTTGTCTGGTCACAAACTATGGAGGCAGTGCGGTTGTAGCAGAGTTATTAACGTTGTCTGGTCATAAACAGTACATGCAGTGCGGCTAAAAAGTACTTGGGTTGAAAGGCAGTTATTGCAGGAATGAAAAGACTGGTAACCAGGTTAACACATTTTTCAAAGCAAACCACGTCTCAATAGTTTCTCTTTGACTGAACACGCAAAGCCTCGTTTATTCAAGTAATTAATTTACCATCCCTAATACCTTTCCTAACTCAATATACGATGTCGTAATGCTGACGTTTATACTTCTATATTTGTTTCTAAATTGGTATATATTGCCGGCGAGACACTAAAGAAAAACAAGAGCCCGCTAGTTTTTCTATTGATATATCTGATAAATGTTTGCAATTAATTTGCCGTTCATCACGTCGATAAACATCATTCATCAGGGACCTTTGCAAGAACAACGAGTTTTTTGTCTGAAAGAACCATTGCGTCTATATTCAGCTATTTATCACCGGGTAACAGATTGAACAGATGTATGCAACAATGAAACAGCTTTGGGGACAAGCCGCGCTTGTACTGATGTATGTTTTTATGTCAGACCTGGACGAATAAAAACTTGAACATTTATTGCAGCTGAGGTAGATTAAACTCGATCTATTTAAAGTTCACTGCGCATGTTTCAGTTACCGTTATATTTGTCCACGTGACTGCACTAGGAGTAGTTAACAAACGGTTTCATACTGGAATGACAGTGATTGGTTTTCAAGGAACATCAAAGAGTTTAAAATCGGGTTTCATTTGTGTTTGTCTTGATTGATATAGCAATGAGATTCGCCTGTGGATTTGAATGATGTAGATTATGATGGAGAAGAGCTATATCTTTCGTATGGACATTGGTCACATATGTAATTATCATTACACGTGCAGTGATATGATGATGATGATGGTGCTAATGATGATTGCGATGGTGATGATAATGATGATCAAGATGAAGAAGATGACGATGATGATGATGATGATGATGATGATGATGATGATGATGATCAAGATGAAGAAAAGATGATGATGTAGATGGTGATGATGATGATGACGACGACGACGATGATACTGCTGCTGCTGCTGATGATGATGATGATGATCAATATGATCTGTGATAAATGTATACCAAAGTGAACAAGACTACACAACAGTGCTATGACCAAACCGCATGTCGTCATTATCTGTCAGTTTTACATGCCAATATCATTCTCGGGCTTAAAGCGTCAAATTTCTCTCGTCACGCCGAAGGTTCGATTCCCCACATGAGTACAATCTGCCAAGCCGATTTCTGGTTTCCCCTGGCGCGTAATTGCTAGAATTATTCTAAAACCTTACTCACTCACCTAATCTCCCCACCCTGAAGAATACACAACGCAACCAAAGTATAAGACGCTTAAAGGTTTCCTGTCATCATTATCCTACCTGGTACCCATTCGATGCAGGGATTTCAAGGCAGTTACGCTTCTCCACTTTATGTATGGAAAGACAAAAACCTTACATGCCGTGAGAGATTGAGAAACTATGGATAGACAATGGCCTATCTGCCTCTTGGTTCTGAACTTTGACCTCAAAATGCTTCATATTTCATATCCGATGCAATTCTCTGGTTTGACTAGAGCCACGTGACGTTTCAGGCAGAGATTATCTTATGATTATTGATTTTGTCGCTTTCATTCAGGGTTATTCAACATATGTTCCAGCCACATACCCTGAAATTACCAATATCATTTATCTTTCCAGCGGTGAGTGAATAAGGTTTTAAGCAGCTTTAATCAATATCCCAGCAATATCACTGCGGAGGACACCAGAAATGGGCTTCACACATTGTACCCATGTGAAGAAACGAACCCGGGTATTCGGTGTGACGAGCGAACGCTACTCGGCTACCACACCGCCCCTATCTTTCAAGAAAGGCCGCAACACATTCTGTTTCATCCGATCTCAAACCATCATCAACATCCTAGGTTATATTGATATTACAACTCAGACACCGAATATATACATACATACGGTTTTATGTTAGGATATAAATTTACTTGAAGGTCACCTTTCCGAAATGAGGGATGTACTTGGGAAATTACCAAATTACAGCTGCTTCACTTCTCTACTTTTTAGCTTCATTGCAGGCTCTCGTAAAAGGAACATGATATTTGAAGTCGCTGTGAAGTTAATCGTTTTCTCAGCGCCATAGAATGTATGAAACATCTTGCCGGGAGACGTGGGTTGCTTGTTCAGGCAGAAAATGTCACTACGCGACTGTCTGTGGTCTCATGGGTTTAATCGCGGCTGCGACACATTATTGCCATGATAGTGGCTGGTGATTAGGCGTGTTCTTGCACCCGCAACAAGGAGGTGAAGAGATGCCGTCAGATTCTATTTGAGGGCTGATCGAGAAAGACAACAACCTGTGCCATCAAATATCCTGATCCACGAAGCGGGCCAGTCTGAGAATTCTTCTTCTTGAAAACATAATGCAATAAACAGATTATGAGGTATCTGTACGGCGCTGTGTAGACCTAAACGAACTAGTTCCACTTCTGAATAATTTGCTTAACCTTTCCAACAGGCAGTAGATAGGTCTGTAAATACTAGTACTCATATATATTGTGTCGGTGTTCATTTAATTGCACTGTAATGACCAGAAATCTTAGAACTGCTGTTAATGATGAAGTCTGTTATAAAAGTAGTACAGTAAGAAGGATACGAACCTGACGCTATATTGCATTATCCTCAGATCAATGATGATAACCAATTATCAAGGTATTAAAACTGTCGTACATTTGCTATATCAAAGGTTAATGTCTTATAAACTGCTGTATTCTTTTTTTATTGTTCTCACTTCTCTGATTAGAGTGTAACTTAATATCAATTGGTGCAGTTTGTTCGCTGTTCCTGAACCAGTATTGGCAGATCAATGGAAGGGGATCGAGCGGGATTCTCAAACCTAAGGTAAAAGGATAGTCTCTGAGGGCGATGAAATATACAAGTCGCCAACCATTCCTGCTATAAAGAGACCAGAGTGGAGATTCCTGGACAGAATTGGTTCCCAGAATGGATAGGGTAATTGGAATCGGTGACTTGGCTGATCACATGTCATCGTACCTCAAGGTCGTGGGTCGTTGTTCATAATATCAATCACTGGATTGTCTGGTCGGGACTCGAGTATACGCGGACCGTCATTTACGTTACCGGACAAAAGTGTGAGTGTATATGATGGCTGGACAAAAAGAGATTTGTCGATGTGTTTGACACGGGTTGAATAGTTGTGGTGTTATTTGTGCTTAGGCGACAGTTTTGTCTTGTAAAAAAAATGATAATGTATGACAGTGTTAATTGTTGGTTGGACCCATTTTCAAGTGTGTACCTTCTTTTGCCCGGTAGTATAGCTGGAAGTTTGTTGAGTATCTTTACAAGGTGAACATAGGGTTGATAAAACACCCCCTTTTTCAGTAGATGTATTTGTCAATTAACTAACAAATTAACTTTGTTATACAACATTGCCCTCACAGGCTCCCACCGTTATTTAAGACGGGTTTTAACATCTTAAACAAGTTATCTTTTAATATGGAAGACAGATGTCATTACCCTGACAACAGATGACGATCATCTGCTCTCTATCTGCCTCTCAGGCTTGTCATGTTTCACCAAAGTTTACATTCCGTCAGTCATTACTTGAAGTAACCCGATTAACCCTCTCGAGCCTACCTTCAATTGCGGCTCCATTCAAGGAACCGCGGCTCCATGCATGAGTTCCAACCGCAATGACTTAGCACCAGGAGACAGCAGGATTGATGTTTGCACATCCCTTCTAAAATCGTGACTGACGAGCGGACTTGTCCACTAAATCATTCCAGCTGAATAGCATGACAAGCAGCTTCGGTGTTGACGCTGCAAATGCTTCATCGCGGAAGGTATCAGTCTTTTGAGCATGCCACTAAGTGCGTTTATATTTTTTTCTCAATTTTTTTAAAGGAGAAAGTGAATACTTCCATTAAAGAGTTACATCAATGAAGACAAGAAGATTCTTTTTCAAAAAGGTTTTATAAATATGTTGACATATATAGTTTTTCTATATATTCTTTTGATGTTCTTTGTAACCACATGCGTTCTTGGTGCCGTAGAAACTTAAATGGATGTACCAAATTAGACAAGGTCGCGTGATGAAAAGTTTGTATTTTTAAAAAAAGACACACATGGCACGATGAAGGTACACACTACAACAAAAGAAGTGAGTGTTCATTGCAACAATCTACAAAAAACTATAGGTGCCATATCGCCATTGAAACCTAAATCGAGACACATGTTCAGATTACATGCAACGATTAATGATGTTCAGACCTTGTATGGAGAGAGGTTCTACAGTTGTCTTGAAAGGCAATACGAAGACAGTCATTGAACACAAGTGGTTGTGGAAACGTAAAGGAGGTGAGGTGAGGTGATGTGAGGTTTAAAGTCGTGCTTGAGAATATTTCGCTCATATGACGACGCCCATGCGTGTGTATGTGTATGTGCGGTTGCTTGTACTAGCCCAGACTTAAGCTGGTTTTATAGTGCTAGCCCACTGAGATACCATGCCGCAATGAAGCATGAATACCCCACTCAGACACATTATACTGACTCCGAGCCGACCAGTCCTTGTTGTACCCATTAATGCCGAGCGCCAGGCAGGGACCAACAAGTACCATATTTTAACGCCCTTTGGTATGACGCGGTCGGGGGGGTAACGTAAAGGATATGTTGGCAAATCTACGTATGTATATATGTCATGAAATTTATTTTTTTTTTTAATTGTTCACGTGTATAACACTGCCATTAGCAAGTCTGTTTTGTTCTCAAGTAGGTATTGTGTTGTGTTATTGAAGTCCTTTCCTCTGCGTTACCAGAGCGACCATTGCATTGCTACAGACATCCATGCGCCTAGCCTCTCGAAATTTGTCCATATAAGAGTAGGAAAATACACTGATTCCAGCAACCATTAAATTTTGCAGAACGACGAGATTACCTGTCCCCCATATTGTTTTTCTTCGCAAGGAACATTCAACAATAATAATATTCTTAATTGTGAGTTGTGTGAAAGTTCGTGCAAATATTACCTGAAGTCTTTTTTGCTGAGAAAAGGGAAGATATATGTTGGTATCCCCATCTCCCGTGAAATCATCAGCTCAGTTGGAACGATGTGACATTTCCTCATTTGTGACGTCATGGTCATTATTGATGACGTCATTGCACTTATTTGTAACATTTCATATGACGTCACATTGCAATGAGTTAAGGTTTACGCCGTTTTTTGCCAATATTCCAGCAATATCCTGGCGAGGGACACCAGAAATGGGCTTCACATTGCAATGAAAACATAGCATTAACATGTTATATTCATGCCGAATCTGAACCTACCGGGTATGTCTATGAGTTGGAGAAATGGAAGCGTTGTTTCCATCATCCCTGAAAGTCAGTGGTACACGTCCCGGTTCCGGTGATACCAAATAAACATTAACATGATTAACGTATGACCGATTGTGAATATACGCAGCGAAATACGACATGCACTGACATGACGTGCTTCGCCTTTTCACACTCGCCAATCTGATGAAGTCATCAAGTTGGATATTCCCATTCCAATTCCGTATTTACATGTTCGGAAGCCTTGTAGCCTTGTGCACAACCAAATTCCCGATAAAGTAACCATTTGCATGCGATAACGGAAGACCTTACAGCATGGTCGTGGCGACATGATGCGCCAAATGATACGGGGATGTTGGCACGATGCTGTAGTTTAAGATGACTTGTTTGATATCATGGGATTTATGTTTCGCTCCCACGAGGTTTGCGATAGAACAAGATAATGTTTCGTCAAGATCTGATAACGATGTGAATATAGGGGCAGAATGTGTCGTGGCTTGGACACGTCGGGGAGGACATTTGCTGTCGAGTCTGACTTAATGTAATGAAAGGTGAAGGTCATACACGCGTCATCCAGGGACTATGTTATATGATGAAATTGACCTAATTTTCTGCAGTCTCTTCAGGGGAAATAGAAAAAAATGATATGTGTGTATTTGAGAACATCCTCGTATTGTAAATCTGTATGAGGATTCTTTATTGGATTTAAATCGTCATTTGAGTAGGATGCAAGCCGATCGAACATTCGGATCGCCTTGAGTTTTTTAGTGAGAGATTTAAGGTAGCCCTGAAACAGTCATAAGACACCAATGGATCAGATATACGATGTAGTAATTAGGAGCTTCTTCTTTCTTCTTCATCATCTTCTTCATCTTCATCATCTTCTTCATCATCCTCTTCTTCATCATCATCTTCTTCATCTTCTTCTTCATCATCTTCTTCTTCTTCTTCTTATCATCTTCTTTTGTGTTATCAAATTTGCAAGAGTGGTAAGCAGCGACTACACATGAGGTGAAATTTGCATACACAAGTGACATTTGTTAGTTCTACCTGAAGGTATTGGAAGTTCCCCTGTGCACATCGCGAATTTGGGTTACGACAAGTGTTTTAACCTTGGTTAGGTTATTCTTGTTTGTAACAAGGGGTATGGTCCAGTCGGTTAAGACTCAGCAAATCGTTGTGCGGAGTTCTGATCCTTAGGAGAACCAGAACCCTGTGTTTGAACCCAGATTCGCCCTGGTGATGTTCCCAGGTTTGTCACATTCGCCCTGATAATTTTTGTCATGAAGTTCTCCAAAATGCTACACACATAACTTCCGGCTTTCAACCCTCTTGAGGCTGAAACATGGCATCATATAATTGAAAATCTGTTTAAAGAGTTCTGATGATGTTCCTAGGTTTGTCAGTTTTGTCCTGATGCTGCTCATCAGATTCAATGTTCCTATAGTTGTCAGATTCGATCTGATGATGTTCCTATAGTTGTCAGATTCGCCCTGATGATGTTCCTGTCTGATGATGTTCCTGATTTTGATTCAGATTCTGCCCTGATGATGTTCCTGATGATGTTCCTATATTTGTCAGATTCGCCCTGATGATGATGATCGCCCTGTATGTTCCTGTCAGATTCGCCCTGATGATGTTCCTGTATTTGTCAGATTCGCCCTGATGATGTTCCTGTATTTGTCAGATTCGTCTTGATGATGTTCCTTTATTCGTCATGATGTTCTCATGGACTTAACTAAAATAATCTACGTCGGGGAGCCTCATAACTTTCTGCTTTCAACCCTCTTGATTGCTTTCAACCCTCTTGAATATTGCGTGATATAACTGAATTTCCATTTAAAGATTTAATATACGCGACAAATTCAAAATATAATTGGTAAATAATTTTAAAGTTGCGTTGGCGACAACAAAACCACACGTTTCAATCGTATGGAAAGACACCATACAGTAGAATATATGGGTCACGAATTCTCCTCGGGTTTATCCATGTGAATATTGTAATTATACATACAACCCACTCCCACATTGGAAATGTTATATTGGAGGGGGCGTGAAAAGCACCAGTCGTGGGAAATGTATTTCCTGGATCTACTCTGCCCCAGCACAAATGCTCTAGTTTATAGCCTGACACCGGCGTGTCACAGTTATTTAGGTAACTGTGAACGCTGCAAATAGTCATGAGAGCCAAAACAAGATACTTCCCCTTGACACAAAGAGTCCCACACATGTATCTCCGCCTACGTGCTTCTTAAAGGGTTATTGATAGATGGACAATGACACACCAATACACACATTAGAACAGAAAGCCGCAACGGCAACAGCGTTGTATAAACATCGTCATCAGTGAGGTTCAAATTCGTCGTGATTAATACATATCCCAAACGTGCGTCAATTCAACGAATGCAGAAGGCCCTACGTGCTACTTTTAAGGCTGAAAGCCAATTCAGAAAATGCGATTTATTCAAGACGTCTAAAAAATACATATGGTAGACTAAAAATATCCAGCCTTCACAGAGGTTTTAATTTGTGTTGATTAATTCTTAATCGAATCAATTTCTGCCGTAACTATTGCGGGGGAAAAAGTAGTAGCGTCCGGGATCTAAATTTTGTAGAATTCGTTTCCTTCCATCGACCGGGGTGCAATTTCATCTTTGCCAATGCATTTTGAATCACCATGGTTTGAGGGATTGTAAAGGATACACAATCCTCCTAAGCGTACCTCCGTTATGTGGTAGATAGATCATCCTGTAGGTCAGTGGTTCTGTGCCTGTGTTCGTCATTATGATGCTTCGTCAAAAGCACTAACTCTGCGAACAGTCATAGTGTCATCAATATTTACAAATGTTAAATATGAATAGGCTAAATCATGCAGTATCAATAACTCACTAACTCTGCGAATAGTCATCGTGTCGTCAATATTTGAAAACGTCGTATATCAACTGGCTAAATCATACAGCGAATAACTCACTAACTCTGCGAACACAGACATTGTATCATCAATATTTACAAACACGTCATATATGAACAGGCTAAATCATCAGTGAATAACTCACTAACTCTGCGAACACAGACAATGTGTCATCAATATGTACAAACACTTCATATATGAACAGGCTAAATCATCAGTGAATAACTCACTAACTCTGCGAACACAGACATTGTATCATCAATATTTACAAACGTCATATATCAACTGGCTAAATCATCAGTGAATAACTCACTAACTCTGCGAACACAGACATTGTGTCATCAATATGTACAAACACTTCATATATGAACAGGCTAAATCATCAGTGAATAACTCACTAACTCTGCGAACACAGACATTGTATCATCAATATTTACAAACG
This sequence comes from Haliotis rubra, assembly GCF_003918875.1. Classification (NCBI taxonomy): domain Eukaryota; kingdom Metazoa; phylum Mollusca; class Gastropoda; order Lepetellida; family Haliotidae; genus Haliotis; species Haliotis rubra. The sequence goes on along the minus strand of NW_025765159.1, from coordinate 181,642 downwards.
TCATATATCAACTGGCTAAATCATCAGTGAATAACTCACTAACTCTGCGAACACAGACATTGTATCATCAATATTTACAAACGTCATATATCAAATCATCAGTGAATAACTCACTATGCGAACACAGACATTGTGTCATCTATATTTACAAACGTCATATATCAACTGGCTAAATCATCAGTGAATAACTCACTAACTCTGCGAACACAGACATTGTATCATCAATATTTACAAACGTCATATATCAACTGGCTAAATCATCAGTGAATAACTCACTAACTCTGCGAACACAGACATTGTGTCATCAATATGTACAAACACTTCATATATGAACAGGCTAAATCATCAGTGAATAACTCACTAACTCTGCGAACACAGACATTGTGTCATCAATATGTACAAACACTTCATATATGAACAGGCTAAATCATCAGTGAATAACTCACTAACTCTGCGAACACAGACAATGTGTCATCAATATTTACAAACGTCATATATCAACTGGCTAAATCATCAGTGAATAACTCACTAACTCAGCAAGCACAGATATTGTATCATCAGTTTTAACAGAAACGTCAATCATCAAGTGACTATATCATCCAGTCACTAACTCATTAACTTCCCGAAACCCCATCAGTAACGTGGTTAACCAGCTACAGTGATTCGTCAATAACTGCGTATAATATTTCTCCAATTTCCATTTGATGCACATGACAATGATATCATTTCATCATATATCCTTTTTATGCCTTTGCTCCGTTTTTACTATTAACACCTGATGAGAAGACGCTCAAGAATTTCCCTAGGGAGGCGAACTACTTTCCAACTTAAAACGGTGTACACTGTCAACAACTAACGGTCGAGAACTCTAATCCAAGAGAGCTGATTTCTTTTCTAGTCAAAGCATATCTTGCGTATTGTTTTCTATCTACTAAAACCAATCGATGACTACTTTTTTCGATGGAAATTACACAATCGCCAAAGCCAATTCGATGGACTTGTTTTCATTTTATGAAAGGTGAGGATTTCAATCAAGAAACCTTGTCTAGTTATTTACGTTTCGACAAAGATAACACTTACACCAATCAAAAGGTCATGCAATATTCTGCGCGTTAATTGAGGCAAGGGATAGGGCCGCGCTTCAAAACAATCGCTTATCGCCTCGCTGGTTTCTTGGGCACGCCTTGCGTGATGGTTCTGCCAAAAAACATTTCAACCAAAGATTCTAGATCCTTCAGAAACTGGCGTTGGCCTCTACCGTCATGATCCAGCTTATATTCGTCCAGATCTTATCAGAAACCTGCCTCTCCAATGCAATCATGAAGTCTTTTACAGACAATTCCCAAACACGTACAGAACCGTTTATAGTCTGTCGGTAGATGGAGCCTGAGCGCTGGCTCCCAAACCACTCATCTGCAAGGCATGACATTCGATGTGTCTCTAAGCCATTATAGGTTCTGGTAACACGTCCTGGTGTATTGTCTGTGATCACTTACCGCTCCATTGGACTTTATTTATCCCTTACAGCTCTTCTTTGCCAATCACAAAATTAAAGTAGGATGGTTGGAAAATATGGGTACGCGCTTCGGTGAAATATCAATTAAATTGACGTTTTCCATTTGTTGCCTTTGTGAAGAATGGTTTAGTGCTGGAAGGTAGGGTGAGTAAAGGGGGTTTATCGAGAGGCGAGCTGTAACGTTCTGTTAAGAAACACAGGACCATGCATCACGTTGATGTACACTGTAGTGAAGATACAATGGGCTTGATTGTTATGGAAACGCATCCATCAACGAAGGATCATTTCATGATGTCAGCATTATGTCAATTTAGAGGTAAATGGAAATAGAGGAGTATTCCAAAAAAGGGATTTCTAATAAGTACTTTCATAAGTACTTATTATGAAGTACAAAAGGTTTTGTAATGACAGTAACAATGTCCTTTATTATGATTACATTTATGTCAACAATATAATTTTCTTACACATCAACCAGTACTGTTTCCAATGACGAAGATCAAAATGTGAACACTCTTTTAAGTAGCGTTACGTGTCTCCGAGAAGGATTGTGTCCCTACGCATCGACAGGATCCGCTATCTGTGGGTTCGATTACAATGTTAGCTCTTGCAAGCCATCGCACTCCGTTGACAGGGATCTTAAATATTTACAGGCCGCCATGACAGGGCTGTAATATGTCTGAGTGGTAACAGTAAACGAAATGCGGCTTTTTCGGCTTTTTCTGGCCCGTTGATTTGTGGTTGTTCGAGATGGTTTGTTTACGCAGAATTCCGCAATATTCCAGCGATTATGGTGCCGGTCTGTAAATAATCGAGTCTGGACCAAATACTCCAGTGAGCAACAGCATGAGCATCGATTTACGCAGTTGGGATACGATGTCATATTTCAACCAAATCAGCGAGCCTGACCACCCGATCCCGTTAGGAGCCTCTTACGACAGGCATCCTTCCCCATTGAGCTATCCACCACAAATATAACTGAAAGATGTTCCAATACGGCGTTGAACCAACCTCTCTCCCTCACATATCACTATGTCACAAATGAGATCCGCTCTTGATGAACTTAAATCAAGAGATAAAATCGAAAGTTAACCATTCGCAAACGAGAAACGGGGAACTTGTTTATTTCAGGCCTAAAGTCAAATCATTCAGCAGAAAGTCGTAAAACCTGGTCTTTAAAAATATTTGAATCATCTCTTTAATTTAGCGTTAGCATCACCTGTTAATTAAAAGATTTCATGCTTTGAGAAGCCAAGTCAAGTATAACGTTCTTAAACATGATATAACGATAAGTTAACTATTCGTTATCTCAGACCAGACATATAGCAAAGGAAGCGTATCAACTTTTGTTTTTCCAATAATTAGTTTAAATTACCAGGAAACCGCGGATTCGTTGAAAGCACCATACGGAAACAAAGTCAATGATCAAAGGACATGTCGGTGTATTTATGTTGTGGAATGAGTAAATAAATCGTTGACTCTGTGAAATGATTATGCTTGAACTGTTACTTAGCGCCACGTATCGGCAGTAATCGGTTCATGGTGGAGAAACCGTTTTCACGATTTGAATAAGATGACTGCAGGCAATATCGAGCAATTTTCTTCATTGGGCTGATTAATTCTATAAAAGCATGAGTAATCAACAAAAATGAATATTCAATGTCGATGAAAACTGTGTAAAATGAATCTTTGGTAACAAGTTGTTTCTTGGAGAATATGGATTACTAAATTTGATTATCGGGCTGAATGATCCCCGAGTTTCCAGCCGCGAGGATATTAAACTGATGGATATAATTGCTTGTGGAAGATGGGAAGGTAAGGACAACTGGCCACTGGAGGAAGTGTAACCTAATTTTGATGAAGAGACTTGAGCGACGCATGTGACGGAAAATACATTTGCGGGCGTTGTGTTCATGAAATTTTAATCCTGGAATGTAATTACTTTTGCTTTTTTTATGTTTTACAAAATATGACTAATACTGAACACATGCTATTAAATCAATATGGACGGAATAGAGCCACTTTGAAACGCATTGTGTGAAACATTTGACCTCAGAGCACAGTCATTATCATAAATATGTATCGTTATCAGAGAGAGAGAGAGAGAGAGAGAGTCGAGAGAGAAGAGGCCGCGCAGAGAGAAAGACAGTGAGACAGATATATGACAGTGAAAGACAGCAATGTAATTGACATAAATCTGCATCGTTATAAGGACCATATTTGGAGATTTGGAGAGAGAGAGAGAGAGAGAGAGAGAGAGAGAGAGAGAGAGAGAGAGAGAGAGAGAGAGAGAGAGAGAGAGAGGCAGTCCACCAAACAATCCAGTGACTGACATCCCGCCCACGCCTGGTCGCCTCTAACGACCGGTATAGGTTGCCGATGATCCACTTGTTATATACCGAGTGTAACCGAGTCATATCAACAACTGTCGCGTGTTATTTTGAGTTAAACCATTTCTTTAAGAACGACAGTAACTTCGATTATACTTATTCGATTCAGACACACGAGATATTGTCAAACATTAAAGGATGTGCCCACCAAGTCCTTTGTAAGGTGAAGTAAGCTTTTGTCATTATTCTACCTGAATAAAGGTTTGTGTGTGTGCTTTACTAGTCGGAACTAGTGCCGG